>NW_009259800.1:3166041-3219609 GCF_000687185.1 Egretta garzetta
CTGCAGCAAGGAGGCCCAGTGGTGCAGCTTAGGCTGGTTGTCACCCAGCTGATGATTGAGGGTGCAGCGGCTGTTGGTAGCCTTCCTATGGAAACACCCCATCGATGGAGGGCAGAGACAAGCTACCTGCTTTTCTCCTGCAGAAGGGGAATGCCTGAGTAAGACAGCTTTTCCTGGGTTCCGGAATATGGATCAGATTAATGGCCTGTAATTGTTCTGGGAACTGCTGGGTTTTGTTTTCTTGGTGTAATGGAGGAATATATGATCACACAGTATAACAAAGATACAACCCAGAGAATATTTTTAGTGGTACTGACATGGAATACTAACTTAAAGAAACATGCAGTTTCTGTAACGTGATCATAGTTAATGGTTACAAGCCAAATTAAGTCTAAATATTTGAGGAAATTAGCCTGCAAAACTGGATGCGAAGGAATGAACACATACCAAATTGTTCTGATGAACAGAAATTACCTTCTGAAGTAATGTGAACTTGGGATGACTTTTTACTCTTTGTGTAATGAGGGGAAAACAGTTCATTTTTGCTCTTTAACAGATGCTGCCTTTGAATTGTAACAAGAAGGGGGGAAAACAGATAATGATTTCCAGTGAAGTCTAATTTGTTAAAAGGCACAATTAAGCTTTGAGATAAACGATTTAGCTTTTAAAACACTGAGAGTAAAGGAATTAAATTCCGTTCTCACCCACTGCCTGTAGGGTAGCTTTTTGACTTCTGTAAAAGGGACTATTGTGCATTTGAAAAAATACGATTTTTATGGTTATGTTCTGTCTCTGAAACTACACATGTGCAATGACAGCTATTTTGCATCTATTTTAGGGCAGGTTATCTTATTTGATTCTTCTTAGAAGCTAAGCACGTTGCTATAGCTACTAAACTTGTGGCTCTGGTGATGTTTTTTCATCAATTTCTAAATGTAATTGTTAAATAAGGCTGCTATAAGGCCCATGATGTTCTTGAAGATTTTTTTCCCCCTTTTTTAATTTCATTTTAACAGGTACATGGAAACGTGTATGCCATTTTGTATAGAGACCACAGGTGAAAAAATGAATGTGCAGGTTTTCTAAACCAGTTTTTGTTTCAAAAAGCTCTTGTATTCCTCTTGTTCAGCTTGTGGTTGGCTGTGGGCTTTGGTCTCCAGTACATAGTGCTACAGTATGAGACGCTGCTGAACTTGACGGCTGTGCAGACCATATGCTGAAACTCCATTCTTGAAAATGATCTTTTAAACAAGATTTAGCTCGTCCTCTAATTTGTAAGGGCTACTACTCATTCTCGAACCTGCCTGCAGCAACTGATGAATTCTGTGTTCCGTACAGTTGTGGTCCAGTTGTGATACCGTCTTCCCTAATGTCAGGCAACATTACTGAAAATGTAGTATTGGATTTGTCACTGACGGATGTGGTTTGGGGGTTTTAATTTTTTTGTCCAAAGTCCTGTATGATCCTTATGGCAGGGTTGATGGCTGAAAAACTACATGCTGTGAGGCGTCCTGGAGTATGGACACTGGTTCATCTGTAGAAGTGAAAGGCGTAGTACAAAGCTATTATAGTGAGAGCAGGGTAGTGGATATTAGATGTCAATGGCTTTTTGTCAGGCGGCAGTAACAGGGAGTGGAGGGAAAATACCCTGTAAAGTAGCACCATCACTGGAAAGCCAGGACATAAAAGGATTGAGCTGGATTTGCAAGGATATTTAGGGATTGAAAGATACAGGTAGGTATGCGGTGAGATTTTGCAAGCCACTGGTGTAAATTAGGAGTCTAACGCTCGTTGACTTAAAGAACAGATGGCAGCTCTGTATTGGGTCTTCTAGTAAGTTCCAGAACCTGTGTATTTGTATTTTTAGATGCTTTATTACTGTTGTACATTGTGAGTGCCTGACAAATTCTTTGGTAGCAGTGGTGGATTAGTGGCTACTTGCCGAACCTGAGTGTCGGGGATGCGGTGCTTCTGAGCCACTTGGGACAGTGTAAATGTCGTCTTTACACAGATTTTATTCAATTAAGATTAGTGGCCTATTTAGGCTGCAATAGCTAATTCTGTTACAGAATAATTTCTTCCAGAGCTCATAACTTTTGGAGAATGATCTATGTACAGTCATCGTGATCCTGTTGGATAAGACTAGGTATTCCAAGAATAGGAAGAAGAAACTGTACTGAAGAGATTATAAGAGAATAAAAATACTGGAGGTTGATACTGCAAACTCTTTTTAAAGATTGACTTAAAGGCAGGTTCATAGTAATGAAACTGGTGTTACATATTTAGCATAATCGATCCACTCACTGTTGTGAAGAAAAACCCCTACTTCAGGTAAATCTCTTGATCATGAAAGGCCTTCCCTCTCAGACAGTCTTTATTTACAGAAGGCCAGGGTGTTAGCAGTCATCTGTGGAGTGGATGAGGTATGGGTCTGGTGGCTTGGGACCTCTGCCTGCAAAGTGCTGAGCTGGGTGTATATGACTTGTAAGTTCACCATCTTCTATTGCTGTTGCTGAAATAGTAACTTCATTTTTAGGAAAATCCCGCCAGTTCCGTACGCAGGTACATGGATGTAACCTGTTAGGACATTATCACTGGCAGACAGCTCTTAAGGTAAGCAGTGATCAGCCCCATAAGGGTTTGGACTACCTGCGTATTTCCTTCAATTTTTTGTTGTTGCTTTCCTGAAGTTCCTTCTATGTTGCAGAGTAGTCTTTGTTTCTTCTACTCATATGATCTAAAATATCTTTTTAGAAAAGAGCTAAGGAATAATTATGCATGTAATCTGGGAAATGAACAAATGAATGCAAATCCTAGTGACCTGAGAGATACTTGATAAATTGTCACTGTGAAAATATTTTTTCTGCTAAACAGTCACCTGTCTGATTTCTGACTGCAGCATTTGATTTAAAATGAGTAATCATGCAAAATTTTTAAAGGTTTATGTCCTCATCTTGGTTTCATGTAAATACCTGATTGTCAAATAATTTAGTAAAAAATACCATCATTTAAGATTGTCTCACTGGACTGTTTATGAGAAATGTATAGTGTCTGTATTACATGTAAATGTATGCATACAGGTTGAATTCAGTTACACAGACAAATTCCTGTCTCAAAATCTAAAGTATTTTAGTTACTACATTTTAAAGGGATTCAAATTATATTAGTCTGATTAATTGCACCAATATCTTTAAAAATAATATGGACATTTGCCTGTACGCATAATCACTTAAGGTGCTTATCCTATAATTTACTGAGTGACTGTGACCTCTGACATGAGAATTCTTGGCTTATAAAAATCCAACCTTTAATAACTACTGTAAAAAAAGAATTGTAATTAGAGTTTAATCAGCATATAAAATACTGAAATGTTTAAAACCTTACTTTTGCTTTTTAGCCATCCAGGTGGTATAGAATTTACTGGAGTGCTGCTGGTGGGTTACATTAGTAGCATTGCAGGAAACTAGGCATTTCATAGTAAGCAGAACTGAATGGGGAAACACAACTTTTTATTGGCAAAATTTGACTGGGGTACTGAGTCAGTTTCTCTGATTTCTTACTTTTATTTTTTATATCCCTGTAATATATAAAGCATGCAGAGCAGTCATTGACTTGCCACTGAAGTGCAACCAGCTTTGGGTGAAACAGAAGCTGTTTAACAGCAGGACTGCTCTGTAGCTTAGGGCAGGAAACAAGGATGCTCTTTCCAATTGGAATTACTAGAGGTGTAACATGCTGGTGAAGCCTGTCTTGTGATTTCTCAGTTAGCTGATCTGACTAGCAAAGAAGAGACTGCTACCAGTTCCAGCGAAAAGAATTACTCGTTTAACTCAAGTGAACCAGTGTTGATGCTTTGATGCTAAAAAGTAAGGTTCAGTGCCCACTGGCAGTCATTGGGGGTTGACTATCATTGAGCGTATGATGTAGTTGTAATTAGCCATGCTGGGATTTGTTTGTGACGTTAGGCTTGATATGTCTTCTGTCTCAACATCTGCTGTAGGACCACTGACTGTAAGATAGTTATCGTTTCAGATGAATTGCTGATTATTGCTGTATCCTTCACTTGCATTTAGAAGAAGCTATTTCACAGAATGAGGAGTTACTTCTCTAGTACGAGGTAAATTTCTGGCTCTTATTCATACAGGGAGATAAGAATGATTCCACTTAGTTAATATACTCATTTGAATTTTAAAAATTGTGCTTACCTGGCTTACCTGCTCTTTTTTTTTTTTTTTTTTTTTTTTTAAAGTGGTTGAACACTGTAGTTAGAAAGTAGGTAAATGTGCAGTGGTATACAATGCGCCTCTGTTAGCGCAGTAACAGAAATAAACAGTTCCTCAATAAAAAAAAAAGCATTGTTATCTTTCCAGTATCCGACATCTTCCTCTGTACATTTTATGCAGAAATGCATAAAAAGTCCCAGGTTGATTTTAAACTTACAGCATTGAAATGAGAGACAGACATGAATTCTGCAAATAATCTCACAGAGCTACTCTGCCAGTAACCCTGATTCTTTTACAGGGGTGGGAAATCTCTTACTTAGTTGTCTTCCTGATACTATTGGGGACAGTTTTGCATAGAGTGAAGCTGGTATCAGTAGTGGAAACCTATAGCCTTACTTCATCTCCATATCAGATGGAGAAGTATTAGCTTGTTGTGATCACTTTAACAAAACAATGTCTACATTCTTGCTTTTTGTAGATTACACGTTGTTTATATTTGGATCCTCTGGAGTGAAAATATCTTGTAAGTGTAAGAACATTATCATTCGCTTAAGTTATCTTACTTCCCCTTTTTTTTTTAACTCTCAGACTTTTCCTCCATACCATTTTGGACATAATTTTTGAGAATGATTATCCATGTGTTGACACCTTATTTCCTTCTAGAGTCCCTTGAAACATGCATATTCAGAACCTCTTTGGAGGGCCAAGCCTCTGCTTCGTTCTGCTTGTCAGAAGGGCTTGTGATTTTCCTGCATTTCCAGTAGAGCTTGAAATTAGTCGTATGCTGATGTTCTACTGAAACAAGCATGGGACTCAAAATTAACATGGCTTTTATTTGTAGCTTGTTTTGTGCATGGTCATAATCTATAACATTAGTAGCATGCTGCTTGCTCCACAGGCTTCTTAAGGCAAGTCTATATGTTGTTTTTATGGCAAAGCCATCTGGGTAGCACTGGTTCCTATCTGGAATCTTTGCAGACATGTTTAGCGTGGCTCTGAACCTTGCTAATGCAACTGCCTGAGTGCAGCTGAACCCAGGCTTTAGTGTGGATTCATAGTTATGGCTGTACGGCTTCCAGGTGGCTTGAGCATAGGCGGAGACTGCCCTCCAGAAAACAGCATAGGTATAGAGCGCAGAGGGAATGCAGGGGCTTCATCTAGATCTCTGTGTTCTTTAGAATTGCTTTTTAGTAATTTCTCAGTGGTAAATGTAGACATGGGTTTTATGGGAAGAAAATATTTGCAAGAAGGAAAAATTTGGAGCTTTTGATCAGAATTTCCTGCCAATGTTTTTTTTAAAAATGGAATGCAATACAAGTCCCTGCTTTTTTATTCCTGGAATCAACCTATAGTTGACTCCTTCACTCTTCCTGATACCACACATACAGCCGTTGTCAGCCTTTACCATCAGAAGTGCTAGATTCTACTTGTGAATCACTGGAATATTATGCCAATGCTTTCGTTGTCACTGAATGTACCCTAGAAATGTGGTTGAAATTTTTCATATTGTCCTGATGCCTCAGTGTTACAATATAATGGATGAGAGAGGTTTATGCATATGGCAATTGCGTGTATTAGTGCTTGTGTGAATAGGACGCATTTAGTGACTGGGCAGTAAGTGTATCCTTTGAAGGGATCATCCTCTGGGGAGTCGTGGGGGTTCCACAGTGATACTTTTTTGGCTTGAAGATCTAGAACTCAGGGGAAATTCAAGTGGATCTACTGAAAAATGGAGGGGGCTTAGAAAGAATAAAATAGTCCCTATGAATCTGTGGTCTTTATTTTCCCCTTTTGACCATAATTCTCTCTCTTCAAGGACCTAGTGATTCGCTGCTCCTGATTGCAGTCCTTCCTGTGTGCACAGCCACCTTCCCTGTGTTTCAGTCACTTGTGAAAATGAGTGATTTCATAGAATTAAGTGTAAGCAGAACAGTGACCACTGTGTTGACTACAGATTGAGTTTCACAGGTAGTGTTTTATTGTTTAATTGGTGACATCTGCTGCCAGCGAAATTTGGTACTTCATCTGGCCATAGCAGAGCTTCAAAGACCCTTATTGATTTTTTTTTCTTCTTTTTTTTCCCCCCTTCCTCTAACTCAAGGTCTCATTACAGTAAAAGGTGATATGTGACAAAGAAAATTATAGCAATAGATGCTTCTGGGACTCGCATACCAAGCACATAATTGTTTCTCTGCCTCTTTGAAATAGTTGCCTATCTCCAGCTGTAATGATACACCAGAGGAACAAATAAAAACCTGGTCAGCTCAGTACCAGAGTTTTCTCTTAATCAGAAGAATATATTCTTGCTGCAGAGCCAGTTACTAGCTCCAAGAAAAGCTGGAAGGTGCTGCCTGTCCCTTAGAAGGATTTCCCTGCAGGCATGGTTTTGATGGATGTATGAAGGGAATACCATCTGCCTTAGGGATGGTAGAGGGAGCTGTGTAACGTAGGGCTCCCAAGGGGTTACAAAGCTGTAGGACATTTAGAAGTGTGGAGGAGAGAGAAAGGAAGGGCAAAGGGAGTATCTTCTCCTGAGAAGCAGGCTGTTGAAGCAAGATGTGGATGCAATTTGTCTTGTGTTTTTTCGCATGATTTCAGTACATCCTGGCTATTGCCTCTCAGGATTTTTACCAGGCTGTCGTCTTCCTATTGCTGTAAGTCATTAGTGACTTATTATATAGCATCCTTTAGAGCCTCTCCAGGCTTAGCTGTAATTTAGATCACTGTACCAATATGCTAACTGGCTGCTTCCTTCTATTGTCATTTACAGACTCTATAGGTGTCCTTGCCTTTCCTCCTTCATGAGTTTCATGATTCTACCATCTTAAAGGCAAATGGTTGCAAGGGCAATAACACAAATGCCTTGGCTTAGAAATGCCACGCATTTTCTTGATTAATTGATCTCTTGCATAGGTTGTAAAACTGGTCTTTCTGACTGTGTCTGCTGACCATTCAGATCTCATGGGATCTCTGTTGGCTTTCATTGGTTTCCACTGAGGTAGTTTAAAAAGGAGTTTCAGCTCCATTTGATGTTCGTCTATTTCACCTGTCCTAGAGTATCTGAAGCTTGAGGTGCCTCTCAGTTGAGCCCAACTACTTGAGAATATAACTTTATTCACATCTGAAAGAAAATCTGATTTTAATAGAAAATTACATAACTGTAAAAGAATAAATCAGAAAAAGACGCTGTAGCTAATGTACACTCAAGCACAAATGCTGTGGAATAACTAACACTGTTGGTGCTGGTAATTGTATCTGTATTGTAGTATAACACAAACCCTAGAATCATAGAATCATTTAGGTTGGAAAAGACCCTTCAGATCATCAAGTCCAACTGTAAACCTAACACTGCTGTTCTACCACTAAGCCATGTCCCTAAGCACCACATCTACCCGTCTCTTAAATACCTCCAAGGATGGGGACTCCACCACTTCCCTGGGCAGCCTGTTCCAGTGCTTGACAACCCTTCTGGCAAATTTTTCCCAAATCCCCACTCAACCCCCGCCAGTGCAACTCGAGGCCGTTTCCTCTTGTCCTGTCGCTTGTTACTTAGGAGAGACTGACCCTCACCTCGCTATCCCCTCCTGTCAGACACTTGTAGGGAGCAGTAAGGTCTCCCCTCAGCCTTCTCTTCTTAAGGCTGAAGAAAGCCAGCCCCCTCGGTCTCTCCTCATGCATAATGAAGAATTAAAGCTAGGACATCCTGCTACTCTCAAGCAAGAGCATAGCTTCAGATGAGTTAAGGAAACCAAAGGGTTTGTGCGGTGCGGCCTTACCAGTGCTGAGTACAGGGGGACAATCACTTCCCTGGTCCTGCTGGCCACGCTATTCCTGATACAAGCTGGGATGCTGTTGGCTGCCTCGGCCACCTGGGCACAATGCTGGCTCATATTCAGCCTAAGTGCAGGACCTGGCACTGAGCCTTGTTGAACCTCACACAAGATTCCTTAATGAGGGACCATATTGCATTACCTGCCAGTCAGGAGGTCACGGGCTGTAATTCCCCCTGTTTGTGTAGGTCTGAAATAGACAAATGGAAGTGGAAGTGATTGTGTTGGGGGGATTAAAGAGCCTGCTTTTTTGAAAGCATGAAATCACTAAGAGGATGATTGAAGATTGTGAAATAGTGAAGCATTCAGGGGGACATTCTGCAGTGAGGTACTCGTAGAACAGTTTCCTCCATCGCTTTAGTATCAGCTGTCTCCATGAAAGTAGTATGAATTGATACTGGAGCTTAATAAACGAGTATTGTACATGTGGGTAGGTATATCTATTGCATCAAGACTTATAGCCAAATAAAAACAAGAGCAGTATATGTTCAGCCTTCACCTTTCATGCAGTAGTAGGTGAAATCAACAGCAAGAACAAACATTTTTATTTCACATCAGAGTTAAGGGTAATGTTTAATTCATGTTCAGATCCTTCAACCTTTAAATTTTCTTGTTTCATTACAATACTTCTTAAACAGACTTAATAAAAACCTAAATTCCCGTGATTACCCCTTCAGAGATGTCACAGTGTATCCCAGCTGCAGAGGAAGTTCTGCATAGCATTAATTATGCACTGAAAATACAAAGAAAGCACTTGACATTTTTCCCAGATCTATATTGTGTTGGTTTACTGTGGTTTTTTTCACTATCTTGATTCAAAAACTGGGGTTTGAAAAACTTGTTTGAGAACTTGCTTTACGTGTATAGGATTTTCTCCACTCATAGATAATGACCAAGAAAACGGTCGTTTACTGACCCTGAAGATTGTTCAGGGCTATATCTGAAGGACTGTAACTAAACGTGACTAACGAGATCACTGGCAATTACTTCCTGTGCTTCCTTTCCTGGAAACAACACAAATAGTAACATTTTGTTTGTCCATTGATTGCCTTATTATTAAAGGAGTAAATCAAACATGATGTTAGAACATTACCATTTCACAGTATGGTCAGAAGACTATTTGATTTTGTGGTACACTCAGGAGCAAACTATGTTTGAGGTCTGGTGCACATGCAGAGCTTTAGCACCGTTCATGGATTGTTATCTTAATTCTTTCAGGAAAGCGGAAAGTACTAGATCTTAAAAATAATTAGCTGTAATAGAAATTAAAGTAAATTCGGTTTCTAACTGCTTTTACATAGTTGATCTAGGCCTCTAAGGGTGGTATTCTCACTTTATAAACAAGAGAACTAAGGTACAGAAATAAAAATGAAGCCATGAAGGCAATCAGTAACAGTGTCAGTGATAAAAACTCTCATCATCTGATACCAAGTCCATCCCTCGGCGATTCAGAGGAATTTAGCTGCAAGAAGCTACACTATATTTTTTCTGTGTAGCCTGGAATACTTACAGAAGCAGCAGCAGAATGGAACTTTAATGGAGTTTTAAATTTTATTTCTTGTGTCACAACAGAAGGAACAATTATAGGTAATGAATGAAGAAAGTTGTTCTCTTAGGTGTTTTGTAACAAATAAAGAACAAAATGTTTCAAAGAAATAAGAGGGAACCTGTTAACAATTCCCAGCTCCTCCTGAAGCGCAAGCTTGCTCACACTTGCTGTGTTAAGTCCTGTTCTGAGCAAATAAACAACCTTTAAGTGAGAGCCAGAGATTAACTACATTCTCCTGTGGAGTTTCCAAAGCAGCAATGTCTTTCATGGGAGCAATTTGTCTGAGAAGTTGGCAACATGCTCTTTGTCTCAATGATGTAGATCCTAGTGAGTCCAGAGAGAGGGGATCCTTTGTTGCCTCTATTAATGGTAGAATTATTTTGAATAGACATCTCCCATCTCTCTGTTGGTCTTGATCTCCATTCCTTGCAGCTATATGCAGTAGTAACCATGAGGGTATTGTGCCATGGCCAGCATGGAGCAGTGTTCACTCTGGATGGAATTGCCATACAGAAATCTAATAAAAGGATGGCCGTGGAAATTGAACTAGAATGT
Organism: Egretta garzetta; assembly: GCF_000687185.1. Lineage (NCBI taxonomy): Eukaryota > Metazoa > Chordata > Aves > Pelecaniformes > Ardeidae > Egretta > Egretta garzetta. The sequence goes on from NW_009259800.1 coordinate 3,176,199, forward strand.
TTTATTTGTGCACTCTAATTGCAAAAAACACTTTGGAAACACATACTGTGCTTTTGGAAATACATAAATGCAAACAGCTTTTATTTAAGTTAATCACATATTGGCATATCGGTTAAAAGGTATTAGGAAGGACTCCTCCTGCTTGATGTGTTGTATTAGCTATCATGCACTGCTGTCGCAGTAAGGTAAGTTAATTTGGAATGATCCGCTTGGACTTTATGCAGGCTAGGCATGGAATTAACAATGCTGAAACTGTTTGTTATCTCATTTTGGCTTTACATATCTGGCTTTAAAAATAAAGCTTCACAACAGCAAATGTTGTATATTGAAAAGCAGGGGGAGCTCTTTCTGTCTTTTACATTTAAAGAGATCAGTATTTGTGCTAGTTCTGAGTAAAAATGTTCACAACCTCCTGCTAGAACTGTAATTAGAAGGATGTACTAGCTCTTTTCTGTGAAGGTGTATAGCTTGGAGATTATCCCGTCATGAGTAACTCTTGGCCTTGTAGGTGGATAGGAACGTGGGGTGATGCCGAGGTAAGTCAGTCAGCCTTTAAGAGTGCTTGTCATGTTCCTGTGCTCTGATTCTGCTGGTTGGTAGTAAAAGGAAGTGTTGTTTATAGGGCAGATCAATAAGGTGAAAAAGCATGTCTGATTTGGTGATGGAGACAGTATACATGAATGCATGCTGGGATGGGAGGGATAGAGTAAAAGAAATACACCGGAATTTTTACCTCAAAGTCTGTCTTCATGTTAGTAGTCACACTGAAATCTCTAAGCCAAAACCCACTGAAGGGATGAGGGGCTCTAATTTCCATTGACTTCAAAGGAATTGCTAATGCCCGATTTCTGTCAGCATTTGACCTCCTGAAAATTCAGAGGAATAAAGCCTAAAGGTGTGGGTCCTTTTTGAAGGCTTTGGAAACCAGAGTGTGTTTTGTCTTAGAATCGATGAATAATTTATGTTGGAAGGGACTTTGGAGGTCATCTGGTCCAACCCTGCTCAAAGCAGTGTCTTTAAACCTTTTAAGGCATCCTTGTAAGACTGGGCATATGTGAGTAGTTTGAAGCTTTGTTAGTTTTGACTCAGTCATAAACCATAAACTGTAACCCTTTTAGCTTGAGCTAAATCGTGAGAAAAAACTCTTCACATACTGAGCTCTCACACTCTCTATGGATAACATGCAGTGCTAACTTAAATATATTCAGTCTTGAAATGCAAGAGTAGGAGTTGGTATGATAGTTACTATGGGTGTAAGTTGTGATTCTTACCATTGCAGATTGACCAGGCAGGGGGCTGTGACTTTTAGGAACAGAATTTCCAGTGGAAAGGTTTTAGCACACATGCACACACACAGAGCAAGTAAAACCATTGCGAACAGGTATGCTAGAACAGTAATACTTTCTGCTATATAGGATAAGAAGAGTTGAAGTTTACTAGCTGGGCATAAGTTTTCTGAAAGCTATAAATTTTAATGTTTAAGTGTATAGAACATTATGAGGCAACTCTGGTCTTTTGCTAGTGAAGATACAGTAAATCCATTGTGACCTTATGGTTATACGAAATTAAGAATGGTAAATGTTGGACAGCTGTGACTCAATATTTGCTTGGTATCAATACTATAAATAGTTTTAAGCATATCAAAGGTGGGGTCCAAATTTTTTTTTATACCACTTGGGGCAGCTGGGTGAACAAAGGAAGGGACCTTACCTGTATTTACCTGTATTTTTTACTAGTCTTGCAGTGTAGCTTTCAAATACTGGCTGAGGATACTGTGTTAGGTAGCAAAGACATTTTCTTGATTTGAGCTCTTCACTGATTAAACACACCACCACTGAGTAATACTTATGTTTTCCCCATTGGTGAGGTTTTATCTAACCTGGCTAAGTGGGGAGGTCCCAGTTGACTGGAGATTAGCAAATATGATGCCCATCTACAAGAAGGGCCGGAAGGAGGATTCGGGGAACTACAGGCTTGTCAGTCTGAAGCTGGTGAGGGGTCTGGAGCACAAGACTGATGGGGAGCAGCTGGGGGAACTGGGGTTGTTCAGCCACGGGAAAAGGAGGCTGAGGGGAGACCTCATCCCCCCCTTCAACTGCCTGAAAGGAGGATGTAGCCAGGCGGGAGATGGTCTCTTTTCCCAAGTAACTAGTGATAGGATGAGGGGAAATGGCCTCAAGTTGCACCAGGGGAGGTTTAGGTTGGATATTAGGAAAAATTTCTTCACTGAAAGGGTTGTCAAGCACTGGAACAGGCTGGCCAGGGAAGTGGTGGAGTCCCCATCCCTGGAGGTATTTAGAACATGGGTAGATGTGGTGCTTAGGGACACGGTTTAGTGGTGGGATGGCAGTGTTAGGTTTATGGTTGAACTTGATGATCCGAAGGGTCTTTTCCAACCTAAATGATTCTGTGATTCTAACATGCCGGAGTTTTTGACTGTGTGGCCAAGTGAAAGCATGTAAAGCTGTTGCATGTAAGTTGCTATGCTAAATCTGGTGATCTTTTAAATGTATAGAATATTTGGGTCTGCATCTCATGTAGTTGAACCATTTTGTAGTGAAGAAAAGAATATAAATAGAATACTTAATGCTGATTTCCAAATCTGGAGTATTGCAGAAAGATCTTACTCATGAAAGATAACTTCCTCTTGTCAGCTGTGTAGTCACCCAATTTAATCATTTAAGTCACCAAAAGTACTAGTCACTTTTCTCTTTTGCCGTAGTAGGGAGACTACATTAGAAATAGTGTTTGATTGGAAGAAGTAGTGAACACGAAACTGTGAAGCAGGTTGCCTTCCTTCTTACAGGATGCCTTCCTTCTTGTCTATGGCCATCCTGATACCTTAAACATACCCTTTTCAGTTTTCGGAAGATATTCTGCTCTGCATTCATACTGCCCGAGGTGCTTAAATTAGTCATTTGATTGCCCTTGACCTCTTATATGCAAAGAGATAGCCATCTCTTCTAGGGTATTCTTAACTTATGCAAACATAGTAAAGGAAACTAATAGCACTTTTAGATTATTACCTTTGCTTAGCATTACTGTCACTTTATTGTTTATAGGCACAAGTCAGATAGATAGTCCTGTATACACTCATTCAGATTCTGTAACTGATGGATAATGCATCTGTTTCCTCTAAATTGGCATGCCAAGATGAGAATGTGAGCAGCTAAATAACTGGAGTCAAGAATAAGCGCTTAGCCCTTGCTTGGGTAATCAATCTCACAGACTCAATAGAAGGCATGCTACAGAAATAGCAGGAAAGAGAATCTGAAAAGATGTGGGATGATTTCTTTAGCGTAAATGTGGTTTCATGTCACTTTATTTCCATGACTCACTATATCTAATATAAACAATAAAATTCAGAAGAGGACAGGCTTTCTGAGGGTGGAATCAAATATGAATAAATTTTACAGGGATTTAAGCTGCAGAGAGCTCTAGTGGAACTTTTTTGGGTTGCGTCTGACACTTATCCTGTCATTACTGGCTGAAAAATAAATGTTTCAGCCTTTTTATTCAGCAACACTAGCAAAAAAAAAGGGAGGGGTGTGTGTCATTTTAACCCTCTGTCCCACTGTACATATTTCTTATTTTATGCTATTCCTGGGTTAAGCTAAGCACGTTTTGGAACAAATAATAAATGTAAACTGTATCCCAAGGTGGAGGTAGTAACAGAAGCAGGAGAGAGAATGGAGGAGCAAGCAGCTTTATTATAAGAGTACAAGCAAGTCATGCTTCCCACTGTTGCAGTGCTTTATCCTTGCATCTTTCATGCTGCCTACTAAATCTGAGGAATTTTGCATTGAGCACATCAGCTTGCTCGTCTGGTGACTACGTTGTGACAGTGCCTGGAGACCTCAGTTGGGGCTAAGACCATACTGTGCTTGGCACAGTACAAATGAGGAAAATTAAATCAGTCTTTTCCCAAGAAACTCGCTAGAAAAAAAAAATCTAGCTGTGATGACAGTTGTGCTTAGGTCTCTGTGGATGCATATTAAACTGAAGAAAAGTCAGCTCCTGTTATAAAGAATATAAAGTACAAAATATTCCTATTTCTGTTTTGCAATTGTCTTTATCTGTATCGATGCATGATAGAAGACAGCAGAGCAGTCTGCTACAGAATATCCACATACAGAGCATGCTTCTTTTATTTGTCTTGCATATTGATAGTGATTGTGCTTGGATCTGTTTTTATTTATCTGGCACATTCTACAGCCAGTTCTGTGAACGTGTATTTTGTAGGTTTAGCTGACCAGGATGGAAGGGCAGACCCGTCTGTGTTTTTCCTTGTTTCTCTCATCTCCTCAGCATTTGGTGGGAGAGGGCTTTGCAACTGGAGCATTTTCTGACTGCAGGACTCCATCATTGCAGATTTTTTTTTCCTAAGTAACTCCTCTTTACATTCTGCTCTGAAATCCCACTGGGTGCCTGCTCAGCAGTGCTTTAACTTCTGAATATTGAAACCAGCAGGTATGGTAAGAATGGAATATTTTAAACAGCAGAAGAGACACTTGTTGTAGTGTATAATATCTGGCTCTCTATACATTGCACTGGAGAGAAAAGCTGTTTGAGAGCCACTTAGGGTACAGCTGTTTATGGAGAAGCGGCTAGGACTTCCAGGGTGTGCAAAAGCCCTAAAACAGGGGAGTGGTGCCAGGTGCTGGGAAAAAAGGAAACACAAAGACATCTCTGGATAGGTACCTCTGCTTATAGACACGATGAATCTAATGCTAAATAAAAAAAAAAATTTACTTGGCAAGGGTGTAAGGGTGAGGATGAGAGGCATTTATCCAAAGGTATACATTTATGGGTAAAGCATCCGATTTTAGTGCCTGTCTGCTGTACAATGCGGAGATCATTATGGTAAATGCTCATCCTTTTAGATTAAGTTGTTGGCTGTGATATGCTCAGACTTTGTTATGTTCAAAGGGTTTTGTAACAAAGTGTCACTTCCAGCAGCAGAAGAAAAATGCAGTAGAAACTGCATGAGCATATAAAATAGGTTCGTGTAGGTCAGGGAGGCAGAAAGATGGGTGATTCTGGGCTAAAATATGATCGCTTCTTGTCGAGTCCCTGAATTAATGCTTTACTGGCAAGCAGGCATGCGTGCATGTGTAGGGGTGTATGGGAAAAGAATGAAATAGATTACAGTCCAGAAATCGGATTCTTGAGCAAGGTGTTTTTCTTTTTCTTGGATGGGAGAAATAGCTGAGTAGTAACTTTTCTATGAAGTCAAAAGAGGCCACCTTTGACATAAGGTCTCTATGGGGAACAGTACAGAACGTGATAGAGAAAATAACAGGGGAATGTTTTTAAGGGGTCTGTTTCTTTTTCTTAGGAGGGCTATTGAAATAGAAAACCTCCCCGAGCATAGCAAAAAGCAAATTCAACCTAGTTATGTTACTGATACTCTTCTTCTGAAATGCCTTTCTCAGTTGTCTAACAAACAGGAAAAGAAATGCTAATTCTGCCAGTAGGATTGCTTCCTTGCTATGCTTCATTTCGTTGCATATTTAATTTGCTCTGAACCTTAAAATAGCTTTCTGGTGTTTGTCTTGGTGGCCTCTTGTTGCAAATTCAATTGATTTGCGAGCTTTCTCTCCTTTTGCACGAAGATTTGTGGGGATAAGGGGATTGTATCTCCTCCTCTCTGTCTTCTGCTTGCGTGCTTCCTCTCCTTCCTCTCCAAAGCATGTTTCATGCAACATTGAGCTCATCAGCTGGTTTTTTTAATACTCCAAATGGAGGAGTTCTGTAATGGGAGTTGGGAAGCAATACTGTAATACAGTTGGCCTGTATGACTAATCAGTTAGATAAAGAATTCAGGCTGCAGAATAGCAGAGCCTTCATGCTTGATTGATGATAACAGCAGCCAACTGACTTACTGCCCTTACTGCTCGCATCCCCCACACTATTAGAGAGGATTTCCAGCATAGTACAATAGATTCGTCCTAGTAAGCATAATGCTGGGGTTTGTAGCACATGACATCAAAAACAAAAGAAAAGCAGGTCAAAATGGATGATTCCCTGAATATACTTAGAAAAGCAGGAGTGGAAGAGTCTGGAACTAATGGTTGCTCGTCCCCTACCTGCATGCTTCCTACCAAAAGAAGTGGATTAGTCTCTGTACTCAGCACAGTGTAAAGAACGTCTCTTATTCCTAATGACCTTTACCATGGAGCTTGTTTTTCTTTGGCAAATCTCCCAGACCATAGGCAGGGTTGATTTCTTTGGCTAGTAGAGGTTATTCTCTTTGAGTCAGGGCTTATGGAACTGGCATTATACATAAGCATAGAATATATGGAGTGAAATAAAATACCTTTTATGGAACCCATAAGAAAGGAGGAAAAGATACACTTGTTTAAATATAAATGTATCTTAGTTTCTTTTGTCTTACAAGCTGTAAATAGCTCTCAGAAACTGTTACTGGCTGTGGGTTTGGGTTTTTTTTTGTCTAGTGAAGTAAACTTACTGCACTATCCACAAAGCCATGAATCACGCTGTTACATTGAGGCTGCAAAGAAGAACGGGTTGAGGTGAGAGAACTTTCTGTTGCAAAGAGAAGGATGGAGATTTTCCTGGATGAAATCAAAATCTGTTTATGAATCTCAGGAGAGCGATTCCACTCTCCTGTTTTATAGGAGAGTAAGGAGCCAAGAATATGGATGTTTCTAACACATACACATAGTAATACATTTTATGGACACCGTGAACCTATCAGGTGTCAGGTGTTAGCAGATTGATTGCATTCTGCAGAAACTTAGCTGTGGGTTGTTTTTTTTTTTTCTTTTTAAATATTGTGGCCACTGTTCTCATTACACCTACTAAAACAGAAGCAAAAGGCACCTAAAATAATATCAGTTGGATACTTGGTTTAGATTGACGTAGATGTTGTTTAGAGCAGAAATCCACTGGCTGCATAAACTAATATTTAAGATATTTCTGTAATCAGACTTCAGTTGCTGGATTGAAATACGTACTCTGATTTATTATCTCTGCAAAGAAATGGCCTAAACTGTAAATAGCTGGTGATGCTTTCTGCCCAGAATTTGAGCTTCATGTTTGACTTAGTACCTGAGAAAGAAGTATTAAGCTACAGTACCGATTTTGATTTGAAGTTAAATGTTGAAAATTCATTGTGAAGTTGTTAACAGCGGGGAGCTTCTTTTGTGAAGATCTAAATTAGAAGCTTTCAAATCTTTTAGTACTGACAGACTAAATGACCTCAGCAAATAATTACATTTTTGGCCTATCTGATGCAGCAATAGTTGTTTTGCTTGCTGGGTCCATTATTCATAACAAAAAGATTTCAGTATAAAAGAGAACTTTACCTCTTACAATTAGCCTCCTCTTCCTGCTTGCTTCTTTTCCCAGTTGCCACAATCTAAGCCACAGAAATACAATTACAATACTGAATGACTGGACTTTATGAGACAATTCAGGTTTGGGAAGCGAATTTGTTGTTTGTGATGTAGAGACCTGTTTGAGTGGCTGAAAGCTGGATACCTGTGGCATGAATGACACAGAACCCTTCCCAAGTGACTTTGCTAATGGGAAGATTGCTGGCTGTGCCGCACTGCATGTTGTCTGACAATGGTTACTCATTCTTAACAGTTTACCTTTTGATCCACACGCCACGTGAACTTAACATCCAGCGTATCACAGAAATGAAAATCGGGCTCTGTGTGTTAACCTGCAGCTGAATCTAACAACCATTTTGATGCTGTCATAAAACTGCAAATTCTTGTGTAGCTTAAAATATACCAGATTGCATCTCTTAGGCTGTTATGTTAATGTTCTGTATTTATGTATGTGCATTACCTAAAAGATGCAAAGTTCTCGAATGGAAAATAAAGAGTCTACAATATCTACTCTGAAATGCATCTGCAGCATCTATTTATAAGCGAGGATTGAACTGATGAACTTGCCTTATGCTGTGCCTCCCAAACAGATGCCAGAGATAGTCAGTCCAGTTATAGAGATATCATAAATCTGGTACAGTTTGAGATGCTGTATATTCAGTGTTCGTCTAAGTCAGTAGTGGTGTGGCAGGGGGGTGGGGGACGGAAATCCTAGATTTAATGCCTGGATGGAGCAAGGGATGTTCTGGATATACGACCACTAGGAAGATGGAATTTTAAGCCATTTTGTCCAACGGAAGCAATTACACAATCTACTTAATACTATTTTTTAATATTTTTCAGTCTAGGCATGTCTTATAGACAGCTCTGAATGGCAAATTAATTTTACTTTAGTCTTTTGTGATTGACTTGGTCTCCTGGGGCTATAGATCAAAACAATTGATGTTTAGCTTGTTTAACGTTCAATCATGCCGAAGCTTTTGGCTCTGATGAGCATTTTAGCTGTGGAGCTCTGCACCAATGGGGAGCAGATGAGGCAGGAAATGCTTTGTCATTTTCATTTTTCCTTGGGGAAAATAAACTGGGGAAAGGATTGCAGTCCTCCAGTGATGTGGTGAAAGGGATGGGTGCTACAGAACCTGAAAACAGTCTGGAACAAAAAATCTATAACCAAAATGTTACTGGGTTAGTTCTGGTGCTCTATGGAAAGTAAAGGGAGGAAAAAAGCAACACAGACAAGAATTGTGCTGACTGGAAAAAGCAGTAACGCTTCAAAAGCTCATAATGAAGCATTATTGTGTGTTAACAGTGGTACTTGCAGTGTGTTGAGTGAACAGTGTTCCAGCTTCCGCCAGGAACCCGTTCTTGTCCTGCTGATCTCAGAGCAACACGTCCCTCTGCAGGAGTGGATTAATTTCCCATTTATGTTTACTTGCTGTAATTCCATATGGAGAAATGTGCAAAGATGGACAACGTCCTTGGGAGAATGCAGAAAGGATGCGAGAGAGGGGACATAAGAGGGACTATAGTATGCTTGAGATTGTGTAAGAAATATTAAGGTACTGTGACAGGTAGAAGTCGTGCCTGTTTACAGTTCCTGCACCTGAAGGAAGAATATATAGTCTTAAAATACTGCAGAGTGGTTCAACCAATAGACAGACACATTTTTCTGTTATACTTAAAATGTGTATTTCAGATTTTGCCCATTTCCCTTGTACTTCCACTTGTAGAGATCTTTAAAAATCTTTGCTTGGATCTCTTTGCTTTAATCTTGAGAGAAACCTTAGAAACCTCAAAGCCACTCCTTCCTGGTTAGTCCAGGCACCGGTTGTTCTGCCGATGTCTTACTTCCTGACTCAAGCAAAGGTATCAGTTCTGGGTATTAAGACTTCATTATCAAATTAGAATGGACTTGCACCATTTCTGGCACTGAAAAGCATTTTATCCAGCTGATCAGAAGGAGACACAAACACATCTGTCCTTTGTCTGAGGACTTTCATTCCCTCATTTCTTCTAGGAGGTGTCTTCGTATTATTGTCTCAAAGTCCAGTATTTCACAAGTCAGTTTGATCTCTTTGCCTTAGATCTTTCTTAGCAGTGACAGGGCATTTACTTTTTATATCAGGTAGCACTTATTTACCTGTATTAATTTCTCTTCTCTTAACATCTGTCTATTTCTATTCCATAATCACAACCTACTTTTAATATTCAGAATTCAAGCGGGTCTGGACTTGATGAGGTACATGAACCATAAGATTCATGCATCCTATGTAATTTGTTAATGGTTCAGAACTGGCCTTTCCAAATATATTTTTAATTTTTACTCAGTGTTAGCATTTCTGTAAACATTCTCTTGGAAAAATTGTTTCCCTGAATACTTAAGGAAGTAGCAATAGCATGAAAACTACTGAGGACAATTAAATTGCATAAATAAAGAGTCTCATAAAATATTGTGAGGCAATTACTCTGAGCCTGCTGTAATTACAAGGTTAAAAAGCACAATACAAGTTCTGCTGACGCTCTAAGTCCATTTCTTAAAGGAGGGTAGTTTCAAAGCACCTCTACCCAGATGTACTGGGCTGCTTAGTGGAACCTACTTCAAGGCCCTAATCAATTAAACCTATGGTGTTTAATATTAAACAGCATCCCTTCTGTCCTAACCTGCTTTTGCTTTTCTGTCTGCTCATGAGTGGCAGAATTTTACAGAGACAGTCATTCAGTTGAGCTAAATGGATACTGAATTAAATAATAGAAAGTCTTACTCTGCTTATTCAGCGGCATGGTGGGTTGGGATATAAACCCTATGGAATAATGCCCATCATTAACTAAAAATATTAAAACCAAGACATGGTTTTATATTCCATTGTTTTTCCTCTATCTTGATCCTCTAATGGACATTTTGATGACTAAGACTAATATCTCCTAGCTGTCGTGTGATTTTCCCATATGTACTCCAGACCTATTCGAAAACGCCAGGTTATTTGGAGTATACATATTCAGTGTATTTTCTACAGCATTAAGAACAGTTCATTGTACATGAATATTTAATAGAAAAGTAATAATAAAAATCTTCTAGTAACGTGCATTGGTATTGCTAGCAGAGGGACTAGTTTTTCTTCATCCAGACAGGCACCAGCCATCCTAAAATACTGTGTGGATCTGCCAGGAGAGGGCACGTGTTATCCAGAGCAGGCAATGTCTCCCACTGCTGTCCTGCCCACTGCCATACGCCACTGGGTGACTCCAGAACTGGAGCAATTTCAGGCACTAACCCAAAGAAGGGCTTGGCATTTTTCCAGTTTCTAAGGTAGGTTGCTTGCTCTTACAGGCTGACATTCCTCAGGGCAGTTTGCCCCAAAAATGTGAAGTGACCGCCATAAAAGAGAAGTCTTAAGATTAGCTGCAAGAGTTTTTAATCTTGATCCTACTCTGTCTTAACAGGGCAGATCTAATTTCATTTGTGTTGTGTGGGGTTAATGTCTTGGCAGGTACAGAGATCTTAATAAATAATTCTTAATTATAAGGTGCATTGAATTGCTAGACATGGAGATAATATCTCTTTATGATGATATTGTGCATAACACAGCTAGCCCACCAAATGAAAAGGGATAAAGTAATAATTTGCACAGCCAGATGTTTTGAAGCCACAGAGGCAGGTAACAAGATTTGAACATCATTGATTCATCTGTGAGCGGAACCAGAGTACAGACAGTGAGATCAGCAAAATAACCTGCTGGTGTATAAATTAAATCTGTCTAGTAAACAATCCAAACAAGTGAAATGAAGCTTTAGGCTTTTGCTGCCTGTTTCTGTAGCATTAGCTTGTTCACTACTAGACAATTCTAGTGGTTAAATAGTATTCAAAGTACTGTCTATCAAACAAGATTTTGCAAGGACTGTTGCATTAAATTTCTGCATTATCCCAATTTTAGAGAGTCAGAATAAACCGTTAGCAAGCAAAGTTTTGAATGGCAGGCAAAAATGGGACAGAATTTCATAGTTTTCAAACATTTACCTGCTTGGACCACTACGTCTTGGACACTGCTTAAGATGGACATATATTACATATTTGAAAACACAGTGATTTAGCACATAGAAATCAAGATTTGATTTTTTTTAATATGTCTTCAGTAATTTTGTTTATAAAAATAGGTACGAAGATTTGAAATTGTTATTGAAAGCTCTAGAAAGTGGTAGCTGAATTTTATTGGGGTTTTTTGTTGTTTGGTTTTTTTTGTAGCACCTCTGATGCCTAGTGCTGATGGACCAGTACTGCACTTAGGTCTTGGAGACAGGGATTTATAACCAGCTGTTTAATATTTTGAAGTTACTGTGAAGGCTAGGAGTTGCGATCCAAACTCTCTGTGTCAGCTTAATTAAACTTGTTTCTTCTGTATTTACAGAAGCAGAAGAACTCAGTTCAGTACAGAGACATATTACAGGGGAGCACGTTAGATAAGCTTCATCCATGGTGAAGTGTGCAGCAGGCAAGGATATGTTTAGAACTGTGTTTCTGTTGCCTTATGAAAGTCTCAGGTGATGCCTGAGATTGCAGTGCACCAATTTCTTTCTTGTCCTGGAGAACATCCAGAACAAATTAACAAAAGTTGGTTGCAGGCAAAACAGACAGGTTTAGAAGACCCATCTGAAGTGCAAAATACTGTAAAGACTAGGACTGTCTTAGCTTGTAAAAAATAAATAAAAATTGAAAGTAGTTTTAGATTACATCACATGAAAATGTAGGACCATATGGCTTAGCTCTGTTTAGCTTACTAAAAATACAGTATACTCCAAAATGTGCAAGTTTCTCTTCGAAAGCTCTGTGCTTCTCAGGTTGTCATGGGAGCTTATGACACAATAATGAGAAGAAGATTAAGAAGAAAAAAAGGGAGCTCTGGGCTCAGTGTTGTTGTGGTGGAATGGAGGAAGGATAAATCCAAAGCCACTTTGCCAATTTCTCCATGAGAAAACTAGTATAACACAGTAGAGAAAATATGCAGAAAACTAATACCTTCCATGCCCGAGTGTTCAGAAGCATCCCCCAAATTTGTAATTTGCAATCTATTGTGGATTGTATAATTCCCTGCCTTTCCTTACAAAAGAGATCTTTTGACTGAAAGATTTGGGGATCTGACAGCAAACCACTGTACTGCACCATGTTTCAAGGAGTTCACAGAACTCTTCCTATGCAGTTCTGTACTATTTGGGATCTACTATAGATGCTTCTGCTGTAGTAGAACATCTAGATTCGTTATCCAGGATAGCAGCCTACATCCCTTCTGTGTGTAACATTATCCTGAGAAAGTACTACTCTAAGTGTGTCTCTGTACTTTCCCTTGGCATCAGCTAGTGGTCACTCTTGGAGAGTAGGAGTCCAGAGTACTGGAATAGCTGAAATATTTAAGGCCAGTCTTACACTGATGTTGAATTTGTTCCAGCTTCTACGTATTTTTAGGTATTGTAGCATGAAATTTCACACCCCCCAAACTGTGGCTTCAGGGCAGTAGCACTCATGTGGCCAGTTTTCCCAGCTCCAATAGCACTAATGGTGTGAGTACAGCGTGCAACTCTGCATCCGTTCTTTTCTCATTATTTAATAAAGCATGTTAACTGTCATAGCTTTGTTCTTCGAAGTAAATTTTGACAGTCTGTACATTTATTTATAAATTTCAAGTACCAAGGGGAATAGTTCTCTGAGTAATGAGAATCTTCACTAGCACCCATTGTCCTGGGCAGTATGAGTATTAATAAAGAGGAGAAATTTAAGTCCAAGGGCTGCTGATGGTGAGTGATTCTGAGTAAATTGGTATAATAAACTGAAAGGAAAACACAGCACTTAGAATGACATTTTTAGCTTTGTTCATGTGTTTCTGGATAAAGTGGATTTTTCTAATGATCTGATTTCTGTCTCAATTGGACTCAGAAGAGCAGATTTACATAGAGAAGGAATAATGTGAAGGTTACACAATTTTACAGTAGATGTAAAAACTTAGTACAGCTATGGCAGGGGAATGAAATTTCAATGTTATGACTGGGTAACTTGTATTACTAGATATGATTCAGGATGAACACTGTACCCAGTTTACCTCATTTGTTTTAGCTGCATCCTCTTTAATGAAATGGAGACATAAAACGTTGAGATATTCACCTGGGGACACCTTTCTCTAAATCGTGCAAAAGTATGCCTCTACCCCCCGTTTCCATTTAAGGGTGATTTTTAAAAGTCCCACAGTTTCAGACACAGTTTGACAGTTTGGGTTGCTTTTATTTTACTCCAACATTCCATTTCTGTAACTGAGTGACTGTATCTGATTCTACCTTTAGTAACAACTGTCCTGACTATGTACGTGGGTAGCTGTTTGTCACTGCTGTTTCCATCATATACATTGCACATGCACACATAAAAAAGGGTCATTTTTTATTGAGACTTACTGCAAAATAGTTTTATAACATGAAGTACTGGTGGTATATCAAGAGAGGGGAAATACTGTGCCTGACTTAATTGTGAAGAGCAGCACACCAGATTATTCTTCATATGTTCACTCTATGGTGAGTTTTATTACTGCTTCAGTGTGCTTTCAAGATAGAAATGAAACTGCTCTGTCTATTTAAAAAAAATAGTCAAACCTCAGACCAAAAAAAACCTTAAGGAATGCTGCTCCCCCACCCCCCTTCCCAAAAGAAACCCCAAAAACCAAACGTCCACAACCCAACCTGTGCCTGTTTCTGTGCTGGATAAAGTATGCGATCGGGTTGCACGCTGCTCTGTTATGTTATTCCAATAAACAAAATCTTCATCCTTCTCGTAGCTTCCCAGCTTTCCAGATTTATCCTGGATAGTTTCTGCAGTCTAATTCTTCTTGAGCCAATTAAGTTTGTCTAATTTTACAGCAGAATGAGCAGATATGATTTATTTCATTTCTAGGACATGAAAAATCATTGGAGTTAGTGTATAAATTAAAAAGTATATTATATATCTTGAAGTGAAATAGCTGAGTTAAAGATACATAGAAACTTCATGAAAAAACCTGTTCGTCTTTAAAATGACATAAGTTTTCAGCAGTACCGTTATAATTTGAAGCATGCTTATTAATATGTGTAGGCCTGTATATTTATCTGCCATAATTATGCTAAAAATGAAAAAGTTGAAATCTTCAGATTCAGTTCCATTGTTCAGCCAGTGCATGCAGCGGCTGCGGTTACTGCTTCAGTCTCTTGGCACTCGCTTGCATTGAAACTACAGTTAATGAGGACTATAGTTACTAAATTTTCACAGGGGCTCTGAAAATGACTTCAAAGGTGTTAGAACACACCAATTTGTTGTGCAGGAAATCATAAATGCATGTGGAAATATGTACTGTTATCTACAGGTTTGCATTTTAATGGCATTTTGTCGGTTCCCTTTTGAGCTATCCCATTCTTAGGAGTCAGCATGGTGATCAAAGAATAGGAACATGGATATGAAAGGAAAAAAATTTATTTCTCATCCCAGGTTTTGCTGTGCATTTTACCGCGGATACATTGTGGTGTGTCTCCAATAGCAATTACTGGTGATAACTTTACTTCCTTTGGAAAATACATTGAAGTCTCAAGTTGAAAAAGCTCCATAAATGTGAAATATTTGCATTATGATGTTAATGGTGGTGTTTCATTAAGTTCTTACTGATGAATGGAATTAAAAACATTTCTTCTGGTTTTTTGTATATTCAGCATACTTCGGTTTTTGACATCAGACAGTATTTTGAGTTTTCTTAGGGATTTAAACCTTTAGAGTTGACTTTGCTGATAGCAGCCTGTGCAGGTTGTGAGGAGGACTGTGACAAAGAATTCTCTGAGACAATTATCTGTCCAAATTGTCAGTTTGGAATGTAGCAAGATGCCAGATCGCTTTACTTGGTCTTTTTGCTCCTGGCATAACTGACTGATCGATTACAGAAAGAGGTTAAAAAGAGTAAATATATTTCATACTTTCAGCTCAGTAAAGCTGAAATCTGGAGATTCAGTTTGCCACTGTATACAGTCTTCTCTATAATTCGGTTTTCTTTCTTTTCCTTAATATTTTGGGAGAGGGGTGGATGCCACCATGTTACTGCACTTTCTTCAAACTCCTCTTCTTAGTCTTTCACAAGTGTGGACTTAGGTGCAGCTGAGAAATGAAGATGTAAAAAGAAATGCTAGAATTCTGTGTTTGTGGTGTCTCTGTTCTATCCAGATTACATATGCATATAAATTAAATATATTAATTATATATACTCATTACAACAGCCAGCTCCTGAAACTGAGCTCACAGTCAGAATTAGTCTAAATATTTGCATGATTATGTCATTACAGATATTAAGGACCAAAGCATCCTCCTGACATTTGTACTTTGAATTACTTTGAAAAGTGTCAAACTGCAGCCTATTAAAAGGGCGGGCTTTTGATAGCAGACCACTGCTTTTACAGAGCTCTCTTTCGGGGGCTAAAACATTGCTTTAGGATTCGAAGGCTCAAGTGGCGTTGTGGACGACGGACACGTACTCTGCAATCGGTGTGCAGGAAGGAATGTGCCTGCGTTTTTGTATGTGCTGTATGGTGAATGTAAATAAATAAGGAACCTGCCTCTTTTAATTTCAGCTGCTGACTAGTATGTGCTCAGTTTCTAAACAGTATGTGCTCCTTCTGTAATTTATTCATAATATTAATGAAAAAATGGATAACCCAATCAAAGCATGGATAGCAAAACAGGAGACACAACCTATGTGCATAGGTTTGTAAGAAGGGAAGAATGGCTGGAGTTCAGGGCAGTAATTTAAGAACTGAAAGATGTAGAGAAAAGAAGAATATAGGAAGATCTGGGAAGAACTATAAGGAAGCGTATAGGCTTCCTGTGAGTTTTCTATGTTACTTTGTTTTCTGTTTTACTTCAGATGTCCTAGTCCTAACTCCTCAACAGTCAGTGGGGATTTAGGTACCTAAAGAACATGGTGACCTTGGGTCTGAGTTCCTCTGTTTCATCTGCCAGTCTGCAAAGCAATGCTAGCAGCACTCTCTGCCTCAGAGGCAGCACGCCTCCCGTTGCGAGGACAGCCATAATTACAGATCACAAGGTGGATTTTTGAGGAATGGTAGCCAAGTAAGTGGGTTTCTAGATTTGGAAAAGCAATTATGGCCTCACTATTGTGACTGCTTTGAAAATCGCCTGTCACAGATCTAGGGGTATCACATTAATTGCTATTACAAGAATCACAATACTTACCTGTCAAAGCAGTATAGTAAGGCTTATATGCCTTGCTTCTGCTTTAAATTCTCGATTGACCCAATTAACCCAATTAGTCATGTTTGAGGGTGGACACAAACACAAGAGTCCCACAGAATTGAAGTATACGCTATAACATCCTGCTAGCTTAACTACAATCAGAATAATGCATGTTTTCTACTGAGAATTTAAATATCAAATCCATTTAGAGTCTTGGCAGAGAACTATGTCCAGCAGCATGGCCATTACTGTGGTTCCATTCAGCTTAATAAATGCAAACCAGACAGTTTCAGTAAATTGCAGCAATAAAACTTTTGTTCCAGCAGCCAAGTTAATCATTTGACTCTTCATTGGCATGACTGTGTGTTTCCATGACAATTGGATGGGTTTATGATTGAAACACATACAATTAAAATCTGCCCTTCAAAACTGTAAATTGCAGAGACCTAGTGAAAGCTCAGTCATATTCTTAAACAACTTTTCATGAAAAGAATATTAGATTGTGACTTTCACCAGAAAAGGTATTACAACTTGTAGATCTCAACACCAGTGAACACAGCAGAGTAATACTGAGATTTATTGTGGCCTTAGCTTTAGATTTTGATTCCACCTAAATGTGAACTTTTATTCTCTTATTGATTTAAACCTCTGTGGGTTTGGTGATTTGTTTTAATTAACATCCAGAGTGAAATTATGTAGTTCTTGGACAATCTAATTTCCCATTGCCTTCATGTAGAGCTGTGCGTGGTTAACAGTTGGAGAGACTATTAGGGTTTTTAATAATAAGGTTATGCATATACCAAGTCTAAGAAAATATATGCTATAGCTTTACCAAAATTTACAAAAATTTATGGACATTTTTGTGGACAACTAATTTTTTATAATAACATAACATTCATTTTTAGTAACATAAAATTCATATTATGTTATTAAAACTCTGGTACTATTAATCAAAGTATGTTAATAGCAGGGTTTCAGTGGAGAGTACATTTGCTTCTGTGCTTTCTTTTAGTGTCTTCGTGGCCTCTGGACACATGGAAAAGTCCATGTCCCTTGCTAAGGGACCAAAAAAGTAAGACTTAGATGAGGTTTAGATTGTTTAGTGGTGGGATGGCAGTGTTAGATTAATGGTTGGACTTGATGATCTTAAAGGTCTTTTCCAACCTAAATGATTCTATGAGGCCTAGAGGGAATAGGAGCTTGGTTTATTTTACTACATAGATATATTAGCATTATATGAGCAGCTTAATATATAGAAGCTTTGCAAATTTTTTTTCAGCCTACTCAGGGTGATTACATTTTTTTGATATCAAGAAAAATATTATTTGGTTGTTCATTACAATTATTCTAGCAATTTGCAGAGAAGTATATTTTTGTGCAGTTTTGCGAGGCCGATATGGTATCGTTATAGCAGATACTATATTCATAGGATCCATTTAATTTCTGCATGTTTTGAGATCTGAGAAGCACCTAGAGCCTCTGACACTTTTGTGATTGGAAGTCAAAATATCTTGCTGGTTTCCAGGGCATCTGTATGAAATATATTTTCTTTTTCTAATAAATTACTAGTCGAGCTGAGGTTTTTTGAGACCAGTATTTTTGGCCTCATCAATCTTTTGCTACATTTCCAATGCCACAGAAACTGGAGACATCGTTGAATCTTTCAGGAGGCATAATATAATGAGAGAGGAGAAAACCAGCATCTGAATGTTCATGGTCTGCCACAGCCTTCTAATGATGGAGTCAGCCTGGAAGCTGGCTCGCAAAGTCCCACAGAAGTGTCGTGACAGTAGTCTTTGCAGTTTCTTAGCTGCTTACGTTAAAAGGCATGCGTTCAGATTAAAAGAACAGATGTGCAGCCATATTCTGCCTCTTAAATCTGAAAGTTATAAATATTTAAGACGCAAATAAGACTTGTGTGATAGTTACTGCTTCTGCATTTTTGACGGTTAGGCCCCTTCATCAGTTTTATCACACTTGGTACTTGTTATGAGGACACTGTCCAGGCTGGCAGAACTAAAATTAGATCTGCCAGCTTTTTCACTGCTTCATGGTTTCCCATGTTGTCTCACGCCCCGTTCTGCCTATTCCATTCCTGTGAGCTTGAACAGTAATGAGCCGTGTGCTTCGAGGGAACGGTCCTGTAGGGCACGATATCTCAATTACATCTGAGACCGGAGAGCTCAGGAGTGCAGCACAGTATATCCACGCTTTCGAATGCTATGCCACTCTTAGTTTCTCTGACCTCTTTTGTTCTTATTTTATTTCTCTTTGTTGTGGGAGCAAAAGGAGAAAGGTTATGTGGTACTGAAAAACTGATTCAACAGGTATGTCAAGTGTATACTTATAAATACATAAATCTTAAAAGCAAAGCGGTTCCACACTTACTAATCTTACCAGGAATGGGTATTGATCCTACTATCAACGTGAATAGCAGGAACTATAGCATGGTGCAAATGTATGTGAATTGTTTACCATTTATTTCTCTTTTATTAATTGCTTCTTCCCTTTCCTGACCAAGTGGTAGCTCTGTAGGACAGACTCAGTGTGTGCTTTCTTCACTCCTAACCTTATTTTCCTTGTTCCCCTGCTTGCATGTATTTTTTTCTCCTTGTTTTTCCTCTGCCTAGCCACAAAGAGCATTCTCTGCAGTCACTAACTACTAATTTAATATTAATTAGTCTATTGCTACTTCATACCTTCTCATATTTATCTGGGCAAGTTATCACAGCAGCCACATGAAACACGTACACTGAGAGGGATAACTACGACTCAGGCCCAGTGACAGGCATACTGGCAATTCCCTGCTTTTAGCTCCAAATGCACTTTGGCACGCGCTTCCGTTGCCAGCTTGGCGCTACTGCTTCTGTTTACAGTGGAAATGTGGGTCTCCTGAGCGCCTTTCCTTGCCAGTGTTTCTGTGTTCTTCCCACTCACAAATTTATTTGGTGTCAGCATGTTTCATTGCTAGGCTTTCTAGCATGTGCTGTACTCTTCAATACTCCCACTGCTGTATTTAGTTGGTTAATTTGGCCTTTCAAAGACATCTTTGGTCTCTTGTTTGTGTCTCCACTAGCAACAAAATGCAGTATTTTGGACTCCGTGAGGTCAAGCTGTCACTGAACTAGATTAACCGGTTTACAGTAATTGCCAAATGTCTGGTGATCTGAGTCTGCAGGTCTTAAAAAACAGGCAGCTATTGAAATAAATCTATTTTTTCTTTAACACTGGCTTGTTGTACTCTCAGAATCCTAACACACGTTCTTGTTTAGGTTTTCTCTAGTGCATCCCCCCAATATTTCTTAGGAAAAGCAACAAGTTGCTTGAAATTAGCAAGATGTCAGAGGTTTAGGAATATGATTTAATTTAATCTCCCTTTATTGGCCTTAAAGATAAATATAAAACCATGTGGGTCTAAGAATTCTTTCCAACTTCTTACAGTAGGGTTGTAATAACTTTTCTATATCAGAAGAGCTACAGCAGTACCCGAAAAAGAGATGAGAGCAGTCACCATAAAAAAGGAAACAGTATGGCAAAGCAAATAATTTTGCTTCAGAAGTGTCTGGATAACCAAATTCCTACTACTTTCACATTTTAATCCTTTTAAAAGAAGAGGCTGAATTCCTTTTTAGTGTCTAAAGACCAGATTAAACCCAACAAACTGTTACGATTCAGTCCTTAAACTTATGAACTGAAAGCACTAGGAAACAAGCTATGTTAATAAATACATCTATTTACCATGTTTCAATCAACATAAGATGATAGGTGCTTACATAACCTTTTTGTGAATGTGGTAACACATACTTTGGGAAGCTGGTGTTGCACATTTTAGCTGTTCTTGTTTGTCCTGGAATTGAAAAAACTGGAGCCGAGTATTTGAATAACTTGCTGTGTCTATAAATAGCCTCAGTAATGTGACTGCCTGGTAACCTGAGCGTATTAAAATGAAGCATACAGTTTGTAAGAGTTCTGGGACTTGGAATGCAAATATTCTCTGTATTTCCATCTTCAGTAAGCGCTCTCTGCTTTGTGTGGGAATTCCCAGTTTGCCAGAAAGGTTACTGAGCTCTGATCTAGAACAACTGCAAACGATTGATTTCTTCTATCCTTAGATATTCTTCCTAGCCATCTCTTTTACATTCACCGAGCAACAAGTTTGGATGCTATTTATATCTTTCCCTGGCAATTGTTTTTAATTTTAGATTGCTACAGTACTTCACCTTTAATTTTCACCTTGCTTTATCAAAGCAATTTATATTAGTGATCTTAATCTGTGCTAACATAACACTGGTTTGTGTGCATGACTGAGTAGAGATCCTACTTCTCTTCATGTGACCTTCTCCCTTTGGGTCATCATTAATAAATAGAACTTACTAAATTATTTTTTGAACACAGACAAATGGAAACACTGTTATGCAATTAAATAGAATATGTGTAATTTTAGTGTAAGTCAAACAGATGTGCTATGCTCTCACTGTCACCCAGGTGACACATTTCACATCCTTCCAATTTCTACTAGCCAAAACCTCATTAGTAAAATCAATGATTCTGTGGAACATAAAATTATAAAAAATGCCAGCACAACTGAAATAATCTGACTACTTGTACTTTTTGATTTCCTAACTATGGGTATGTAGGTCGTTAGTTTGGGAATGCTCATTAGGTTTAGCTGCATACACATGCATCCATTTGATCAGTTTTCTGAAAGATGTGTGCATCTCCTACCATTCATGAGAGTGCTGTGGATGCTACAGGTTTCAAGCTGGTTTTCTGTCTTGTTAAAAAAGAAAAAAAATCCTGCTTCATGTAAATAATGTAAGAGTTGGGAGATGTGACCGAGGCCTCATTCGATCATCTGCCTTTCCGAAGGATGAGAGGAAGGCATCACTTGTGGTAAGGGTTAGTTGTGACGTTCAGGGGATTGGCTTCTCACTCATGGCTCTGACCTTCAGCAAACTGTCATTCCCTGTGTTAGTTCTCCAATCTTACCTGTATTTTACATTCCTTGTGTTTAACTTTGTTAGCATGTGATGGTAATCTGTATTTCTGTGGTAGAATTTTTTGTGCCAGTTACAGGGGTTAGGTACCGTTGTAATAGTGACTACGTTAAGTGTTCTAGTTGTCAGCATAGACTAGTGAGACTGTTCTGTACGAATGCAGATTTATGGAGAAAATATAGTTAAGTTAAGCTAGGCTACCCTAGCTTTTATCCAAAAAATGTTGCTTGTTGTTTAGCTTTCTTTCAGACTGGTTTCCCTCTTCCATTTGGGCACAGAGAGTGTGCTCGGAAAGAACTGGGCATTTTTCAAGTACATATTTTCAGTAAGAAATTTCCTAGCCTGACAAAATATCTGGTGGCTGCCTTTTTGTTCAGAGTTGAGACCTTGCTAGCTTAATTGCCAAGCCAGTAGACGTTAGCCACTGGCAATCAGCGTGGCATAATTAACGTGCTAGAATGATGTCAGATCAACACAGAAACATCTGACGATGCTGACTGCAGAGTGCTTCTGGTTATTGTAATCATAATGGAACTGTTGCAGCATTGTGCTGGTTTATAGCAGCTAATCTATGCTGTATGAGTACAGTAAGACAGTAATTATAAATTGCAATTTTCTTTTTTGAATTAAAATTGCCAACAAAGATTTTCTTTTTATAATTTACTTCTAAAAATTCCATCTTGCTTTGGGAATTCTGTGCTGAAGGAGCTATTTAAAGACACTCTTTATAGTTTGACTGTACAGTAAATGAGTTTAAAACCCGGTAGAGTAGCCATGATGCACATATGTTAAACTTCTTTTTTTTTTTTTTTTTTTTTTTAGCAAGACGTTTCTCCTCTTCAGCAAAACATTTTCAAATAGGGGCCAAATAGGAGAGCTTAATTTCTCAGTTCTTTTCATCTAGTATTTCAATTAAATATGACAGTGAATTGGATAGGTCGCCTCAAGAAATTAAAATATAAACCCTTGGCTAAATTCACAGCTGGAGTCTGCTGTATTTTGTGTCTTGCAGTCAATGTTGAAGTTGGCTATTCACTCACAAATTAAACAATTTGCTTCTCTTCTCCCCCTTAACTTCTGAGATTCCTCCTTCCTTATTTTCTCTGCTGGTCTCCTTTGGTGCCGTCTGTCCCTCTACTCTCTTTAGGCTGGAGCCTGCTGGTCCCCTGTGCAGGGGCAATAACCTTGAATTAGGAAATCAGGCTTGGAAGCCATTTCTCACCCTCCAGACTGTTAATTGGACTCCTTGGTTGGTTAGAAAGTTAAAAGTCTTCAATAAGCAAAGATCATCTGGCTTTTAATGATTTTTATGGTTGGGGATGGCTGCACTGAACATTCATATTTTTAAAATGGCTTTAATGGTATTTATATCACTTGGAAACAATAAAATTAAATTTCATCATGTAAATTCACTGTATAATATAGTTATTAATTAACACTAATGATTACTAGGACTAGTAACTAGAAATTGCTGGTTTATTTAGAAAAGAGCTCTTCTGCAAAGCACATTTTTCAAATCTAAAATAATTCTTACACAAATTCAATTTTATTTGTGTAATGTTAAGCTTACGTTTGGAGTTGAACAAGTTGGTGTATAATGTGGAGAAAAAAAAAGTGTAAGCTGTAAGAAAATAAATTAATCCTATACTCAGATCTTGCATAATGGAAAATTAATCTTACTGACTGACTCCTTGTGTCAAAATCTGTATTAAGGGCAACGTTCTTCAGCAAATGTATTTGATAGAGGAATGACTTTTCACTGGTAGTCCTTGCAAAGTAAAAGCGTTGGCTTGGGAGTTGTTACTTACCAAAATTTGTATATGGGGGATGATTCAGGTGGGTGATTCAACCTAGATTAAAAAAATAATCTGGAATTTTATTTACAGTCATTAACTTAAAGCTCTATCTTCAACATAACTCTGCCACCAGCGCTTGCTGTTCTTCTCATGTTGTCCACTATTGCTTGGGTTTGCCTGACACCCTGGAAGGCCCCGCTTGCGCTGCGAGTTTGTATCTCTCTTTCCTGCCTAGCAGGCGTTCTGCTGAGCCATAGGAACCTAGCAGGGATTTAGCTAAAATCACTGAATCCTGCAGTGGCCCTTCAGAGCTATGAAATTAAGATGATGATAAAGATTGGATTTTGGGGTAATCATAGATGCACGAACACACAACTTCTATAGAACTTCTAGTTGTGTATTTCTAGGAACAAGAAATGAAAGTATATTAAGACGCTCTTGGTGTTCAGTCAGTAACTTCAGTGCTGTTGTCTTGGGATTTTTAAGCAGCAGTTACAGACCTAACTGCAATTTCTATCCAGGCTAAACAGCCATGGAAGCGACTGCAGAACTGGGTCTGGCTTGCTTTATGAGAGTAATTTCTCCTCTGGAGAATATAACCAGCTGCAACCAGAGTTTCCCACAACTCTTGTGAACTTCACTGGCGCTAACGTTGTGTTATCACTAAAACCAGGATTTAATTTTTTTTTCTTCTTTTTTCAAGATTAAATTGCATTATAAATTTCTGGAAGATCACCTTTGCCTCCCACTTAAAATGAATACATTTATCCTGCTTCTATAATACATATAAGGTGACTTTGGTTACCCCATGAAAAGCTGTCTTGTTCAGTTGGGATATCCTTAGTATACTGGAAAACAAAATTAGGTAATTCATCAAATGAATTAAATGAAACTCCATATTAGCATATAATATAACAAAATTCCTTTTCAAAATTTGCATAAAAGGTGATCAAGTGCTGCATTTTAATTTAATTGGGTGTGATGAATTCTTATGCATATTAGGCTGTAAAATTTTAAATTACAGTTTTTATAAAAGATGTTCAGCTACAATTTTATTGCTACATAAATTCTTGAAACATCATGTTGTTGGCAAAGTCTCACTTACTACATATACATGTCATATATATGTGCACCTGTGTGGTATTAGATTCTGTGTATACCTGCTTGTTTTTCCATTCTTAGATGTCTGTGTTTGTAATGAGAAATATTAGGAAAATAGTACTAGCAGCTGTCAGCAGGCTCTTCATAGGAAGGTTATTATGCATTAACTTTAAAGAGTCAAGAATGTATAATTCATGGCTACTTGATGGATTTTGCGAACCTCCCAGTTGTGTACAGTTGCTAATCTGTATGACATGATAAAACAAATCGTGGAAATGCTGTCATTTAGGTTTGTGGCAATCAAGAAACTGCAGTTTTAATGCAACTTCTCTGTTTGATGTTTAGGAGAAAATCCTAGTCCTATATTAAAACCACTAAAGTGTCTGGGCTTCTTATGAATATTAATTTACCCAATGCACAAAAGTGTGTGACATTTCCTTCAGTAGAAAGGATTAGCTTTAATTTTACTTGCTTGTATCATAGCACACTGGAGTCAATCACTATACAATGGCTTTTGTACTTCTATATTTCATAAATTTTCTTTTAATCTGCCATGTCTTTATCAACACACTAACGTCGTCACAGAAAGAGCTGCATCTGGTTTGCCATCATTTCCTTAATAAGGGATTACTGCTGTTGGCACATAACGCCTTGAGCAACGTTTTTTAGGCTGTTGTACATTTTCAGTCCTTACGTTTTAAAAAGCCACAGTTCTTATCTATGACGTGGCTGTGTACTGATGCACGGGCTCTTTACCGCTTTTGTAATCTTTATATAAAATTTATTGGCAGTAACTCCTGTTACCCAGAGCATCTTATTTTGCAAAGTCTGTGCATCAGCCCACGTTGGCTGAGCGATGGGAGGGGGGTTGTAACTTTCTGGGCATTTTGCCACTGCTTCTGTCCGAACTTTGTCCGCGTTTGTGTCAGCTGGTTTAGTTAATAGTTGCTTGCTTGATGTTAACATGCTGATTTACATTATAATTAAGAATGAGTAGGAGTTTATAAGGGAACTCAAAGCTCATAAGTAACACAAAAATAATGCTGTTTTAAATAAATTTCTAAGGATAATTGAGTGTAAATATTGGAATATCAAACAGCTTGTAGTCCGCCTCCTTTGATGGAAAGCCTTATAATGAGAGTACAGTGTTGCTGCTGTTAATGTGTTGTGTGGTAGCTGTGTTTGTATCCCATCTTGAAGTGGAGAGACCTCATTTCCTATGACTGTTTCATATGTTTTGATGCAAGTTGTGACAGAGTATATACCCATATACTGAGTTGTGTAATGTAGATACCTCATGTTTGCCATCTGATATCTTATATAAAAGCAGAACTGTGGTGTCAGACAGAATATCCTATATTTCTCAGTGAAATAAAATAGCAGTTTAGCAAATAAGGATATAAAGTGAAAGAAGAAGGAGCTTAGGAAAAAAATTCCTTCTCCTCACCTCCTTGTCTCTTGGTTAAGAAAAGTAAATCACAGCAGATGCAAAATACAGCTCAAAGAATACTATTGAGCTCTGCCTATGCTTCTGGTGATTTATCTGTGACAAGGCCCCTGCCAAGGAAAACAAACAGTTGGAGGGCATGAGCTGCTTGCAATCAATACGGACAAAACATGGACAGAAAAATTTAACTTGGGACCAAGTGCGTTCTTTTCCACTGGTCTCTTTTCTGTCGGTGTAACTCCTGTTAACTGAAGTTGTGCTCTCTGCGGTACGCTGCTGTAAGTGAGCGAAACATTAGTCCATTAGGGCTGATTTGGGGGTTTAAGTGTGCGATGAGGGCTGTAGCTATGAATCTGCAGGTAATTTTTCTGTTACCAAAGAAATTACATCATCCAAATTCTTTATTAGTTATTTTAATTTTCCATTCATGCCCTTGGCAAGATTTTGCAAAACATGCTTATTTGCCATACGTACTGTAGCTGAATTGAAAAGTAGTTTGCTTGTCTATCCACATCATTTTATTGTCTCTCTCACTTTTCTTGGTACTACTTGCCTCACACTTGGCAGTTTTAATTGCAGCTATTTCTATGCACAGGCGAGGAATCCGCTCAGTGCCACGGAATGCATTTCACTAGTGGTTTTGTGTAGCGCTGTCTCCACGTCACTAACAAGCAGGCTGGCGCAGCGTGAACCAAGGCCAAGCAAGTCCATTGAATTCCCTGGATTCACCCATGCTTCACCTATCTGAAAACTGCTTCTCACACAACAGACTGCACAGTAATCATTTTCAGGAACTGGGTGCATGTTCAGAAGCTTTTTGAGTAAGGGACCAGGAAGGTATGAGTGGATTGCCAGCATAGTCCAGGCTTAGCAGGTGATGCAAAATAAGGAAAAAGGAATGGCAGGGCAGATTGCTGCAGAACTTTCCATCACACCATTTGTGTAAAAATGCTGATGTGTCGCTGCTGCATACCCATGCAATGGTGCAGCATCAAAATTTGTCCCTAAGCTTTCCTGTAGTCCAACAAGCTACACACATTCTGACCACAGTAGAAACAAGTTTTAATAACTAATTATGTTCGCTGGGGTAGGAAAAAAACAAAGTAGGTGTTGGGATGCAATTGTGGAACTTGCTGAATGGCAAGAAATTGTTTGCTGATAGATGCTTTACTTTCATATGCATTTTGCAGTGTCAGTGTCTTGATGTTCCGTTAAGTTCCTTATTCTGAAAATATTTATCTTAATTAGTTACTATAGGTAGAGACTAATTGTCTAATTTCATTTTTTTAGTCGTTTGTTGGTGAGCGAACATAAAACCACTCAGAATCTCCAACGGTGTGACTGGGGTAATTAGTTACAAGTGAGAGATAACAAGCAATTTGAAAAGGCATTACAGGTTTTTCTCCACCTTTCTCTTCTGAGAGCTGTAAGATACTTGATTAAAATCAGTGATAAAAGCGCATCATTGGAATGAAGCAGCATTTCTGCAGTGAAGTACAGGTGTTTTATTAAATGTCATGTGGTCCGAGCTGGTGGGATTTTCCCCCCTCCTTCTACCCTGCAGGTCATGTTATCACATGGACAGCAACCAAGGGTTGAAGAGGGGACTTTGCAATATAGCCACGAGCCTCAGCAAGCTCCAGGCTTCCCAGGATTTTGGGCTCAAGCTCTCAGCTGGCATCAGCCAATATAAACCAACACTTGGTTTCCCAGTGTCAGACTGCAGCCATGTGAACGTGCTGAGGACGGCTTGGTCTGTCAGCATTAGCTGATGCGGTGGTTCGCTGTAACCCCTTAACGGCAGCACCTTAGGGACTGTCACTCACAGGACTAGGTAGAGTAGTGCCTGCCTTGCAGGAGGAGGTAGCCCATGTGGGTTTGAATTCCTGTCGCAACTCCTGCTGACCCATCTCCCTGTGTTATCCACAGCGTGCATGTGTAGTATTGGCCATGCAGCCTCCTCCAGGCTTGCCTTCATCATCTGTACTTATGTTATTGCTAAACTTTCTGGTTGTGCAATGTATTGAACGTTTTAACAAAAAATTCTGCTTGAAGAATAAAATGAAACAACTAGATTTGTATTGAAAAGACAAGTATTTTTTTCTTGGTTATCAACACTAAATTTCAGACTATTCAAATGGGATTATCACTAGAAGACCAGTAATAGTGTGGGTGTTTGTTTTCTGAAGTACCTGATACCTCATGTTATTTTATATAGATATTTTTATGAGAGCTTATGAAGTATGAAAACGCAGTTTCTTCCCAGATTATATGATAAAAAAAGGTTAAATAACCCACAGCTATACATGAAGGGTATAGTGGATCTGGGTCTTACCAAGGATGTCCCAAGTCAAGACAAATGCCTTAGGCTGCTTGTCTTCTTGACTCTGAATCAATGAAGAGAAAAAATACAGGTGGAAAAGGAGGAAGGAAAAATCAAGCGAAGTATTTTTGCCATAGTTTTTGTCTGCTCCAGGTGACACTAAATCATGAATTATTTCTGGCTTTAAAATGGAGAATATTTTAATAAAATACATAAAATTATCCTACTTAGGGGTGGTAGTCATATTCTTGTTATGAGACAAAAGCTAAGAAATGAAAAACTCAAATGAAAAATGAGATCTGGAAAAATGTTGATTCTTTCTGGTGAATTTCAAAGGTGAATCTCTTCCTGCCCTAATTTCTCTGATTTCCTGCTGCTAGAAGGAAAAACCTCAAATGGGATGAGGTGTATTGACATTTTTAGAGTCACTAGATGGTCTGTAGACCTGGATGACTGAAAATGTTATGGTGGATGCTTATGAGGGAAACATTTTTGGCTTTTAAATCTATGAATCATGGGGAAATTAAATACATATTGGGTTAAGTTCTAAGTTTGGAAATGTTTAATATATGCGCATATGGGTAGCACAGGGGCACAAGTCAAAAGGATTGGAATAGCTAGTTAGCCAAACAAGCTCCTCCTACGGAGTTTACTTTCTATATTCCAATTCTGTGGGATTTTCTTGGGGTTTCAGGTGATGGTGGAGTAGATGTCGGAAGTAACACTTTGTTGTACACCAGCACGACTCAGGAAGGGAAGGGGAGCCAAGGGGAGATACAAGTAATGGATTTCTAACATGTAAATGTTATCAATTATTTAAAAATAATCCCCTCTTCCTACTTCCCCTAGATGGAATAAAAATGTCTTTTTGTTATGTTTGTTTCTCTGACAGTTATCATCGAAGCAAGGGAGAATTTCTACCTTAAAGCCGCTGGGACAAAGGAGCCCTATAAAAGGTATTGTGTTTCTACAGTTGCCTGCCAAGTCTCTTGAGTATTTTGCTGCTTTGTCATTACGTATGTTCTTAAATCATTACCCTTTTATCTTTTTTAAATTATCTTTACACCTCTCAGAAATTCATTAGTCTGCATGCTATTGAAAGCCTGCTAAAATTTGTTTTAACATAGTGGTAGAATGGTTGAGGGGCAGAAAGAAGGAAATACCCAAGATAAATCTTAAAATAGTTGGAACTAGGACAGGAACTTCTGTAATTCTACAACGTTTTGAGAGCTGAGGCACTGGCAAGGGTAAAATTCAAGTGCTAGCTGAGGAGAACAGGGGTGACAGTTTCCTCTTTTGTGACTTCACACCAGCTCTGATCCGTGTCTCCCATCTCCTTCTACCATGGAGATCTGCATTTAGTTTCATTCTACCCCTGACAAAGCAGGGAATGTCTCTTACTGTGTGACTTCTTCCTATGGCCACATTTACAGTAGATGGACTCTAAGCATTCACTTCCTATCCTGTTCTCTGCCTGTGCTAGTGCTTTCCTAAGGTTCTTCTGTACCTGAACAAGCTAGATCAAAGGCTGTGGTTATGTCTTGCGCCCCACCTCTTTCTGCAGTAAGTGTCATACTCTTAAGTTGTGTTCTTCTCACTCCATTCCTTCCCTATTACTGTAGGATAACTTGCACCAGTGGGTGACCATGCTGAATGGCAGGGGATGTGGGGGGAAGAAAATACATGTGGGTAAATACCTCTCTGTACCGTTTATGTATATGGGCATTGAATAGCAATGGCTGCTGAGTGGTGGTTCTTTGTGGCTGATCCATGGGTTACACACACAAAAATATGGTGACACATAAACAGTGGCAGTGAGTCACTTCAAAACCATGTTATCCACTTTATTGCCCCACTTCGGGGGATCCTTCCACTTGTTTTCTCAGTTGCTGTCACCCGCCAAACACTTCTGTCCATTTTCCATCTACACAGTTGCTCCTGTAGATCTGCATTGGACCACATCACGTGTGCCATGGTGCAGATAATCTGCTGGTCGTTATTTTGGTCAGATCTTGCTGTGGCTGGAGTGCTGACTTTGTTTGCTGGCATAGCAGGAGGAACACAGCTTCCTGCAGAACCGTGTCGTTCCCCCACGCCTGTGCCACTGCTGTTAGATGAAGGTGCTTGTAGCATAAAACGTTAATCCGTTAGATTGGATTTAACGATTTGATTTTACTGCCTGGTAGAGTCCAGCAATGTTGAATATGATCCATGTTGTAATATTAAAAAGCAGGAAATGCTACTTAAATGATCACGATAAAAATTGAGATCAGAAGGCCAGTCCTCTTAGAGGATGACCACAAGCATTTTCAGCTGCTGTGAATTCACATCAATACTTTGGCATGTCTGTCTTAAATCTGGGGGCTTGGTGGTGAATAATGGGATTTAAATATTAAAGTACTCTGTTATTTGTTTTCCTAAAATATTACTCCCTTCTGTGTACCACTTTAATCCACCTACACTGAGAAAAATATAGTTTTAGCCAAGCATTCTTCGAAAGTAATCCTCTGAATAACAAGTAACATGTTACTGATTTTTATAAAGGTCTTTCCATTTTAATTGTATCATTTTTAGATTAAACATTGTCCCTTTTATATTTGTCAAAACTGAAAGTGCATGTAGCCCATGTAAGGTTTCAAAGCTGTTTGCAGGAAGGATTCTCAACAGAGTTTACATTGTATTTACTGTCTGAATTGTTTGCTACTTACCTCTGTTACTTATATAGCCTTAATTAAATGAGTTAAAACTGTTTATTATAGCTGGAATACATTCCTATTTATACAGTGCAGGATTTTCATTTTGATATAACAGAGGGAATTTGTTTTAAACATTTGAAGTGGCTAGACAGTTAAACCAAAACTATTATTTTTCCTACTCAAAACATTTATCCACAGAATCATTATTAAAAAGGGGTGTTTCAATAGAAAGTTGGTTTGTGGAGCAGAACTTCAGTGATCTGAAAGAAATATTTCTGCTTCCAAATAACAGTCATTAGGCACTAGTGATAAGTGCATTCCTGGAAAGAAGAAATATTATTGATGGGTGGTATAAGCTACAAAAAGCATTAAGATTTAGTCAAAGATACAAAAGTAGAATAGCCTTGGAAGGGATGAGGTCAGTGTCTAACTACAGCTATCTGGAAGAGAATGATCTGTCCAAAAGACAGTTGATAGTGACCCCCTAAATCCAATACTTTCCCCAATTCCTACTGATTTTCAGATCAGGATTAACCTCAGCACAGGAGACGTAGTTTAAACGTTGGTAGTTGTCCAGTTGAAATGGTGGTTTATGATAAGGTCAAATTCAGAACAGGTTTTATAGGCAGGAAAAGAGGGATAGGGAAAAGGGGGAATCCCTGGAGACTCGGTATGGATGTTGGTGTGTTGCCAGTTCCAAGGCTGTGGTGAGCTCTGCCACCCTTTCAGCTCCATACAGAGCGGAAGGGAGACATCGTGTCCCATGCTCTGCTGGCAGCTGTAGGGCTGCAGACTGACAGCAAGCTGCTTGACCGTGTCTTGGGAGCCACTAATGGAAGAAACTTGCACAAAAATTTCCCTAACTGATATGAGAAAGAGTCAAATTATTGTAGCTGAAGCTTTCCTAAAAGAGAAATTCAGCCTGAAGGAAAGATCTACTGGAGAAAACTTCAGCCCAAATGTTTAAACTTCAATAGAGCTACAAGACAATGAATAAAAAAGCTCTTATAATAAAGGCATGAATTTTAGTTGTGAAAATTGCTATTTGCAGTGATGTAATAAAAGCAATTTTGGATAAATGTATGACTGTAACACTTTGCAGACTAAGCACCGCACTGCATTTCTGCTTCATGCAAGTGAAAATCTAAACAAGTAAAGAACACTTGAGTCTGGACTGATCAATGGGGTTACTATGGCGTCTTAATTTACCCAATGATATGAACAAGACATGTCCTAAACATTATTCTCTGAAGGCTATTTTGACCGTCAGTGTAACCCCAAAGAATCCAATATGCTTGGCTAATAGAATAGAAAGTGCTTCTGAGTGATAAAGATTCCCGCTTTGAAGATTCAGCGATGTCTTGCACCTGAAAACAGAGAAGTTGAATTGGCTGTTCTGGTGACATTGTTTCTGCCCCTCAAACAGGCTGGCAAAGGACGTTTTTGGAATGTGTTGAGAGATGTTATGTGCCAAAATCCATCGGTGACATTGTTTCTGCCCCTCAAACAGGCAGCCACGCTCTGGCGAAGGATGTTTTTGCAATGTGTTGAGAGATGTTATGTGCCAAAATCCATCATATGGAATGATGAGTCTTTCGGAGACTGTCATTAAAATGTATCTGGTTTTCCTGCCTTTATATGTTTATGCATGAACTGGATGATTATTCAAGACATCGGATGAGCTAAATGCTTTTCTTTTGCTCAGATATTATTTATTAGTTCTCAAATGCATGTTTGCCTTCTAACACTAAAAAGCGGTGGTGTTAATCAGCACAAACTTGGATTGTATCCTAAACTTACAAGGGTAAAATGAACTTGGATTGCATTTCAAATTTACAGATCCTGAAACAGTGAAGAGTCTTTCACTGCCATCTTTGAATCTTCACATACAGTTGCAGAAAGCAGATCTGTAGTTTTGGTCTAAAGGAGTAGGTTTACTTAGCGCCTCAGGCTTCCAAATTTAGCTTGGTGAAAAAAATACTTGATTTAGAATGAGACAGATGTTACTAGAGAGAATTAGAGCTAGTGAGGCTCATTCTGTTTCTCCCTCTTTTTGTATTGCTTTAATCTCCTCTTCATTGATACTGTTCCTGGTTTAAAGTAATGTAAGCTCGAAATCTGGTTGTTTTAAACGAGAAGGGTTGAAATATGGGAGAGTAATGCAGTAGGATTGATTGGTAAGCAGCTAATAAAATTCATTTGATTGAGTAGCTTCAAGAATTAAACATGAATATTGACATTTTTCCTTTCCTGTTTATACTGATGTTTTCAGTTCCCTGGTGGAGCAATAGTGCAGCCACACAACCCATGAGATATGACTGTGAGAGTTAAACAAGACATACATTTAGAAAAACAGGAGAAGGGTTTTGGGCTTGTTTTTTCTCCTGAAAGCAGTGAGAAGCCCACAGGGAAGATGCTTGCTCTTGAACACTTCAGAACTGAGATTTTTTTTATTTTTTTTTCCCCCCTAGCAATGCCAGTTTGTTTATTGGCGTAAAATGCTATGGGAGATATTAAGTATTTGATTCAGATGGGTTAAAATTATTTCCTTTTGATGCATTTATTTGCATTAACCTTAAAAGTAGTAATTGGAAATGCCCTCCTAAACCCTGGGATTGGAGCCCTAGAATTAAAAAGCATTCATTATTACCCAGGAATGTAGCTATGCAGTTTTATTAGCCTTTCTTCTACTGTAATCTATGGATCTCATTTAGCTGCATGCAGCCCTGTTCTTCTGAAACATAAAAGGAAGGAAATCTCTCAATAGCCAGAAATCAAATTATCTCTCTGTGATAATCTACGTGTAAAACACCCAAGACCACTTCTTTAAAGCAAAATAGTTTTACTGATAAGCAAAGCTAGGCTGTGTATGCTTTGTATACAAGAATTAAGTGGAATTTTTTTTTTTTTTTGTCTGCAGAGTACTATTTATAGCATCAATTAACTCCTCGTGGTTGGGATAAGTCATTTGACACATCTGTGGCTGAGCTTAAACACTCACTGTTCTGTGGGGTCACAGTTGGATTTTTTTCCTCTCAAACTGTGTAGTGAAATGACCATTTTGTAACTAAGGGCAGTTAGTTTAAATACGCTGTCTACTGACACCGTTATTGTAGCATTTGGAATAGATGAAGCAGGCTGTTGGTCTGCCCAACTGCATAGCTGACCTGATCTTTGTTGCTTGCCATTTTGTTATTTATTTTATCTGTTAGAAGATAGCACAATAATATCTTTTATGAAAGGATGATTATGACCATCTGCAGGATTTTCCAGCCTTGCTATAATATTTCAGTTATTTCATTTTGCCAATGAGACACTGGTCTGGCTTTGGAAATTGCTGCCTACCCACTGACTCTCTCGTTCCTGTGTTCTGTGAAATGGAGATTTAATGCTTGTAAATATATGGCTGTTCTCAGCTGTAGTTCCCCCCATACAGACAGTTTCAGCCTGCATTCCTGTCCGTAGCCCTTTGGCCAAAACATCCAGAAGCCAAGACAAATGGGGATACTTGTATATTGTTTCATGAAATCTTTAAGTATTCTATGGAAGTAATTGCATAAGGTTATAACAGTTTGTTCATGTGATCGGCTTATTTATGGCAAAATTGGACTGTATGTTAATGAAGTCAAGCTTTAAAATACTGAGAGAAGAACTAGGGAGTGAATTTACGGTCTTTATCTTTTTCCCTTTTTCATTGAAATAGCCCTGTTCTAAGAATATACATATTGATTTTCGGTAGCCCTGCTTGCAAGGTAGCCTCTACAGTAAGGAGGTATTTCTGTTGATAATTAGATGAGACTCAGTCCATCCATACAACCCTGTGCAGACAACAATGCATGGATAGTTAATTTAATGCCTGATACTAATCTAGCATTCACATAAGCTGCACTGCTTGAGGGGTTTTTTTTCTAGCTGCTTGGAAGACAGTATCCTAGTAAAATGGTTATAGTGGAATTCTCTATGCGATAAAAGTTTGCACAGATTGTCTCTTTCTGCTCGCAGCGGAAGCGCGGTGGCTGGAGCATCTATTGATGTCAGTGAGAATCAGATTGGGGTCAGAGGAAGTGGTGAAGCCTGGTACATATAGCTTCTGCTAAAAGCAGATATGAGTATGCTTGGAAACCTGCATATACATGAATCAGAAAGGGACCGCAAAGTGCGGTTCATTTTTAAGCAGAACTCCTCATTGATTTCAGTGGGGGAGACCTTTGAAAAATCAATGACATGCAGCAGCTTTAGGATGCAACGACATGTGTTGTAGGGTGTTAAAGTGATTGGCCTGTGAACTAATCATGCTGGTAGCAATCATGTTTGGAAAGTTCCAAGGCAGAAGAAAAGGTGTCAGACGTTTGAGACGCAGCAGATTTACTATTCATATTCCAAAAGAGATAGCAAGTATGATCTTGTTCATTCTAGCTTTAACTTCCAAATTGCATTTTATCCCTATAGAAAACCAAGAAATATAAAGAAAAATAGAAAAGTTTCTGGGGATATGTAAACATAGGCCTGCTCATTATAATATACAGTATTAAACAAATGGAACTGCTGAAATCTTCAGAATATTCTGAATTTTTCCATGAGATGTGTGTACCCCATTCAGCCCAGCTGCTTATTCCAGGCTTGGCTTCTTCATATGGGGGGGATGGGAGTGCTGTCTCCCAAATGCTACCCTACTAACGTAGAGAAATAGAAATTAAGCTGTGCGAAACAGTGATTCTCTTTATGTAGGGAATGAAATATTAATGATGCTAATATTTTCATGGCTGAGTTGACAGAATTAACACTTATTGAGAGAGAACAATAGCAAGGGATTTTAACTGTCACATTCAGATTCAGCAGATGTGTACTAAAGTCAGAATTCAGCTCTCTCTAGGTTGTTCGGTCTTTCGATATTTACAAGATTAAAAAAAAAAAAACAAACCACCAACTATTCTGCCTAGACAGACATGAAAATGTATGGGGGGTGTTTGTTTACACAGAGAATTTACAGTGCACAGTATGAATTTATAGACTATCGCATACCCCATTAAACCTTCGTGTGGACACTTAGGAGGTGTGAGGTAACGTGATGCCACTTTGCTGTGCTGTTTTATGCTTAATTAACAGAAACACTGATCTTTGGAGGCAGAGTGGCATAACGAGTGCTCTGTGAGGGAATACTTCAGCTTAGTGGAGACAAGTTCTTAGGTCCTGGAGAGCAAGAGCTCTGCTTCAGAAAGGTGCTGTTATGCTGTTCTGGTCTACAAGTGATAAATTTCAGGGAGAAATGGAAATTTTTTACATTGGATAAAGCTAATCACAGGCTAAAACGTTTACTTTAAAAATTGCCCTTGTAAAAATATTTCAATTTGAAGTTTAATGCATTACTGAATTATTTATGCTATTATATGTATGCAGTTATTATAAAGGTGTTCTGTATTGCTGTAATTATTTTCCTTTCCATTTGGGAGTACAGTACAGCAATTGAAATGTATCTTATTAGGGAAATAGAGCTACAGTATAATTAAAGGTCTGTAGGCGCACTGTATCACCAAGCCCTGAAAACACTGCATGAAATTTTGGAAGGAAAACCCAAAAAATTCCTAGTGGCAAACTGCTGACGTGAGGAATCGTTACTGAAGGGAGGCTGTAGAAAGATGACTGGTGTCATTTAAACATGCACTGATTAGTCCCTGAGAGGGGATGTATTAGAGATAAGAAAATTCTGTATTCTTTTTTACTGAGAACTTTTGTAAGTTAATACAACATTATTTCAGTGTTTTTATTAAAATGTTAATTGAAGTGTTATTTTTTTAAATGGATTGGGAACCATTTTGGTAAGATTGAAGATGCTGTGGTGCTACTGACCAGAGCCAGTTCTGTAGTGAGTGAAGTGTTGGAATGGTATTGTGCGTACAAAGATGTATGTGCCTCCAGATTCTTCCGTTGGTGTTGCCAAACACAGATCGTAGTATGATATTCTGCAGATTTATTTGCAGAATTTATTTATTTCTACAAAATTAAACTGGATGACTGGATGAAATTTCCTACTGATGTAAAACCTCAATTATTACACATTGACATTTTTGCTGCAATAAAAGAACTGGTGAGCTGGAGTGTTCATTGCTATGTCCTTAAGATCCAAAGTTCCTTCTCAAGGAGTTTTCCTCTTAGCATTTCCTCTGCTCTTGTTCCTTCCCTAGTTTAAGCCTTGTTTCACAGACTGCTTCTGTCCAAAGGAACAAAAAAACCCTGAGCAGCTTTTTTTTGTTTCTTTTGACACCAACACAGTATGCCTGTCTGTGCCTATGAGAGAACTATATTGAAATAGCTTTCTTTGTGAATTCCTCATTGCTATTCATTGGTGGAGATTGTCACGTAAGGGTCAAATTAGAACTCACTCAACCAGAGCAGCAACGAGAGGAGCCAGGCTCAAGATAGATTTCGCCATAAGGTCTGAGAAGCAGTTTATTTGGAATTTGTTACACGTTGGATATATAGATATATATATTATTTTACTTTCCATAGTGTTGCTTTTTTTTTTTTTTCCTTTAGAAATTGAATTATGCTTAATTTATTCCCTTTGGTCATTTAGTCGAGAATTAGTCTTTCTCTCACACTGCCTCCTGACTCATCTGTGGGTGTATCTTTGCACTGTTTTGTTATATCTGGTAAGTTCTGAGCATAGAATTTACTTCCGTTAGTTTAGGAAAAACGAGGTTTTTGGCATGATGGTTCCATGCCCTTTGAGATTGGATCCACGCAAAAAAAGGATCATATTTCTGGTAATCTGGCTGAAACACAAGAAATTGTGTTTATGCTGGCTTCAGGAAGGCAGACGGTACCTGGTCAAGCATAAAATCTGTGGGGGCAAAATTACTGTCTGAAAATGTTCTAAAACATTTGAACCAGCAAAGTGAGCTTGTACTGGCTCTGCATTTCAGGCCATGTGGTTGCAGCATTTTTGATGTGGTAGTAGCTTAAAACTGGATATACTGCTTCACAGAACCATGCCTTTGCAAAATGGATTCTGTTCTGTACACTCTCCAGCAAAAACAGGTACTAAATTTGCAGTTGCTGACCCAGAGAAATTTTGGTGCTAAATGTTTTAAGACAAAACAGATCAGAGATTTACAGAGCTACATAGATGACCTAATAGCCCAAAACCTAGTTTCACCTGGGTTTCAAATAGGATTAAATTACAGACAGGTAGAATGAACAAAGTGGCTGTAAGCTGTTGTGCAGTGTGCGTCTTTTAGAAATGAATGAACCATCTCTAACAGGTATCGATGAAATGATCTTGAGCCATTTGGGGGCTCATATGTCAACCATGGGGCCTAAAGTTGCACGCCTGAATAATTATTCTCATTTCTGAGAGTGTCATGTTAGGTTTCTGTGTTTTAAAATGTTTGGCTACAGTATCCAGTTTTGTAACATTCAAAATCCTCATTCAAGTCCAGAGTTTTCCCTGATTTAGGACGTTAACAGTAAGTCTCCCAGGAACATGCAAGTATTGATCACTGGTAACAAATCAGATGAACCAGGTTGGTTTTTTTTTTCCTTAAGAGTCTCAAGATTGGCTTCTCTGAATATCGTTTGTTTTTCCTCCAAGTTAATATAATAAAACAGTATAATAAATAATTTATACAACATAGTGAGGAGAACCTGGGAGATGACTGTGTACAGAAGAGGGCTGTAATACTTTATTAACTAACTCTGTCTTCTCTTTCCTTTCTCTTGTAGCTGGTTCTGCTTGAGGCTGCTCTCCTGTTTTGTCTGTACTTTTCTAGTCTTAGTGGGTGATGCCACAGCAGCTCTAACATTCAGACCCAGTAAGCCACTTGGTGTGTATCACTTGGTTTTCTCTGCATGCTTTCCGATACTGCATGGGGGATAACAGTCATTTTATGCTACTCATCTCTTGTGGCACCTCAGGGTGAAAATATAATTAGCATGCGTTATGCTTCAGTTACATAGATTATTTAAGCCCCATTTTTGCTTTTATTCTGATGGTTTTCTTCCCTGTAGAAGCATAGAGCTACTATTCCCATGCATGCTCACAGGCCTTCATGTTTGCTCCTACAGCTGCTGATTTGCTGTATGTACAAGCTTCTTGTTGCTCCTCATAGTACACCATCTTGTCAGCAAGACCTAGTGGACTTGGATTGGGCTGGGAGAGACCTAGGCTCAGTATTCAGACTAT
This sequence comes from Egretta garzetta, assembly GCF_000687185.1. NCBI lineage: Eukaryota > Metazoa > Chordata > Aves > Pelecaniformes > Ardeidae > Egretta > Egretta garzetta. The sequence continues at coordinate 3,215,340 of NW_009259800.1, forward strand.
TGGACCCAAGAAATCTCCTGTGTGCCCCAAGAGCCACTTCCCCTCCCGCTGAGAGATGCCTCGGGGTGTTCTGTAGCTGACTGGTGGACACTGTGCTCTTCAAATACAGCTTGCTCAAGTACCTGATTGCCTTAGGCAGGCAGAATACTTTGAAAAGTGCAGGGGATTTGAGATTCTCCAGGACTGTTAGGATTTAGGTGCCCAAATCTCACAGAACTTGATCCCCCTTAATCTCAAGGGCTCTTTAAAAACTCTTGCCCATCAGCTACGTCCTATATTAGCAAAATTAGTGTGCAGAGTTAACTCACTTTTTTTTCAGAGTACCAAGTGACCCTAGGCATGTCAATGTTTCCAAGAGCTTTCAAACTTGGGCATGAGCTGGGATAGCAGTAGTGTGTAGGACCCCCTTTTTGGGGGGTGATTTTTATCCCTATCGAGCACTTAAGCTGTATTGATTTACAGGGGGCCATTCGATGCATTAGCTCTTCATATGAACAGTCAGAAGAAAACCTCTATCTTCTTACTTTGCTCTAATGCCAATGAAACACTAATATATTTAGAGTCACGTAGGCAGGAGAGAGATTTGCTGCTGTCAGCGTAGCCTTTGACACTCTGTAGGCAAGTGTTTGCTGTGTTTAAAAGTGCAGCCTAAGGAATAATCTTTACCTGGCTGCTGTAGGTCTAATATTTTCATTTATTTATACCCTTTTCAATGTGCACTTTAATTTATTTACAAATGGTACCAAATTGCAAGTGGCAGCCTGGGTAACTAACTCATGAGTCAGTACTTTTATTTTTCTCCTCTAGTCTAGACTGCTGATAATGTAAATTGTTGAAACCGTGGGTAAATAATTGGGATTGAAATCAGCAGCATGCAAGTATTTATCTGCTAATAAAACATTTGAAATGCAGAAGTCTGTCTTTGTCCAACAGTTCTTAAAAGGCAGTTATTGGTCCTGCTGTTGTTTCTGCATAGCAATTAGGATTTTTATGGTCACTAATTGTACATCTGAAAATTTATACAGTTTATTTTCTGCCTGTGTTTTTCTTTGCACAGAGAAAAGAAGCACAATATTTATGGTTGTAAGGAGGCTAACATTATATTTTCTGCATGGAGATCTCTGTAGCTCTCTAGAGATTTGTACCATTTATAGAACCCAGATTTTCTAGGTTCTCTCATGTGTGGCATCAAGGGCTTATAGCTCATTAAGGATTTTCTGAATGGGATCTTTGTCACATTCTCAGAATGTGACTTGAAAGTTATATACCAGCTCAGTCATCAACTGTGACTTTTATTATTAAAGCTGTTACTGCTTCAGAATCTGTATTAGAGGAGGTGCTTCTCATTTTTTCATGCTGCTTTTGGTAATGCTTTTCCTTACAACAGAAACTTGCATTATGTATTCTAAAGGGAACCTATTTTTTTAAACTTAGTTACTGTAGTTTACATCTTGTCATCTTCTTCCTACATCCCTACTTGATTCACTTTTTGAAATTAGTCCCTAGAAGCATCCAGCCTCTTGGGCCCCCAGAAGAGAACAGCTATGTCATATTGTAGTCGTGTGAGAAAGAGCTGGTTTAGCTGCAGACAGTGAATTGCCTGAAAGGTGGAACCCTGTGAGGAGTGATTGAGGGAACTGGAATCCTTGCTCTGCAGAACCTCTAAGGAGCCTGTCTCCATTCATTCATCCCTGATCCATCAGCACTGTTTTTTTCTTGGGCCTGGAGCATCCCCTCTTCTGAGGTGTGTTTGGATCTGTGGGTCAGCCAGGCTGTTCCTCTGCTCTAGCATAAGGGCAGCGATAATTAGTAACCAGGTAGCTGTCTTTAAGAAATACATAGTTAGAAATGCCCTCCACCCCAACCCTCATGTATGTTTTTTCCCAAAATATGACTAGTGCCTGGGTCTGTGAAGTCCCGTTTCTTTCACACTCCCTCTAAGCATGTCTGCACTACTGGGAGGAAAGACAACAAACAGAGCTGTCTCCATCTGTGCAAAGCAGGGAAGCACAAAAGCAGAAACATGCGAGCTGGCTGCACATGAGCCAGCTTAGGTCCAGGAAGTCTGGCTGTGTTTATGTGTAGCTGTGCCAGGGCTAAATCATGCTGAGATGTAGCAGGTGAGCCAGGCAGCCCTGTCCTGCGTTATACAGACTTCCCGTGAGTCACACGAGCCTTTTAGATGGTTGTGATTCTCCTCTGCAGAAACCAGTGTCGTCTCTGAAGGTTTTATAGACTTCTAATAATCTAGCAAAACAAGGTTCGGAGTGGAAGGTCTCTGAAGTTGACGGTTTGGTCTGTATTTGACTAGTTTGTGACATCTGGAAAACCCTTTGGTGGTTTTTGGTTTTCTTTCAGAATCTCAGTAGAAGTTAAATCAATGCGTCAATGAGAAAAGTCACTTCCACATACTGGCCTGAAGACATGAAAAGCCGCAATCACGGTTATATGTAAACATTATGAAATTAATACCTGGTAATCCTTACTCTGTTTCCAGTGTGACTTTGTATCGCTGATTCCTTTCAACAGCAACTCCCTAGGAGTTAACAATGAACCACAGAGCTACTGGCAGGTTATTTCCCATGAAATCAAGGTGTACATCATTGGGTTTGGCCCTGTTACTTCTGCTACGGGGTCTTTTGGGCCTGTTGGGTGATTTCAATCGTGTATGACAAACAAGGGAGACCTCAGCCCTACTTAAGAGTTTCCAACAAACTGTGAAAACATCCAGCTTAATATCTACTAATATCCCTCTTTTGGGAACATAACGGTATATGATCACGTTATCATTAGCTGCCAAAGAATCAGCACAGGAGAGAGACCTGATAAATGTAACAGGCATGGAAAACGCATCAATTGAGAGCATGCATCATCTAAAGGCACTGAACGATGAAATGCAAAGCTTTAGGAAACCAGGGTTTGGTATGATCAGTGCTCATGGAAATCCTTGTTGATAGATGGAAAACAAAGAATCTCTGGCAGCAGGAAGAATCACTCCTGATTTGCACATCAAGGGACAATTTCTGGGGTCTTAACTCTCAGTGCAGAATATGAACTCTTCTTGAATTGCAGGAGTTGGAGAAAATTCTGCCTCTGTGCTCATCTCAGAGGTGCTCTAAGTAGTTTAGTAGTAAATGACAGTAAACTAGTTACGTGTTTAGCTTTAGTGAAAGGGTTCTGTGGAAGCCACCATTTAAGCTTATATTATCTTGCTGATTTTATACTCCCAGGAAAACATTTTAAATGATGTTCACATTTTAGATCTGTGGAATCAGTGAGGAGTTTTGCTGCATGCACCATACAGATGGAGATAGGGTTTTAAATGGAATACTTCATAACCCTGCTAGAGAAGACATAAGGCAGAAGATACATCCCATCTACCTGCTTTCTGAGTTGTTATCTTTCCTGCGTTGAGAGACAAGCAGTCCTGTGTGTTTTCCATGGAAGATGTTTGATTTTGGCTTTTTCATTTGCATTATTAGCGAACAGCTGCATGAAGGATTGTTTCATTGGCTACCATGCTGAAATCATCAAGCACGTTTCAACTGCAATTGCACTGTCTGCATTTAAAAATACTTTCCATATTACAGTGTACTCCTGTAAGTTAAAAATGAAAACTATTTTCAGCTACTGTCTGCTAAATTTAGGAGGGGGGTGTTCCTTCACTTGGAAAAAATGGACACAACTGTTTTCTTGTACCAAGTCTTTCTGTCTTTAAAAATGTTAAACTTCTCTTTTATGCTTTTAAAGACAAAAATTCCAGGTGTCTATAGTGAGAAAAATTGTGTTCCTCATTCCCTCTAAAGCCTTATCTTTTTTTATGTATTTCTTTTAAGTACATTCTTATTTGCACAGTGAAATTCACTTTGCAAGAGGGATGAAAACCCTTGTCAGAGCAATTTTAGCAAAAAGATCAAAGGAATTAAATATAAATTCTCTCCGAGGTGAGCATGTGGGTTTTTTCTTTTTTGAACAGGGAAGCCTTGGATTAATTACTTTTAATTTAAAAATCAAATGGATAGAAAGGAAGTCTTTTCAAAGAGCACTGCAGTTTGCTTCTTAGAGTGGACAGTATTTTAGCAGAGTGACTAACAATGTGCATTTTTATTTTTAACCTCTGACCTGTGCCCTCCCCACCCCTTTGCCTAACCCTTTCCATTTGCCCTGGTCAGTTAACAGGCAGGAGCATTTGAAAACAATCATGGATGACTATGATATCAGGTCTGCTGCCAGCATTTTAGCGTCCGTTAAAGAGCAAGAAGCTCGTTTC
>NW_009259800.1:3219624-3234487 GCF_000687185.1 Egretta garzetta
CAGCAGACCGAATGAGCATTTGCAACATTGGCAATGGTCAGCCACTGGCAACCGCCTGGCAGCAGCTTGTACTGCAGGTAACAGCCTGCTCATTTTACCTGTTGCTAGACTTCACCTATACCAGAATTTCCCATTCCAGAAAGTCAGGTGCATCTTGTTTGTCGTCAGCATTTCATTCCGTAGCTTGTCTTCTGATACCCCAGAGTTGGTATGCTTCATCGATTAATTGGGTAGCTCAGAGCCTTGGCTTAGAAGTTGCTCTTGCTTCCTCTTAGCTCATGGGAAACTTTTAAAAATGTCTGCATCCTTGAGTACTAAGCCCTAAAGGGAGATCTTCACACCCTCCTCTAAATCTATGCACTTGCTGTAAGTATGGTGATGTGCCAGTGATTGAAAAAGACTGAATCATAATCTCCATAGCAAACAAAATTTCCATTAGAAATAGTTGGTCTTTGAATAGAGGGAACAGCATGAAAAGCAGGGATTTCCCTCCTGTGAAGTCTTATTGTTTGTGTAGGGAGGACTTCATAATTTGTTTCTCATGTTTATTGAATTGATAGACTTTATTTTAATGATGCAAACTGGCTTTGTGGTAGCCTTAGATTTCCAAATATTGTTCTGTTTGATATGTGTTCTTTAACTGTTTAAATGTGCAATGACAAACTACTTACATCTCTAAATTATTTGAGCTCACAAATCACTCTGACATGCAAGGTAAGTCATGCAGAAGCAATAGTACCATTTGTGAAGGTCTGTTTCCTAAGAAAACATTATTCAATTCAGAGAGAAACTCCAGGCTATGGGGATTCTAAAAGTTGTTTCCCAATTATGCCAGGCTGTTCTACAATTATACTTGCATTGAGCTGTATTCAGGCAGACCTTACATTATATTATGTTAGCACAGCTTTTCTATTAACAGCTGCCATGTTCTGTACGTGGAGATGCTGGAATATTGGGATTTCATGTGAAAGGAGCAGCCTGCGCTGGTTAAGCTAAAAGTCTGACAGTAGCTGGTAGGAGCTGTGCGTTGTTACCCTCTTGATTAGCAGCCAGGCTGGGGAGAGGGGAGACGTGCTTACGTATTTTTTCTATAGAAAAAGGACAAGTTCACCTTCACTTTTCCTGAATGACTTTGTGCAAAGTGCCTGATTAATAGCTCCAGAATGAAATTCCTTATCCACAAAACTGATGAAGCATGAGTTTTCTGCAGTGTTATGGCTTAAGGTCTAACCACTTCCAAGAAAAGTTAATAAAAGAGTTTAAGTTACTGGGGTCTACGTGATGCTTATGGAGAAACAGCCCCCATAAGTGACCCCGGAGTGAATCTGTGTACATGCAGCTCATTGCCACTGGGTGAGGGGAGCTTTAGCTCATAAACAATTAGTGTTGAGATTTTCAGAGTAATGAAATAAAATGGTTGAATAGCTAAATATGAACAGTTAAGAATTACTGTAAGGTTATTTGTGTGAAGTTTCATTAAATGTACTGAGGGCCAAATTCCTCCTTGACTTACAAGAATTAATTAAATAGTGTTCAAATGAAGGATTAAAGCTGTACATTCAGTCTTATGCAGGATATATAACGATTTCATCTTTACTATTATATATTGCATTTCATTGTTAAGAGTACACAAAGCAAAAGCCACTCTATGCTGTCTGTAAGGACTGCTCACGCAGTATAGTGATATACAACTCTCTCTGAAGCTGTGTTTCAGTGAGGACTGACTGCTGCTTATCACCCTGTTCAACCTTTTGTTGTAAGTAATATTACAAAGTAACTCAAGTAGCAGCTTTTCCATTTGGAAATTGGTTAGGTGATTAAACCTAATCTAGTTGTTCTCAGTAGAATTTGGGCAAAAAATGAAGGTTAACTCCATTTTATGAGAATCTTTAAGGATCTCCATAACCAGGCATCAGTTTTCTGTGTTGTTTGAGTGTCAAAGTGGAATCTGCCGAAGGGATTTCTTAGGAAAGTGTGTATACTCAGGGCTTTGTTAACAGAATCTCTCTCAGTACTTTTTTTGTAATGTACACTCCCAAACTTATTCCCTTAGAAAAGAAAATTAAGCTTGCTTGCTTTTTTTTTTTTTTAATTTCAGAAAAGGAAAAATAGTATATAGGCAATGTGTCAGAAGTGTAACAGTTTTCTCAAGTCCTCAAAAATCAAGGTCTTATCCAAATATTAATTCTAAATAATTAATTCTGGATATTTTTGCTGGCCACTTTTTTTTTTTTTTTTTTTTTTTTTTTCCAACTTTAAAAAATTAATTTTTGGTTTTTTTTGTTGCCCCCTTTTTTTTTTTTTTTTTTTTTTTTTAAATACCAACTTTAAACTCTCTCCGTAACAATAGCTCCTTGTCCTAGGCAGCCCATTTAGCCACTTCCTTCACTTCACTTACTGGTGAGTTCTGCCTGTTCAGTGCAAATTTAGAATACTCGAATGGAACGTGCGAACTGTGGTGCACTTGTTGACGTTCACTGGGAGCGTACATGGCCTTGTGTCTTTTGGCCCCTGACAAGAAATATCAGATCTGCAAATGAGGCCAGGGATGTGCTGTAACTGCCAAAAACCATGTGCATAGACTTCTTAATTTTACATTAAGAAAGCATGTGGGATTTTTCTAAGAAGTGTCTTAAAGTTGTTTTTAATGGGAGAAGTTGATTACTTGGACAATCTAAACAAATCATTAATGTTTTTTTCAGATATTCATTAGAAATAGCTGAAATTACTCTTCAATGGGAATTTTTCCCAGAGGAGGGGTTTCTGGGCGATAACTGTCTTCACAGTAAGAGGTCCTAAATGCTGCTGAAATGTCTTCCATTAATATTAGTGAGAGTCTTTTGTTGAGGTGGTGGCCAAAGCAGTTGTGTTTTCACAGCCCGTTGTGGGGGAGGCAGAGCCTCCCAAACCTGCAGGCTACGTAGGGGTTTTGTACCCATCTCTCCTTCCTGCAAGAGGCAATAACCAGCTCCTGCCACACAGGCCGCTAGCTTTAACCAGCACAGTTTCTGGTGAACAGGGACAGAAGCTCCAGGTGTGGTCGATGCTGTTGAACAAGTGGGTAAATGCAACTTCTGCCCTGTGTAGCTCCCCCAGTCTTAAAGGTTGGCTTCAATTAGAGTTTGCTGCCGAGTGTAGAGCCAGTGACGCAAATTGGGGCGTTTCAACTCTAGAACTTTTGGAAGATGTGCAACATTACATGTGCGTTACTGCGGATTTTGAAGTGGTGGAATAAAGTGCTCTTCCAGACTAAGAACCCTCTGGACAAAAGGTCATTAGTTACTCAATGAAAGCCTTTGCATTACTCTGAAAAATGTAACATTTCATGACATTTTAATCATAAAGCTTTTATCTGGTTAATAAAAGTATCCTAAAAATCCTCCTAATTTTTAAGGATGCTCTTGACTCTGTTCCCTACTCTGGTTTTGAGTGGTGGGAGCCGCGTTGCTGGCCGTTCCTATTTGTTTCTGAAAGTGAAAATCTGGTTGTACTAAAAAGAGCAGAGCTGTCTGTTAATGTGTATTTGTGTTTGCTTCTCTAATTTTTGCAGTAAAGAATGTTAAAAAAAACAAAACCAAACAACCCAACCCCAAAACTTTTTTGGTTGTTATACTGTCCCAAGCTGTGGGAGTCTTGGCAGTCTGTGCCTTTTTATCAGTTTACCAATGCAGGCATAGTCCAATGAGCTTTTAAGTCACTGGTGAGTACCAGCTATCGTGTCTTCTAGATGTTAAAGTATCTGTTTGGTAACGTTTTTTTACAAGCTTGATAAATCTTAATACTCTTCATGTGTTGAGGTATTTGGTTTAATCTACCTGGTTCTATTTCTCTTCTTTTCAAATCAGCCTTCTGCTGCTCTTCACAGTGGGAGCTAAAGTTGGACAGGGAGAATTTATGAAAGTGCGTGTGTAGGGTATGTCCTGTAGTGGGCTGAAGGCACAAAGCTGCAATATTATCACTGGAGAGCTAACCGTTCAGAGCATAACATTTTAATAACAAAGAATATTCTCTTTTTTTTTTTTTTTTTACTTTTATTAAAACATCAGACATGTGAAACTTATTAAACGCAAGGCTATATCCTGAGTTGGTTTAAATTGGCATGGCTCCATGAGTTTCAGAGAAGCTCTGTCAAGTCTGATCAGCTGGGGAGCTGACCAACAATGTTTGCGTTCAAAGATTGTTTTCCCATTGGTACACATTAACAATTTCCATTCCTGTTAATGTTTCATAACCAAAATCAAGTACAGCATTTAGTAAAGCTTTTTGCCAGCAAACACACTGTAACAATACTTCGACTTAAATGATTTTGCAGTGACCTACAGGGATTTGAAAGGGGTCCCCATTATAAAAAAGGTAGGTATTGTCCCCCTTCTTACAGGTGGGACAGCTGTGGGAGTTGCCAAATCTCACATGGTATAAGTAACAGAAATCAGCCCCTTGCATGCTGCTGGAGAGTCTGTCTTATCAGATTGACTCTTACGCCTGTACAAAGTAACATAAGATGATCAGAAAAGTCTTTGCATTGACCAAATCATCCAATAATAAAAAATTTATTTAATTTGACTGGGTTTTTTAGATATATCACCTGGTACATTTGGCTAAGGAGGTACTGGAATAGATTAAACCCAAATTGGACCTTGTGTATGTGCATATATGTATTCCCACACACTTTTTAGAAGGACTGTTATTAAAAAAGCCAATCAGCATAATTTCACTCTGGTGTACATTTTTTCTTAGACTTATGTTTTTGTTTAAAACCTAGCGGTATTAAATTGATAGTCTTGTTGTAAGTTTTACAGAATTCTGCTGTACTCTATGGAATGCTTTTACATATCGAACAGTAGTTCCCATAAGAAGGAAGCTCTGTTTCAGTCCTGATGCCAGAGTTGGTAAAGGCTGCCAAGCAGTAAGCAGTGACTGAACAACGGCTAGAGGGTTTGTGGTATGCTTTCTAGAGGTCTGTCAGTCAACAACATGTGCCAAGAGACCCATGACTGCAACTCGAACTTAAATCGGTTGTAGTGACTGGTTTCCTCCCCTAAAAGAAGCGATAAAATCGCTTCTTTTGGTTTCAAAAGCCAAATGCAAGTTTTGGATCCTGCTTTGACTTTAAACTTCAATCCAGCCAGCTTCACTGATGAGTTTTTGACTCGGCGTTAGGCCATCAGCTTCAAAGGTTTCATCGTGTCAATCTGTTGTGCTTTTTCATGTCCTGTAAGAATCAGGCTTGCTGAGATTCTTAATGGTAAAATGTGCAAGTGTGTTGTATGGGCTGAAATTTCTAATAATCAAACCAAACTGAATCAGCGTGATGTGATCCTGATGAATATAGCTTAATATCTCATATTTATGTAGCTATCTCATATACACCTAGTAATGTACATTCTTGTACAAGCTTGTTACTTGTAAAGCCAGCCCTGTGCATGATTGTGCAATTGCAGTGGTTAACATGGCATAAATATGGTGTTGGAGGCAGAACTGAGCTTGTTTGTACCTTTTGTACCATGCACAATAATTTGGTCCCTTAGACGTGACTGAGACAGACATCTCTGAAATAGGGCTTGTGGTTATGCCGTTTATAAAGGTTTATTAATGATTCACTGAAGCCTGCTCTCCAGTTATTTTGTATTAGCTTAACTATTTCACTACAGATCTGGATTTTGTTTTCTCTCCCTGTTGTTCTTAAATTGAAAGAATATAATTACTGTGATGCCAGGTACGGTAAGTTACGCTGTTACAAATCTGTCTTGCGTAAGTCCGGTTAGTGGGTTGTTCCCCTTTGTACCTGTCCATGCTGAAAGTGGTGGAGTTAGAGCAATGCAAGAACTGTTTCTTCTGAGCTAAGGAAATACATGCAATAATAAATGGTTTAAATACAAACCAGGAAAAACAAATAATTTAAGTGATGAGGTTTTTGAGTCAGCCTTTTTTTATGGCTACCGTGGTTATTCATTTGTTAAGAGGGATGGTAAGAAACACAGGCTCAAAATTCTCTATTGTGTTTAATTAGTGTCCTACCTCTCTCTGGTAAGAGCTTTTTTCATCTGTTCCTCCAGCTCTGACATATGTCTGACCATACTTTTTCATAAATTTATATATAGTTTTGGTGCAAATGTTCCCTAACTTTGTGTTTAACCAAGGTATTAACAAAACGGAGTTGAAAGGAAGGCAGAGAGGTAAGTGGGAATGAAGAAACTTAAAAAGAAATCAAATACTGTTTGTTTGGTTTTTTTCTATTGACATCCTCACCAAAAAAGACACGCAAACCCCCTCCCAACAAATAATACCCCAAAAGGCTATCTTGAAATGTTAGTAATCAACCAAGTTAATAAAATCCATTTTTTTCTTCACTTTGCAAATGTGATGCTAGCTGTTCCAGCAAACTCAGTTTATGGAGAAAAGCTGCAGAATATTTTCATAGTTACAGTTGGGATCATTTATATTTCAACTTATGTTCCAGAGACATAACACCTGTTTAAGAACTAACAAACACATTTTCCTTTCTTTTTTTTATTTTTTAGGCAGGTATTTTGTAGCCATAATTAAGCACCAATATTCTTCAGTCTTTATGTTAATCTGAGGTACCTGTGACTTCTGCCAAAAATGACATTTCATGAATTAAGGGTCAGTTTCAAGTAAAAGGTGAACTCTAAAGCACACCAGAACACATGGTGAGAATTTAAAAAAATACAAGAAGATCAGCTCAAATTGCTTTTCTAAGAAAATACTATCAACTTAACCGTTCTGAGCTACATTTTGGGCAACAACAGCTCTTCTGTCTGTATTTCATTACTTTTAAGATTCTCTGTGCCACACTGACATAGTGCAGACTGCTAGAATATAGAGACTGTTTCCAGTGCTTTGATAATATGAACATGGGTGCATTAATATTGTATATATGTTTGAACATATGCAGAGAAGAAGCAAAAATGGGTTCTGAGCAGCACTGAGTCATTCACTTACCTTTTCTTCTCCTCTCCATCTCATACAGAATGCTGCTCCATCTTTGCGTGTGAAGTTTTATGCAATTAGTTCCAGTTTGTAGTGCTTCTTGGCTTCCTTTGTTATATAACATATTTGTGCTCATATTAAGGGACTGACAGCATGGAAAATGACTTTTTTTTTTTGCCTTACAGGTAAGGTCAGGTACAGACAACAATGCTGTTGGTTCATGACAGCTCCCCGGTATTACAGCACTATTTCCTGTTACAGTGCCAAACACCCAGAAAAAACCTCATCGGTACTTAACCCATGCACATTCTACTTCTGCTAGTACTGAGCAGATTGCAAAAGGTTGAAAGAATTTGTAGGGATGGTCCTAATTCCTTGATAAAACCAGTTGAAACCATACAAACGTAAGTTTGGATTCAGGGGTACAGTACAGTTCGCTGTCATTCACATCACACCTGGTCTCCAGCCAGCGGCTGGTGCCCCTGCTCTCTGTTCCCCTGTCTCTGTAATTCAGCTCTGGTGTTCTTTTGGCCTAGAGATCCCCGTGCAGTTACACATGCGCTAGCTATGCCATCAGCCTGCTCCTGTAAATCCAGTACGTATGAGTAGTCTTAATGAATTTCTAGGAATGACCTGGGTCAGGTTTCAGCTTCTGCATATGTGCAACTATTCAAAGGTTCCCGGGGGGGGGGAAGGGGGAGATTTGGGAATATGACTCCCATGGGAGAATGAGTTCTTAGATCAGAATTCAGTGTGAGCTGAGAGATATTTGCTGTACCTATGAATCCCAGGAACTGGACCAGAAGCCATTACTCAGCTACTTTTCAGGGAGACGTGTTCCCCATGCATGAGGTATGATCCGTCCCTGGCTTCTGCTGTGTTGGAGGTTATAATAGTTGAGTTTAGCTTGGAGGTTGGAGCTTTTGCTGCCTTTTTTATGAGCATTTTCCCGTCTGTGTGAAAATATCGACTTCTGGTTTACAGGGAGAGCCAGGAACTTTTGCTGATAGCTCGGCAACAGTGGAAACGGGAAGCAAGGAACCGATGTTTCTCAGGGCCCAAGTACTGCAGATTTCTCACGACAGTGTTGCAAAGCCAGCCTGCACCTTACAGGAATTCAGCCAGGGCAGTAGAATTGGAATTGGAATTACTTGGAATTACTGCAGGTGTTTCAAATAGAGACTTTCCAATGTGACATTATGGCATGTTGCAGTGCCGTGAGCTCAAGGAGCTCCTGCTGTTTGCCCTTCTGCTGGGATTATCCAAATTCCAAAGGAAATCCTAGAATTTGCTTCCTGTATTGCATGAGGAATGCCATAGCATTCTTCTAACAAGAAAAGAAAGTTTGTGCAACAGGCATCACGGTATACATCATATGAGAGCTTCTGAAAGATGGATTCAAATAGTATTCCTGCGAGAATTTACATTTCCTGGTTCATCTATTTCTGGTTATAGCTTCTCTGTGATTATTCTTCACTCTTCATTTAAGGCCTTAGATGGTAAAAACATGGATACAAAAGAAAATGGGAATACTGGCATCAATTTCAACAAGTAAGAAGCTTTGACCAGCTGCATCAGAAGCTGGGAAGTGCTTTCCAGAAGGGATTTATTTGATAAGTGAACCACCTAAACCCCACTTATTGAAGTTATTTGGGGCTCAGATCTGCTGGCACGCAGCAGAATCCGCTCAATCTGATGCGTTATCTGAGAAGGGTTTGTATAAAACTTTGTCAGCAAATGTAGTCTAAAAAGTAGATCCCAAAGGATTCATTAATAAATTAAAAAAAAGGGAACCCAGTAACTGAGAAACTAACCCTCTGTCTGGTAAAGAAAGAATTACTTTATTCTTTCCAACAGAACTTTTTTAAAAAGTTAATTACATGCTGGTTTATAGTTTTACAAGTGCAGGTTGAAAATACATCCTTAGCTCAAAGATGCCTGCCTTTGCAGAAATCTCACTTTTCTATCCTCCACAGTACCTCGTTTTCATGTCTCTCACTTCATCTCCTAAGTATGTGCTCTGCAACTCTATGTGGTAACTGCTAAATTCCAAAGTGCCATCTAATGTTTGTCAGCAGGACAGCAACTGGTTTATGCTAATGATTATAATAGTGCACAGCAACGACCGTGTTTACCCTAAGCATCTCAGGAATATTTTTGCAGTTTCATTTGCCTTGAAAAGTCTCGACTTCTTTTGTTTAGTGATTTATTTTTTTTTTATTATTATTATTGAATGAGGGTTTGGAAGCAACTGAAAGGCAAGGATTTTCTTACTTTGTTTTGGCAAGATATGTGAAATAATAATTTTCCACAACTGCTAACCTTTATGGCCTGGACCTGTGCCAGTTTTAAATTAAAATTATTTCATTTGAATGACAAATTCAGAGTTTCATAATAATTTCCCATGATTTTACATTGCTTTACTAGCAGAACTGTTTTCTTCTAGAAGTACGTCTAAGAGAAACACATTGAAAATAAAGTCTACTTGCTGTGTGTACCTTGCTATATAAATGGGCATCTAAGTTCTTTGCGTGACGCCTCTGAGTGTTGCAAGATCAGTAAGTAGAACTTCAAGTAATTATTAAAAATGTCTTAAAACAGGAACATTCAAATGTAAACATTAAAGAGTAATATCAGGTTCAACAGGGTTTTTTTTAAAAGCCAACTTTCCAGTCATATTTACCACATCTGCTTCTTGATAATCAACATGAAAACATCTTACCTTTTAAAGCTGTGATTTATTTTTCATGTTCTGCTGCTTGTTTATTTCTCAGACAACAGAACATGATTAACGGTGCTGGCTTTTTAAGATTTTTAATCCCTCCTGTGTTTTAGTTCCCAAGCATGATACTGTACTAGGTCAGCTGGGAAGTTCAGGAAGAAAGAGTTTAAACCTTCACAAGACCTTTTTGCACTATAACTCTCAAGATATGAAAAGATTTTGTTACGGATACAGGCCTTGATCCGCATGTGTACAAGCAAGGCAGACCTTTATCCCTACAAGGCATTGCACAGGAGTCAGTCGGTCCTCATAAGCCTCTTCCCTTGCAGATCCACATGTAGCTGCAAGAATATTTTGCAGAAACTTTCAAACCAACAGGCAGGCAAACGGGCAATTTCCTCTTCCCCTGAGCCCTTTGAGCTTTGGACCTGAAGGGTTCAACCTGGCTTTGAAAACCAAAAATTTTCTACAATTCCATTTCAGCTGTCTCCAGTATCTATAAGCTCTCATGAACTGAAGCTGAAAGAGCCCCAAATGAATGTTGGGTTATGATGACATTTATAAATTACTGAGTCTTTTGCTAGTTTGGGTCATCTCGTTAATGGTTCAAATTATGCTCTCACTTGCTTTGTCACAAATGTGGAGTAATTCACTGGAGTCATCGGTGTGACTGAGAACAGAATGGCCAAAGATGGCCACGGGCAGCCTGAGGCTGTGTGCCAACTATAATTAAAGCCTTTGATTTAAATAAATGTCAGAGTCTACTCTTTAGATATATATATTTAAAAAAAACCCAAAACCAACAACAAAACTGCTTCCCTTTTTAAGCTACCAAATTACTGGCTGAATAGAATATTTTTTAACCATAGTTGTGGAGACTGAGAAAAGCTGTAGAATAATGTCGGAGTTCATTTTAGGGACTTGATCTAAAATGTATCTTTAGCTGCTGGCAGAATGGCATTTTTAAAATACCGTAGTTAAACATTGAAAAGAACTGTAGCCTCCGTGTTTCTAACCCATCTCCATGAGCTCTTCTTCCTTTTTGCCATGTTATTTTCATGTGTAAGTATTTCAAATACAAGAAACTTGCTCTGGAATAAACTTTCATACACAGAGACCTTAATTCTCTCTTCAGAAAAAACTCCAAAACAGCTTCAGGTTTTGGTTTGAGGAGGACAGTAATTACATAAAAATCGGTTGATCGTACAGACAGCTATCAATCCCATACAGAATGGCAGACCACATTTTTGCCCTTAACGTGCCAGAATGGCACGTTAAGCTGGTGTCTTCTGAGCAAGCGATTGTAATGTGCAGGTTGAAATACAGCACATATAATCTGGAAAATCCAAAACCCAACTCAAAATCTCAGAAATGAAAACTGGTTAATACTGGGTCTTTCCTTCCTGCATTTGAGTGTCCTTGTTTTTCTATCCAATAACTACAGCATGAAATTATGGTCACAGTGCCAACCTTAAATTTGATATGTTTTCCTTGTTGTTGTCACTCTGTTATAAATGCAATGCTATTTTAATTTTTTTTTTCTCAAACTGGAGGGGATTTTTCTATTTTTAGCCCTGTAAAATATAGTTGATTCTTATCTAAATGAAGCTGCTGGGAAGAAACATAGGTCATTCATTCATCTGCGACCTATATGCAGTGACATGTAGCTTCCTCTGTCCTTTATTTCTAATGTAAGCAGTGCTGTCACCAGACCGTCCTTGTTCTCATCCTGTCATATGACAACTTGGATGAAATGGAGTTGACTGATATTAGATGCAGCAAGATGCAAGCTGTGTTTGTATACCAATGAAAATCCCCTGAATTTACTGAAATGCCTAATGGTGTCCCCCTATAGAAAGTGTCCGCTCCCTCTTTGCCGTACTGGTCTTCAGCCTTGTGATCCTTTAGCCCTCTTCTTTGATACTGGGTTCTTAAATAAGGATGACACATAAAATCATCCTTCCCTTATGTACAGCTACTCCCTGATCGAGGCAATCTGGCTTCATCTCCATTTCTAACCTTGCAGTATGAAAGCAAAAAGATTGTTAAAACCATGTTGATGGAAATGTTAGAATTACCCTGGTGGATTTGTCCTACTAGAGTCAGGCAACCATTCTGGAGCAAGTACGGATGCTTTGAAAGGGCTCGTGTAACTTTTCAAATATATTTAAAAATGATGGAAATACTAACAGATTTCAAAATGTATCTTGGAGCTACAAGGTTCTGTTTTCATTTGTCTCTATTAGTCATTCCAGTAGGGCACAGACACATCACGGTGTACTGTACTTTAGTTCTCTCACTTCCCTTGTTTATTTGCTGCATGAAGTTCACAGTACAACCATAAAATACCCTTGGCATGGAAGCACCTATATGAATATAGGCTGTCTAATTCTGAGAGTTGCCATGGGTGATGGTGGTGCTTTTGCCTATATGGTTAGCTGGGATTCTTGATTCATCTTGTGCCTTCTTGCTCTGTTGGGTTTATGGAAGTTACATATCACTGAGGCCATATGTTATGTTTCCAGGCAGAGCTGTAAACCATTTCATTTTTACTGCCTCTGAGAGCAGATCAATCTATAGTGCAGCACTAGTGATGGGGAATTTTTTAAGGGTAATGGGAGAAAATAAAAAGAGCGAGCTTGGCCCAGATACTATACTACTGTACCTTCCAGAGAATTAAATTCCTTCCCATTTATAAATTTTTAATTTCTCAGAAAAAATAAAGAAGGTCTTCACCCTACTTTTGCAGCTGGGAAAAACGTGACAGATTAAGAAATTTAGGCTCATTTAAAAATAAAGGGGGGAGAGGGAGTTTGCGATGTAGTCAGCAGTCTGATACTAATGGATAAAGTGTTCGTTGCCAGAATTTGGAAGTTCAGTATAACCTTAGGGATCTAATCCATAACTCTTATTTAGGTAATTAGTTCTTTTACTTCAGCGTTGCCAAATCCCAGCATTTAGAATTATATGAGCTGGTAAGATATTGCAAGTGGCTAAGAAATAAGGGGACTTGAGATGTATTTTGCTTTTTTTTTTTTTTTAAATAAATCTTTGGCTTTGAGTCAAAACATTTCCAAAATTTACTTTACAACCAGAAGGCCTACAAGCATCTATTATATTTTTCAAAGGAAAATTATGTTTTACAATAACAACCTGACTCCAGAAGGTGGGACTTCAAAATTCAGCAACGCTAATCGTGCATGGCTTGCACAAATACCTGTGGGTTTACAACATGAGAGACTTCTTATGCGAGTAAGAATTGGCAAGTCCATCAGGAAGGTTTTCAGTTTCGTCGTTTTGCATGCAAGAGTAGCTACTTCAGTGCCCTATGGATATAGACTTTATAATGTTTTTTTTCTTTGACAGTGTATAAAGGCCTGGCACATAGCCATGTGCATGCCTAAATTGAATGGTAGTTTTCTGTGCCAGCATGGCCTCAACAAAAGTTGAGCTATTTTAGTTTGTTAACTGAAGAAAAGTTGGACAAGGAGAAGGGGGGGAGACTGCTGTACAAAAGTGCAGGAGACTCATACAAAATGCGTTCCTTTTGCTTTGGCCTTTAAGTATTTCATTAAGGGCCACTACCAGTTGCCGCTAAATTATTCCACTGTAGACAGACTCGGAGCATATTTTTTCCCTCCAGTGAAGCAAATACTTTACTTCAGCGAAACCTTGTGGAACACCTACCATTGCCCTTGTCAACCTTTACGGCATTTATTTTTAAACAAACTAGGATCAGAGTTGGGTAACATAGTTCTGCCCTGTGCTCTGCCCCTAACATACAAAGCCTCAGCTCTAATATTCAGCCGGAACTCCGACACTGGCAGTAACAGTAAGGCTGAAATTAGGATTAAATAGGTCTGAAACATTCCTTCTGGTCTTAAATGTCAGTGTAGGAGATGCCACCTTTTCATGTTGACCTGGTAGGATTGAAATTAATTACCATGTTAATTACATGACACTGGATGCATATTTCAGAATTTTCGGGGAACCTGAAGCTGGGATAAAAAGATACTTTTGTGCAAAGGCGTGTATTCTGATAATTGAAGAAGACTGAATTGTAATGTACCTAACTTTCTGCTTTATAGCTGGTCGCGCTGTCTCTATCCCTGTTTTCCCGGGATAGTCTCTTAATTTGATTCCAGTAGCTTTCAGTCCCTAATTACCATTGTTCAGCCACCAGCTGTTACAGTGGTGGATTTATTTATTGCTTTGGTTTGCTGCAGGAGCCTCGTACGCAAGAGGAAAAACAACCATTGCCCCTTGGCTGGTGCCTGCGCGCAGTGCTGGTTATCGAGCCCCGGGGGAGGCCGTAGCTGGCTGCGCCTCTGCCCTGGCCAAGTGCTCACATCCCAAGGGCAAGGCTTAGGTCCAGTGCTGGCTGAGCGTGCCCTCCTGCCCTGTGATGGCTCCCCCGGGGGAAAGCCTCCAGGTTTAGTTAAGGTTGGTTTGCACTTACCTACCTACGTCTTTTTCTTATAAGACTTGATGTCTTAATATATTTATTAATAATTTACCCTTTGCGCAATCTCTTGGAAAAGGCAGAAGGAAGGATCAGATCCTAGAATAAGAAGTACGGGAAGCTCTCCTCCTTCTCAGGGATTTCATGGAGGTTTGCAGCCTGGCTGCCTGTTCAAAGACTGGGTACTTCCAATTTATGAGCAATAAATGGATGTGAAGACCCTGCTGTGAAGTCCCAGTTTTTGTTGCAGAATGTGGTGGATGCAAGGTATAGCACATCTGGCATTCGTTTTGGTAATGAGTAATTTATCAAGGCAATCTTTTACGGAATGTGGGACAGGTTTGCGGGCAGGTGAATGGTTTTAAAAAATGAGGCCAGTTGCACTTTGAGCTGTAAGCCTCACTGCATCTGTGTAAGATGGAAAAGGGAGGAGACTGCGATGGAAGATCAGCTTGCTCGGGTGGTGGTGCATTAGGGGTGGCATTAATCTCGAAGTGAAGTGCAAAAAGTAAGCAAGAGCCTTGCCTTTCATCTGCTTGCTTCTTAGCCCCCCTCCCCGTAATTCGCGAGGCCGCTGCGCGGCCGCTCTCGGGGGGCTTTCTGCCGCCGCAGCCAGCGGGTTAGCGTGTTCGGAGGCGGCGGAGCAGCCCTTCAGCTCCCTGACATCTCCCCTCTTTGTCTTCATCATCCGGCGGGGCGGGCAGCGTGGGACCCCCGGGGCCTCCGGG
>NW_009259800.1:3234666-3236996 GCF_000687185.1 Egretta garzetta
GGGGTCTGCCCTCCCTGGATGGGCTCTGTCTGCGGGGAGGCTGCCGGAGGGGCTCCCGGGCGGCGAGGGTGCTGGTCGGGTTACAGAAGGCGGGAGCTTGGCGGAGGAAAGAGGCTCTGGAGGTTGCCAGAGCAGAAGGCTGGGTCCGCAGAGGGGGTGCGGGAGGCTGGAGGTGTTCTCTGCTAGGAACTGTGAAACGGGCACCTTGCATCAATGCCTGCGGAACTCACACAGGTTAGTGCGAAACTTGTGTCCTTCCCTGCGGGCTCTGGCGGGTCCGGGCACCCGCGTGTGCAGCGGGTCCTGGCGGTGTGGAAGGGAGCAAGCTGTCAGGGGCTGGAAGGGTTTGTTTACTTGTGGTTTCATTTTTCAGCCGAGAACAGAGCAAAAGCTGAGCTGCTTCTTTCTAACAGAGCATTCGAGAGAGATTTTGCTTTTGTCTCTGTTGCGTTCACTGGTGAAACACCCAAAAAGCGACCTATTGTTTTCTTTGACCTTCTCGTCCCGCTCAGTGAATCTGGGCAACTCTTTGACATGAAGAACTAGAAATAATGCTTTTAAAAACGAAAGCTTTGCTATTGTTTGCTTTTGTTAAATGTTTGCTTTTCCCATGCAGTGTTCCGTTGCTTTCTCTTTGATTTTGTTGATGAACATACCAGGGAATAACTTCACTTTTTCACTCTAAATGTTATTTTAAACAAAAAGTCCTCTTGGCTGTCATCTTAATAGTTATAGGGGACTTACAGCTCTGCGTGAAAAGATTTAAAATATTATTCTTTACCTTGCAGCGTCATTGGGCATTGCAGAGTAAAGCTGTTGCGGGTGAGATTTAAATAAATAGAGATCTTGTAGAGTCCTGTCATTTTTTGGTGCTTACCCTGTTAACCTCCTTCATCTACCTTGTAAGCCTCAGGAAACCCTATAAATTTGGGTGGCAGCAGGGTAGAGCAGCTCCTCCAACTAGGATGAGGTGTGTCTTAACCCTCCTTTTTCTTCTCTGCCTTTTAAATTTAAAACAGAGTATTTTAGGACAAGCCTAAGGATAATACATCACTGATAATACATCTATGAATTTGTTTAGGTTCAGTGCACTGGAATTGTTCGAGGTGCTACAGTTTGGTTTAATCGTGCTGTGTTCAACTTGTCCATCTCTAAGAGAAGGCTGAATCATTTCTCAATGCAGATAGGATGTTGGTTGTCTTGAGGGGAAAGTGGCCCTTTCAGCTGGGCCCTGGAGCGACTATTTCTTTGTCTGTGGGCAGTCCCTGTGATCGCTGCCCTCCCTGCTAGGGGTGGCCAAATCCTGGGTTTGTCTGGGTGCTTGTTTGTGTGTCACGCTACCTGCGGAGTTCTTAGGGACGAAGGGATTTTATTTGTGTATGTGGTCCTGTTCAGACTGCCTGACCTGAGCTTGCTGTACCTGTCAAATTACATGCAGTGGGTTGTTGATTTTTAGATAGATAGATGTAGTTAGCAGCTCTTTGGGATTTGGGGGTTGGTTTTTATTTATTTTTTTCCAATGCATGAAGAAAAAACTTGAGGTAAGGAGCAGAATGCTAACTGTAAAAAAGGTGTGTGGAATGGGTTTTGACCTGTGCGGTAGAGCTGTGTTCTTCTCTTCTGGGTTTTTCTGTTTTGATAGAAGGAAAAGCTTGAGTGAGAGTGGAAGGTTATAGTTAATCGCTTCAGCTCATGCATTTCGGTTAACTTGTAAATTCTTCTTTCACATGAAAACAAAAAATCTCATGGTTTTAATTTTCATGCTGCCTGTTGTAGTTGAGGATCAGATATATGTTATTTTTTCTGTTCTGATGGAGGAAGAGTTCTTTATTCATTCTGAGGTCTTTTTGCCATTAACTGATCAGTCTGATACCGCAACAGTGTATTAGAGAATTCTTTGCTTAATGAAAGGCAGTAGTTTTAAACCGTGAGTTGTCAGAGAAATTTATTGTGTGGTTATAGGGCCTCTAGAAAGTAATCTTTTAGCTTTAATGATCACAATTAAGTAAAACTAAGCCAAATGGATAAATGACTTCGAGGTGAATGGCAAGTCTACGCCATCCATACAGACAAATGGGAGAGATACTAGAAGGGACTTCTGCCACATTAACTAAAGACCTAATGTGTCTAGAGACTCCTCATATTAAAATCTGAGTAAAGACCATTAAGAAATCGTAATTAAAAAGAACCAAGAATTAACTTCTAACTATCCTTTTGGCTTCTACTGGTAATAGTCATGCTTCCTGAAGTTCTGGGTCACACAAGCAGCGTTGTACCTGGGAGCGCTGGTAGAAGGAACAAATGATGAAAAACCGTTCTTGTGGCTGCGA
>NW_009259800.1:3237069-3275138 GCF_000687185.1 Egretta garzetta
TATGCAGTCTGGTATTCAGCAGTGGCCTGAATGTAAGTGTAGGGTTCATGAAATTCAGAAGGATCTTGAAGTCTGGAACTGTTAAAATATGTTTGGTTACTGTATGACACAGCTTTGATCCGGATTTGAAACCTGAAGTGCTGGCTTGCCTCAGGGCTGTGAAGGGGAAAGGAGTCACTT
Source organism: Egretta garzetta (assembly GCF_000687185.1). Classification (NCBI taxonomy): domain Eukaryota; kingdom Metazoa; phylum Chordata; class Aves; order Pelecaniformes; family Ardeidae; genus Egretta; species Egretta garzetta. The sequence continues at coordinate 3,237,250 of NW_009259800.1, forward strand.
GAAGTGACTTTTGCCAAAAACTCTTCAGTTCTGTGTTATTCCTGCTTCAGAAAATACTTTGCTAACATTCCTAATTCAGGTAGCAAACTCAGTAAGGCTGCCCTTCCTCAGCACTTTGTGCCTGAAGCGTTTTGCTAGAGGATGATACTGATGTGAGATGTATGAAACCTTAGGTCTGGCAGGATGAAAAAGGGGTTAATGCATTGGCGATGTTGGTGGTATACCTGGTACGAGTCTGGACCAGTGATGGAAACCTTGTGAAAGAAATGTTCATGGAGCTGCAGCATTCAAAAGCATCATAATTTTCCAAACAGTTGGGCAAGTCATAGTAGAAAAACCAAGTAAGTTGAGAGCTTAATTTTTAACATGGTTCTCTGTATGGATTCACACATGGATTCTCACATATAACGTGAGCTGCCCAGGGTGGGTGTAGGCCTGAAAGCTCTAATGTGCTCTGCTACCTCGGAGTGAAGAGATGCGGCAATCTGCAATGTTGACTCCTCCCCGCTCCCCAAAGTAAACCCTTTGCCAGAAGTTGTGACCTCTGTAGCAGAGCTGGTCAAGGGGAATGTGTTTTCATGAGTCAGTTACTGAGATGTTGGAGCAGCTGAGTGGAGGCACATGTTCCCTTCTCCTAGCTCTGCTGCAGAGGCAGTAATTCCCTGCATGAGGGTGGGCATGGTAGCTCGTTGGGCAGTTACTGCCTAGCTCAGGTGTAGGACTTGGGAACTCAGGTGTGGGGATGTGCCTTTACCTCTTGATACAGGGGCTTGCATGGTGGGGTCCTTCGCCATGCTGAGGATGCTCTGGAGCTGCAGCAGGACACAGCGCGTAGGTTGTGAGAATGGAAGTGCTGTTTCTGAAAATGCTCTTGCAAGAGCTGCGTTCTTCTAAAAGTGCTGTTGTGACCTGGTAGGTTATGAGGGTTTATAACATCCAATTTGAGTGGCTGCCTGTGTGTATACAGCTTTGTAACAGCAATGGGCATACCAAGCAAAGCATTCCAGTGATTGCGTTTCCTGAGGCTGTGTTGCTTAACCACCTGTCCCAGAGGTTGTGAGGTGAGCTGGTGTACCGGGAGAATCAGGCTGTCTGCATTTTTTGCTTAAGTTACACTGCAGTTACTAAAAATAAAAGTTTTTCTTTTTTAAAAAAGGTATGTACACTCAACATCTTTCATAATGTAGAAATACTTTCTCTGGAAGATCAAAACGGGGGAAAAAAGCATGTTAAGCAGTCGTATTTGAAACTGCACGGGCTGGACATGTCTAACAAGGCTTTTTCTCAAAAGTGTAATCTCAAACACTCTGAGGAGTTCACTTCTGCACTGAATTAAGGTCTTAATACTGTCTTCAGTAGGAGTAGCCAGGGCCACTGGTTGAAAATAGTTGTGACATATAAAATATCTCTGTATTTGGGTATGAAATAATAAGGCATTTCTCCTGAATATGAGGATTTTCGCCTGCCCTGTGTGTCTTTATCCATTCCTGCATTTGCTCCTCAGTTGCTCTAAGTTAATTTCCTCTGTGATAGCAAAATTTGTGGAAATATATAGGAAAATGTCTAAAAGGCTCCTGTTTCATTTGAAGTATGCCATAAAGGGGTAGGGAACATACCATAACATATTTCACTTAGTGCTTCTTCCACCCCAAAACTTCTGAAATGCCTAGGCTAATTTAAGGAGGCATTACTCCCTCCCCTAACCCCCCAAGATACCACTCTGAGATGCAGAATTAATACTTCTAAGATAATGTGGATTTAATCAAGGAAACTAAAATTTCAAACTCCACCACTGCTTGTTCTCCTTTCTGGAAATATTTGTGGGTATGGCTGTGTGAGATGGAGCTTCAGCTTCACTGGGTTAAGAAGATTGTAGCCTTTTCTGCTGCTGGCTGTTGGTTTCCCAAATCATGCAACAGGTTGCCCTCTTGGTTATGCAAACACACGTTTGCAGGCCCATTCTGTGGACAAGACCGGCGAATCAACCCAGCTTATAAACTGAAGCAAACCCTACTCGCTTTAGGAAAAGCGGAATGGCATCTTGAACCAGACTGTTCGAGGCCCTTGGAAGAGCCGTACCTTCCTCCTGAGGGTGAAACGTGGAGAAGAAGCGGCTCTGTATTAAGGGGGTTTTCGGGAGAAGGAAAAGGGCAAGGAATGAACAGAAGCATGTGGATAAGATCTCACGTTACTACTCTTGCTGGTGAAACAAGACGATGATACAGGGGTTTCCTATCTCGAGTGACTTGGCCTGGGAGCTCTGGATACATTTGGTGTGGTCAGATCTTCCCGAGGACAGAGCGAAGCATTAAAGAGGCCCTGTTCTTCATGTTTGTGAAAACTACTGTTGAGTAGCATTTTCCATGTGACTGATGTTGTTCAGCAAAGCTCAGCTGTGCCCAACAGTGACTTTGTGGAAAAATGGCAGAAAAAATTAAGGATGCATATGCGGGTTGATAGTGGATGGGAACTTTCTTCTGTCGTCTTCTGCCTTCCAAGGTATTTTTGTTAATAGGAGTCTTCCTCATAATTTCATACTAGCCTCTGTATTTTTCATAGCATTGCACAGACTTGTTTATACAACAGGCGGTAAGAGAAGGAAATTAATATTGCAGTGGCTTTCGTAGTCATAAGGTTAGGATAGCAGAGGTGATGCTTAGTTTATGTTCAAAGGTTTTGTTTCTTGTGAGAAATGGAACATGGGATTTTGCTAGTAGGTTTTCTTTGGTTTTGTTTTAACTTTTAAGAGGACGAGGGGGAGCTGATGATTCCTCCCTGTGTCCAACCATGGAATAAATAGCAAGAGGAGAAGTTTAAGAGTGTATGGAGTCCCTGAAATAAATCCTAAGACTAGAGAGAGTGTATTTCAAATTCTGGGATAAAAGGAAAACTGAAACTCAAACTTTGATAGTTTTAAATTTCACAGTGTCCTTTGTGTCTCATGTATCTCATTAGGTTGCAGCCAGGCTTTGGGATTTTTTTTTTTTTATTCATTTGTCTGCATGCCTAAGCAGTGAACAACTGTAACTGTACCTCGGAGAAGCTTGGTGAGCACGCAGGGGCTGAAATCTCACTTTCTCTGGGGAGTCGTGATCTTTTGTATCTACAAATGGGTGAGGAAGATCTCTTCTGCCTTGCTAAGGGGTGGCGATTCCATGGACTCGGTGCTCCCTGTATGCTGCAGTAATGCCAAAATTCATTCCTTTCAGTGGTGTTCTCGGCCTCTTTGATGAGTCAAGCCCACACCTGCTTACAGCAGGAAATTGAAATGCCTGAGTTTTCCCTTTTGGCTGATCCCACACATCTCTCCGTAGCATCACAATACTTCTCCTTGGCATTCAAAAAATAAAGTGAACACTGTTCAAAGTAAACCTGGACAATTTTTGAGCTTGGAAACTTCTGCCTCCGCAAGCTAAATCACTTGGCACAGCTCTGAACTTTTATTTTTAGTAAAACTTTCACAGCCAGGCTATTGTAATGTTCAGAGAAAGAGATGTTCCGGAAAGCCCGAAACGAAAACAGAATGCGAAGGCTTATTTTTATACTGGAGAGAATGTATTTTCGTGTGTGTGTGTATAAAAATATAGATACGGAGGAGATGAGAAGGTGATTTAATTTAAATAGCGCTACTCTGGATGTTTGCAGTGTAACACTGGTCAGAATCATCTGGAAGGTTCCGAGGACTTTTCAACTTGCAAACTTGTAATTCATTAAGGAGCTGATAAAAGATATGCAGCACAATTTGTTTATGGATGGTAGAGCCCAGAGATGTAAACAGTTCCTCTGTGTGATCAGGGTTATTCTGCTGTTTGAATTGTAAACTCTTCCAAATTATTTTAGCAAGTTTTGCATCTGAAGCTATTTGCATCCCTCTCTTTTGATGATGTGATTCTCAGGCGAATTCAGCGTTAGGGGAATAAAGGCGCCTTTGGCTTTGGGGCATAGCAGCAGGAGGGTCTTGGCTGCTTGGTTTTGGGATGCATTTAACACAGACGTAAACCAGGGTTTATACCAGAATGTTACGCAGAGATGAGAGCTTTCCGATTTTGAGTGAGATGGAGTTTAATACAGGCTATCGAAAGTATGTTAAATTCCAAGTAGCTATGGAGAAAGGTTTGATAAAGGAACCAGTATATAGGACTGTATTGTGCTTCACCCGGTACTGTGTTACAGTAATGCAAACCCAGCTATTTTGCTTTCAATGGACAAAACTACTTATTTGTAAAACAGATTCTGCAGGTGGCTGGATATCTCTATCAACATCTTCCTGAATCCTTGTTAATCACTGGTAAACCAGACCCTCATTCTTTAAATTGAAACGGCGGCTGGAAGCTCTTCCATGGCACCACTGTCTCCTACTGGCATAAATTCTGTAGAGCGACTGCTCTGGTTCTGCATCAGGTCAGGCTGATGTTCTCCCAAGCACATCGTTTATTCCCAGTCACCTTGCTGGCTTCTGGTAGTGTTTTGTCCTTCTTAAACCTTCTTCCTAATGGTAGCAATGGTGACCAGAATAATTCTCTTATTGTTCATATACATTAAATTAGGAGGAATGTATTACCATTTAAACTTAATCCAGCAGATGCTTTATGTTCCTGGCCTCAATTACATTGGTTATCAGCTCATCTGTAAAACCAGCAATATGGTTTGGGAGACTGGTGTTGCCCAGCTGGGCTGTCTTGCTGATCTCTCCACCATTTTAAGTCTCTGATGAATCATAGATACGGTTTTCGCTAGCTTAAGACTACAAGTCTTTATAGATCATTTTTTTATGATGCTCTAATGAGGGAACAGATATAAATACTCTCTTCCTGGGTTGTAAAAGATTTCAACTTAGATGCCAGATGCTGTGAAAGTAGAGTGACTTTTTGTAAATTGTAGATTTTATTTATAAAGTAAGTGTTGATGCTGCTTACTGTCGTAAAATCTAACTCTCTGCTTTCACAGCATCTGGCCGTGAGATGTTCCCTTGAACTCCTGGATTGCTGACAGACTTTCTTTTTTTTTTAAGAGTAACTAATGGTATTAGGAGTTGCCTTTAATGAAAAGGGAAGGGTTATTCCTGTGCTGATAACTTCAAAAGCTCTATGTTTTCATTACTTCCCCTAAACACTGCTTGCCTTGTGCATTATCATGCCTTAGTTGTTTTCTGTTGAGTTGGTCATATTTTGAAATTAGCTGGTGTGCTGCAAAAGAAATTCTTCACCGTCTAGTTGCTTTTTCCTTGTTTTGCTACGAGATCTTATAAATGCTGTTGTAGCTCAATATTTGAGAAGTGGTCTTCATATGAGGGGAATTGGGGAGCAGAACGAAGCTGCCATAATCCCAGGGGAAATGGTTCGCAACCTGCTATGCCGCTTGGACACACACGTCTGTGGGGCCGGATGGGAGCACCGAAGGGTGCTGAGGGAGCTGGCGGGGGTTTAGGTTGGACATTAGGAAAAATTTCTTCACTGAAAGGGTTATTGGGCACTGGAACAGGCTGCCCAGGGAAGTAGTTGAGTCCCCATCCCTGGAGGTATTTAAAAGACGGGTAGAAAAGGTGCTTAGAGACATGGCTTAGTAGTGAACAGGCGCGGTTGGACTCGATGGTCTTAAGGGTCTTTTCCAATCAAATGATTCTAGGGGTTCTGTTGTGCCACAATACAGATGCGGTTACCAGCATTAACGTTAGTTATTCCACAGCATTTGTGCTTGAGTGTGTGTTAGCTACGGTATCTTTTTGTCTGATGTGTTCTTTTACAGTTATGTAATTTTCTACTAAAATCAGATTTTCTTTGGGAAAAACAGGAGGGACGATGGATGGATGACAGACACCACACAGAGGGGAGGCGGGACACCAAACTGGAAAAACAAAAAAAAACGCAAACCAAACTGAAAACACACTAGGGAAACCTCGGGGTGTGCTCTCTTGTTGCTCATTTGGGTAAGGAAAGTGAGCAGGGGAAAGCCCCTCCTAAATCAGCAATTTACCACCCTGTTCCTGACTGGTGTGAGGTTGTAACCATCAGAATGGCAATACTTAAAATATTCCCAAAACTTAAGAATTCAAGACATGCATAATGCCTTGATTTACACATGCATCAAAACCTACATTGCCGTGGTAAGAGCTTCAAAAGTGCTCTGCATAATTTATATGCGGTTACAGATGAACCCTGTGGCTGGTTTGCAAATGGGAGGGGAAACAAAGTTCTGTCCAGCTTGGACGGTGGGAGTGGATGCCAGCAGACACTGGTGGTTGGGTGAAGTTAAGCAGTTTTCTGGATGAAATTTCAGTGAATCAGTTCTGTGGAAAGCCTGCCCTTGCCTTCTAGCACTGGCAGGCAAGTTAGTAGATATTGAATAAAATATCTAATAATATTACTAATAATTTTTGTATAATAAAATATAAAAATATATGGAAACTTTCTTAAGTCTGCTAGTTATGGCATTAATTGATTTCTGCAGGGTGAGTGTGCCCTAGCCATAAGAGTGTCGGAACCTGATGCCACAGCTCCTGTCGTCCTTTCCCCCCCCCATGTGTTTTAATAAGCTCGTTGTACTTTCTGGTTCTTCATTCTCCTCTTTGCCCAAAAGGAATGGACTATGCTATGTTTACAAGAGTTTTAAAAAATTGTATTACTCACATTAGCATATGTAAATGTGAGTAAATGTATGCTAGACGAGGAACATTTTGCATCTGTCCTTAGCAATTTCATCTCACCTGGGTCATTTCTTTCTTTCTACCATGATGCGTTGTTTTATTACCTGAGGTTAGAACGCATCCTGGTCACGGTGACACATTTATCTTGTATTTTATGATGCGATCTTATCACATCCCATTTCTTTTCTGTTTCCTATTCAGCTTTTCATCTGTCAGTGACAGTCCTGACACCAGCTAGTGGCGTAGGAACACCAAGGCTATGTATTAGTGCATACCGTTGGCAATTTTTAAGGGTAATACTTTGCTTCGAAGGTACAATATTATTTTAGCAGGTTATTTCTGGAGGGAAGAGCCATTTGTAATTACATCAAAACCAGCAGCCATCAATCATTTTAGATGTAAGAGAGAGGAAAAAAGGTTTCCTTGGATGAGGTTTCCTTCAGAAATACGAAGCAAACGGAAGGTGACACTACACCCTTCTCTCTTGGCTGCAACAGTACAAGGAGGTGCAAAGAAGCGCTAACTGGTTATTTGTGTAATAGCCACAGACAGACCTTTGTGTTTGCAGTTGCAGCTTCTGTATTTTAACATAGAAAAAGAAGTGTTTTCCATCACATCGATGAGAATGTGAAGGGAGAAGGATGTTCATTTCCACTGTTGAAAATGTTACAGCCCTTTTTAATATGTTGGATTTAAAAACGTATTCTTTCCTACCATTTCTTCAAGGGCCAAATCTTCACAGAGAAAACTGCTGCTAGACAGGCAACCAAAAATGAGGGACAGACTTTCAAACCTTTCAGGTATACACCAACTTCAAATGTGATGAGAGATCAGTTACAGCGCTGTGTCAATCCACTGAACAATTTTGAAAATCTGGCTGCTGGTTTTGGTCTGTAAATAGGAACTGAAACATCTGCCTGCAAGTTGCTTTAAATCTAGTGTGACCCACTCTTAATCTAGTAAGTTTTTCTGCTGCTTGGTTTTTGAGACTCCAGTCAAAATCATCTTTGTGTTTCAGTTACATGGGATCAGTTTATTTTTCTTTTTCTTTCATATAGCTGACACTTTAAAATTTCAGCTTAACAGTGCCAACGCAAACTTTTCAATACTCAAATAAAATGTAATTTTCTTTCTTTGCTGCCTCTACCAAGAGGCATAGCAAATGTTGTGTAACACCCATCCCGAGCTTGGCTGGAGTCCAGAGACTTTCCAGAAAAAGAGACACTAGTAAAATCAGCATCTGCCGTGTACACTAAGATAGTAAAGGAAGAGTCGTGTCCACAGCAGCTGAAGTGCTTTGTATGCTCGTATAAATATACTGCAAATGTGTGGGCGTGTTTCAGGAATTGTTGCTTTTTGAATTTTCTTGTGTTCAAAGAAATTTGGCGGAGGAACACTATGTGGATACTGTTTTGGCAACTGGAGTCACAAAAATATTTATGAAGAATGTTGGGTTCTTCCCCCATGCTCTTATCGCTCCTTCCTGTATTTAAAATTCCCTTAAGTGTTTTGTTTTATTCTTCTAAAAAATCCACAGTTTTCTTTTAAAGGGACAGGGAGAATTAGCTTTCTTCTGGGTATAAATTATAGATAAATGCTTTTAAAAGATGCCTTTAAGATTGAAGGTGATGATGGAAACATACCACTTAAAAACCACTGTGTTGGTTTTTAACGTTTCCCGTGGATTAGAAAGTCCATGTTTTTGGGTGGCTAACAAATTGGGAAAAGGTACTTTCCCTCCCTCTTAAAATTCAACTCCGTGTTCTCCTGAGGAAAAATGTCAAGATGGCTTTGTTTGGTGCTTTGCGCAGTATAGCTCAAGTAGAAATACTGTGGTGTGCTTCTGCTGTATTGTGTTTCCCATAACGGTGGTGGGAACGCAGCGTGAATGCCCGTAGGATCGTGCGGGCTCCTGGTTTCATCCAGAACAGACGTAAGCTGTGAACTTTGCTGGAAGCATGGTTAGGATCAGACTGCACGGCGTGGTTAGTGGGGGGAGGTAATGTGATGAAGACAGACTTCTCCATGGGACAAAACAAACTAAAGATTGGCCCTGGCAACTGTTGAGGACAAATATCTCAAAATTGTTGCCCAGTTTGACCAGTTGAGCAGTGCGCTTCAGACTGTTGTTACGATGCCACTTTTCAGTTGTTTTACTGGCCCCTGAAATTCCAGATTCAGTTCTGATAGCGCTCACAGCAATTTAGAGCTGGCTTTCTGGCAAGAACTCCTCTTGTTAATTCTGGTAGAAGTGCCGTCACAGTCTGGTCTTTGGGCTTCAGGCAGGTACAGGTCTCTGTAAAATGCCTTTGGATTTAATTGGGAATTGAAGGAAAGGGAAGACTGTCATGAGCTGATCAATTGCATTGGAAATGAAAGAGTTAAGAGTGGCAAACTGATTGCACAGCTGAAATCTCAATTCGAACTTGTGGTCTCTTGAGAGAAAATGCCATTCAGCACCGTTGCACAGAGTTATTTCATTCTTAATTTTAATTGACATGTCCCAGAATGCAACCTTCTCTTACGAATCCGTACAGTACAGAGATGGTTGTGAGTCAGTGTGTCTCTGTGTGGGCGATTTCTGTGTTTTAAATTCAGGTCATCATTAATTTCCCTTTTAATACCAGCATCCTTTCTGCCTACCTTATTCACTCAGTAGGTTTATGACATTTGAATTAATCTTTCTCTAAATAAGATGTTGGTCACCTCCTGGGATTTCAGTTTAATGACCTGACCCTGCTCCTTTTTTCCTCCCTCTCTATCTCTTTCTCTCTTTCCCAAGCCCGGTGGATGCCTGTTGAACAGCTAAAGCGATGCTTTCAGGGAAGTGTTAGCCCCTTGCCTTGGTCACAGGGGTATCCTGTGCAACTTCGGTAACAGAAAAGTAATTATTTTATTGTTGTAAAAATGGCGGCAATGTTTCAACTTTATTAGTTGAAAAAACCCTCCAGCAAAAACTTGATCTGGTATAACATCAATTTTTCATTTTTATTCTGGGTTTAATTCAAATCCAGTTATTTATAAACCCAGCAATAGCAGCAGAACTGTGCAGCTCCATCCTGTAGTAGTTGTCAGTAGTAGAGATGTCTGCCTAAAATATCTTTTTAATATTTTACATCTCCACTATTGATTGCATTTTTCAAATAAACTGGATTGGGATCCAGTATTGGGATTATCCTGGAGCTTAATTAACTTCCTTATAGCTTTTGTTTCTGTTTTGTATGTGATGGGCGTCAGTTTAAAGAAACTTTGCAAATGGCAAAGAACCTAAATGGATACAATAGTCACAAATACAGTGGAAAACTTGTGCTTCAGAATATCAACTTGTGTTTTAGTTTGGTTTTAATCTGTAGCTGAGCAGATGAGAACAGCTGTGGGCAAATCTGGAACATCGAAAGTTTCATTGCAGTGTAGACTTTGACTAGCGCCCCAACTAATAATGGATAAGGTTAGTGTTACAGACCTAAATGCCTTGAAAATATAAATTGCCAGAGTAGAATTTGTTTCTAGTTATATTTTTATATTTTCTATTATTTATCATCTTTGTCTTCATAGCTGTGTTAGCTTGTAACAGTATTTCAGTAGCATACAAGGTGTAGTAGCAATGATTTCAGAGAACAGTAATCATTATCTCTTGGATTTTTGCATAACATGAACTCCATCACAGAAACCACGTAGTGTTTGGGTGGTGGTGGTGGTGATCAGACTTACTGCATCTGGACAAGGATGTTTCAGTTTACAAAGGGCTGCTCTCAGTCTTGAAGACGGTAATTGAAATCCTCTCAAGGCTTTGGCTTTTTTAGATACATCCACTGTTCACCTTTTCCAGAAAAATTGATCAGTGGTAATGTAGGTAGACTAAGTAGGAAAAAAGGAAAAATATGGTGCGTTCTTAATTGTTTATTTTTTCCCTACGAGCATAAATAGGATGTGTGTGTTTTAACATGGAAAGTAAGTGGGTTTGCATTGTTGCTACTACTTCATCGCAGCTGAAGTAAGCTTTTGTGTGAGTTACCCTTCCTAGTAAGCCTGAGTGTCACACCTCGTGTAGAGTTCCTTGCTTAGCACAAAAAACAGTAGCCTGTTTTATGGCTGTTTTCTGGTAAGATTGGAATGACCCTAGATAAAAGGAAACAAAGCTCCCTGTTTTTATCTTTGTAGCTGATGGGTCAGCCATAATGTAGAAATGGTGTGGTTCAATACAGTGTTCCAAGCGATGGCTGGTACCCAGAGCATGGTTCATGGCCACTTTTCCTACTTCCTATTTATGAAATGCCTGTCCCTAGCCTGACATTAATTCCATAAACTGATAGCTAGAGCCTATCTAGTCTTCATCACATCTTTCTGTGGCTCTTGATCTGTCACACACCTATACCTGGAATATTTCTTGGATGCAAGCTTTCCACTGCTGTCTGGTTGGTAAGCAACTGAATTTTGTTTCTGGTGTGCTGTGTGAGGTCCTGTAGAACTTGCTTTTGCCTGATTTCAGTCTGTGTAGCATAATAGCAAGGCATGCAAATAATGAGCATCTCTGCCCGGGTGTTTCTTAGTAGAAATGATCACTGCTGGCTTAGTTCGTCTGGGGTTTGGAGGAGGAAGGGAGCCTGCCTAGGCTTTGTCCGTGAGTCATTTCATGAATAGCTACTGTGATCTGATGAAGCATGTGATTCAGAAGAGAGACTAAATCTAGTTCTGTTACTTGGTCTTCTTTTGGTAGTCTACTTTGTTTTGAAAAAACATGTCTTTGTTTGAATTTTGAGCAAGTGAACTAAAAATACTGTAATTTATTATGTTTATACCCTTGCACAGCTGACTGACAGCCTTAGCTGGGGTGGGGGCTTTATCAATTATTAAAGCATGGGTTTGTTTGGTTTTGTCCAGCTTCAGTGCAGAGCACAGCCTGCTGAAGTTGCTGACTGGAGGTAAGTACGAGCACTTTGTTCTCAGCAGCATCATCCCTCTTCTGTACATTGCCTTAAAACCCTAAGGGTTTCAGAATCCATTAGTGTGTACATGCATCCATTTCTAAACTAGAATGTGCATAATATTACAAATATAATTTACAGGGGCTGTACCATAACAATTGGGAATGTGTCCCTGTGTATATGGGGGTTTTTTTGTTTTTTTTTCTTTCTTAAACTTTTTCTTTTTCTTTCCTCCCTCCCCCACAGATACCCATATGCTAGAGGCCTGGGAGAAAAAATAAAGTTGCTTATGCGCAGCCTCTTGTTCAGTCAAAGTGCATATTATTGATGGTCACGTGCTTTGCTTAAATATCTTATAAGATCAGTATGCTAACCCTGCCTTCTTTCTGTTGTCTGATTGTGCATTTCCACTTACGCCTAGTTCATAATCTAGACAGGCTTGAAATGTGTAAGCTTTTAGCAGATACTTGGTTTCAGACATGCTTTGTTGTGAAAGCACCCCTTTGTTGTGCTCAAATGACAGAGGAGTAATAGTAAGAAACTTTTTTTCCCCTCGTGTTTTGACTGTACAATGCTGAAGTAATCTTGTATCTGTAAAGAAGGGTGGCTCCTGTCCCCTCATGCCTCCAGCATCAGGCAAAAGCGACGCAGGTTCATGCCTATAGGATAAAACATGAAAGCAGACACCGCTTCAAGGTGAGTCCTATTGCAACTGGGGGAGGAGTACGTCCTGTGAAAGGAAAGTCTCTGCACAGCAATCAGTGTACGGTAGTAATGTTTCAGGCATGTGACCACAGAACTAGACTCCGACACTCAACAATGACAAAATCCGAAAGAAATGTGTTGAGAAACTAGAGAGGGGAGCTGAGCTTTGACTGCACTTGCTGTTGGAGTAGGGCAGAGTCCAGCAGTGAGCCGTGGCACCTTTGTAACGCCACGCAGAGGCGGGTGCTCCGCCACCCCAGGGCGCTTTGTTCCCTTTGCTCTGCACAGGGATGGAGAAGCGGCTCTGATGCTGTTCACCTCCCTGTAAAGTCAGTTTTCTATTCCACTAAGTGGTTTTAATACAACTGCTGGTTTTAGCAAAGGGCTTTTGACAGGTACAGAGCTTGAGCAACTTTCTTGCTTTGTTCCTAGGAGTTCAGAGCACTGCCCCTTCTAGGATCAGGTCACAGAGTAGGAGAACAAAGAAATGCCAAGAAAAACTAAAGAGCTGTTGGAATGAATCTTTCCCTGGCTCTGGGTGGAGAAAGGTCTAGATGCTTTCTTCTCCCTGCTCCTGAGTGCAACAGTGTACAGTGGCAACTGCTCTTTTGGTACTTCGGATCCAACTCAGAGAAGGAAGCAGTTGATCTCTCTGCAGAGGGTCTGCTTTACACTTTGCTCCTGAAGTTTCCACTCGGGTATTACAGAAATTTACGGGACCTTTGTCACTAAACATGACAGAAATTGGCCTGGACCATCTGCAAGCTCAGGAGATGTTAAAGACTCCTGAATACAGCTCCACAGTGGCTGAAGTTGAGAGCAGTAGTCATTATCCCTGATTTTTTTTTTTTTTTTTCCTTAGTTGAGTTTCGTTCTTATTTGGGCTGGCAAAGAACTCCTGCTTCTTGTTATGTTAGGGTCATTACCCTCAGGACAAGTGAAAGCAGCTTATTGTTCAGGTTCAACCTCCGGAGTTTCACTGTCCGGAGACATTGGTGTCTCTCTTCTACCCATCCAGGCAGATTCAGTGGAATGGATTTTTGATTCTTTGCTTAGTCAAAGTTCTTTTAGGAGCATCATTATCTCTGAAGGCAATTTACAGGAAACATATTCAGCTCCTTGCAGTGTGTGCATCAAGAAAATTTGAGTAGATAATTAATCGGAGGAACTGGAAATTAATTGGGAGGGAAATAGTTGCTTTAAAGATGTGCTAAATAACCACCATTTTACTATATTTAGCTGTCTATTGAAGTAATAGAAGATGTAGAGAAGATAAACCTCTATAGCCTGCTACTCCTTATTTTGGAGGGACAATACAAACAGCCAAATACTTCTTCCTTTAACTCACTGGGCTTTAGGAAGTGCAGAAAGCTAGCTGGCAGCTGTTACGGAAGTTTGGGAGCTACCAGATGCCTGGCTTGTTGTAATACGCTTTTGAAAATTTCAGCTTGCTTTTTAGTTTTCCAGAACTGGAAGATATCCACACGAGTACATAAGTACTTTATAGTACCAGGGCCTGGAGACTCTGCTGTTCCTCAGATTCAGTGATGATATCCAAGGAATGCCCATGGGAGCAGCGTGACCCTTCGGGAGGGTCAGCTATACCTCCTGCCGAGTTGTCTTTGGAAAGCAAATGAATCGGTAGCAGTGGCAGAATATCTCTGGGTTCTCTCTGAGGCGTTAAAATAGAATGATGAAGCATATAAAGAAGCATTTCCTCAGATTTCTTCTGGACTTTGCAATAGATACCCAGTGGTAACCACCACCATTTGATATGCTTTGAAATCACTACTGAGTGGAAAGGGCAGTGTCAAAAGCATGCTAGGGACATGGTAATGCTGTTTAGGGTGTTTTGAGGAATGAGATGTCTTGAGGAAGTTCCTTTTGCTTGATGTTGCATTATCTTTTACACTCCAAAAGGCCTTGTAGGTGGCTTAAATGCTACAAACTGTCAGACTTCAGGCTCTGTGTTGGTTTTGGGGGCCAGTGAGTTGTTACTCAAACAAGAGCAGGAGACTGTTAAGAGGAAGGTGTTGATGGCACAGCAAGTTATTTTTGCTGGTGCTGAGTTGAACTTTCAGCCATCTGGTGATAATGGTGTCACTCTTGAATTCAGTCTTTCCTTGTTAGAGAAGTTTAATTGAAATGTGATGAATGAAGATTGTGTGCAATATATCAGTTGCACTTTTGTGTCTGACAATAGCAAGGATCAATTTGGTGAGGAGCACATTAAAGCATACTGTGGCTACTGATTTAGAATCTAATTGAGGACCTTTTTTCTCATGAAGTGCCTGTGAATGTCAACATATAATAATATGGGGTGATGTGCCAATACCATGGAGACAGCCTGTTAGAAATTATATGGAGTTAATTCTAGAAAACAATGATGTCAAGGTTAAACAAGCACAGAAGTGTGACAGAGAGCAGGTATTTGTTATCGTATTAAGCATATAGTGCAGAAATAAAGCACATACAGGAGAACATGCCTCTTAACCCACAGTTAGGACCATGTGATAAAGGTGCCTGATTTAAGGGGGTTGATTTGCAGATGGGAACCTCAGAAACCTGGTCTCTAAGTCAGTCAGGTCACATAGGCAGAGAGTGGAGAGGGTTTATAATGATGATTGATGAAGAGCTGGATTTTAAAGAGCTTTTTAAAAGGGAGATTGCGAAGTGTATGTTTGCATGCTTTGGCTTCTTAAAGCAATCATGTTAGCAGGATCGCAGTAGTCTGAAGGTATGCAGGGACAGCCTTGCTGGGCCATCTGATGCAGCTGGGGAGAGTGGAATGAGAAAGAATGGGCAGGCTTTAAGGACGTCTCCACTTTCCTGGTCACCTGCTAAAGATAACTTTGAAAGATCCTGCTGCTGTTTTACGCAAGGAAATGGATTCTGGAGGGACTGTCAACACTTTGGTGAGATAAAGGTAAGCAGGTTACAATGCCTGGATGCTGTGCTCTGCACCGAGGAAATCAGGGAATGTAACTTTGGGGTTATCGGAGGGAAAACCTCAATGCTTCTGGCATTTGAGAAATCTACCTTCAGACCATACCTGAAAGTATATAGAAAGAGTAGAGAGATGCTTTATACTGTATGGAACAAGTATGCAAATGAATTTTTTGTTTTAATCTGTATCACTTCAGACTATGGCATATTAACTTAATTATTTGGACAGACATGTTGTGGATTGAGTGGATATCTGGAAGACAAACTGTTCTAAAGTGTTCCAGTCTTATTTTTATATCTGTATTTGCCTGTCTGATGAGCAAATGAAACTCATGGTCTTTTGTGTCACAATAAGAAAGCAGTACTGACTGAAGTCTGTTTATTTAGCCCCAAGTAGAGATGATAATTACTGTGTATGCATTTATAGCTGCTGCAGATTTGAATGTGGGGGCGGCACTTCAGAAAAGCTTTGAGGTTTGTTTTTTCCTGTTGGCTTGCTTTAGGTGGGGAGTGTCTAGAGAGGAACTGGAATGCAGATTTATAATTTCAAAAACAGCAGGATATATTTTGGTGGCTAAAACGGAACAGCAGAATCACCAAACAGTTGAGGTTGGAAGGGACCTCTGGAGGTCATCTGGTCCAGCCTGGCTGCTCAAGCAGAGCCACCTAGAGCCGGTTGCCCAGGACCATGTCCAGGTGGCTTTTGAATATCTCCAAAGGTGGAGACTCTGCAGCCTCCCTGGGCAGTCTGTGCCAGTGCTTAGTCACTGTCACAATGAAAAAGTGTTTGCCAATGTTCAGAGGGAACCTCCTGTGTTTCAGTTTGTGCCCATTGCCTCTGGTCCTGGCACTGCGCACCACTAGAAAGAACCTAGCTCCATCGACTCTGCACCCTCCCTTCAGGTACGTACTTACATTGGTAAGATCCTGCCTGACCCTTCTCTTCTCCAGGCTGACTCACATTCCCCTTGATGTCCACCAAGACCCCCCATCCTTTTCTGCCAAGCTGCTTTCCAGCTGGGTGGCCCCCAGCATGTATCGGTGCCAGGGTTGTTCCCCTCAGGTGCAGGGACTTTGCGCTTCCCCTTGTTCAGCTGGAAGTGGAACTTGTTGAAGTGGAAACAGTTCGTTAGATCTTTAAATACCATTTTTAAACAATAATCTTTGGTCTGAAACACTGGAAAACAATGTTGTGAGGATGCCAAAATGCTGAAAACTTCCAGGCATAGTCCATTAAAAAAAATAAAATCTGGTGTGCACACCTTAAGCTCAGATGATACTGTTAAAACCAATCTGCTAATTTAGAAGGATGCATGTTTTCATTTCACACAGCTTGGAGCAAACAGAATACTGATTTTGATAGTATTTTATTTCCTTCCAGAACCCCTCTGGTCAAGTGACCAGCTCAAAGGAGAAAGGTTGCGAGGCAATCCACTTCAGCTTTCAGGAGATGTTATCGTTCGCTGCTGCCTGTTGTATTTTCAAGTAAATTGCTTATGGTTTCCATTTGAATGTTGTTTGTTCAAGGAAATCGAATGTAAATAAATTGATTGTGAAATGTGGTTAGGTTTTTGTTCCGTAGTT
Organism: Egretta garzetta; assembly: GCF_000687185.1. NCBI lineage: Eukaryota > Metazoa > Chordata > Aves > Pelecaniformes > Ardeidae > Egretta > Egretta garzetta. Next base: position 3,254,053 of record NW_009259800.1, read on the forward strand.
CCTTGACGCAGTTACAAGGATCTTCTAGAGAAACTGCAAACAACCTTACTTTTAATGCATCCACTTTGAGAATCATAAAAAGGCCTTCATTTCTGCACTTTGGAACTTCTTCAGTTAGACAAAAGGACCAGAAGTTTGAACACTATGTATAAAAAGAAATGTGGTTGGGTGGGGCTCAAATCACTGAACTCAGGGCCTCTAAACTATAGGTAGGTGTCTTGTGTCTGTGGGGAAGCCTTGAGGGGCTTTTTAGTTAGCAGAAAGGAATAAGCACCTCCAGGGGCTAATTCATCTCCTCTCCTGAGGCTCTGCGCACCCCGAAGGCTTGCCAGTGCTGGAAGGAAGGGGCATGCCTGGCTGTGCTTCTGAGCTGCTCCTCTTGTGCAACCCCACCAGGCAAAATAGCCCTCATGTTGCTGCTTTTCTTTCTCCCCTGCATGGTACGAATGAGGAGAGAATGTGACTAATTCAGGGGTATGTGAAACCTCAGTAACCGTTTGTAGATGTGTGGAAGAGCAGCAAGGTAGGATGACTAAATTACTAAATTGGAAAAACTGCAGGAGATATATTTTAATGATAATTTTTTATAGAATGCTGAAATTTCTTTCTAGTCCAGCAGAATAAGAAACAGATGCTTTGAATGCTTTGAACTTCCAAGGGAAAGGTGTGAACCGTCGACATCCTTTGCATATTTTACTTCCTTTCCTCTAGATGGCAAATAAAATAAAACTGGATACTTGATAAGGTTTATGCTTCACTCTTGGTCAGTAAGGTTAATCATCGAGTGATTTCTCTTCTGTGAAGGTGGATGTCGTAAGTGCCTTAAAGTCGAACATGGAATATTTTCTTTTTCCTTGAATATGGAAAACCAGCATGTGCCCACGTCAGGATTCCCTCCCTCCCAAATGAAAATTGAATGGTTTACGTTCTGTTTTAGAGGATGAGAAAAAGGATTTAAAATCTGGATTCACTTCTACCAAAGCAGACTGGAAAATGGAGTTGTGAGGTGTAGTGGGAAGCAAAGACAGAAAATTCAAGCTAAGTCCTACTTTTATTTTCAGAGGCAGACAGTAAGAATCAAGAGGAGATTAGTCTGGAGTTTTCAGCTCTGAAGTAGCGTTACTGACATTAGGGGTTTGATTTAAATCCATGAGAGCGATGATTTAAGGCCAAATACTGTTTTTTTTGTTCTCCTGCTATGACAGTGTATCCTCATCGTAGGATAAAGCACTGTGTTGTGCCTGTCTGGTAGGAGATCTGTTAGACTTTCTGAGTGAGAAAAGCATGGTTGTTATTTTAACCAAAAAGTTCCTAAGTCACGTTTTTCATTACATCTTCAATGGTTCGGGGCATCTATTGCGTTGAGCCTGTTTTGTCCTCCCCAGGCTGCCCCGTGGTCCATCTCAGTGGGCTGTAATGGGTTCTCACTGGAGTGCAGGGCCTGTCAGGGCAGCACGGGTGCTTTACCATGGGGTCAGTACGAGTTCAAGCTGGAAACCCTTAACTCTGTGTAAATGAGCAATCTTCCTTTCTGTTCAGAAATATCTTAATTAAACTAACTAAAGCTGAAATTGGATCAGAATTGCTGCAGGCTGACAGGCAGGATGCAGCTCTTTTGTCATTAGTACTTTTTATTTATTTAGAGATTGCTGTGGAAGGGAATAGGAGCAGGATCTTTTGAAATAACCTGGAATTGTGATAATAATAAAATACAAGAGTTCGGTAGCAGCAGGAAAATGGAAGACATCTCTTCTGTAGTCAGTGCTCTGTGCTGGTCGCATAGCTTAATATCCAGAAATAGTTGACTTTTTTTCCTTTGCCTGCCTCTTCCAAAGTCCTGCTCTGTGCCCTTTCCAGAATAGGCATTTTGTGTGAGCCTCATGAACCCAAAGTCAGAGCAATGATTTGTAGAGAAGGCTGAGCATATTGGTGTACCCTTATTTTGCCATATGTGATCTATGTGTTGAGTGCAAATGTTTTGTGTAGTTGTGACCCCCCTCTCCTGAGTTACCTATTTCTGCGTTTTTATGCTGTGGATTTTATTGAAGATGAGGCCTCGGTTAATGATAATATCTGCTTTAGCAGGTCGGAGTGTTGGAGATGAAGACAGAAGGCAGTTGTATCAGAAGGACATAAATTAAGTTCCTAGGATCCACTTTTATCCAATAAAAGGTAGTTGGAGTGACAGGAGAGCCTTGATGACAGGTTTAAAAAGCTCTTGTGAGTAAGAGAGCTAAATTGATTGTACTATGTCTAGAAAAACTTCACTGTTTTGGTTTGGAAAGTGATACATTTAGTTAAAGCTATTGCAAACTTCCCAAACTGACTGTTGCCAATTGGAGAATGCAGTGCTGGAGGGGCATTTTTGCAGAGGGAGTTGTTGTACGGTAATTGGAGGACAAACATTTGGTAGTTCAGCAGTGTGGTTGAGTACACGCCAGCTTTTAATTGTGGTATGTGGATCCTGCTGATGTTTCCAGAGGCATTTGGAATGGCAGCAAACTAGTTAGCCAAGTGTAGGAGGATCACTGCTGGGGAAATGCTCCCTGGGAAATCTCCAGACTTTAAGGGAATCGAAAGGGGTTTTTTTGTCTTCCTTTAAATGTGACAGATGCCAATCAAGTGGAGGAAGTTAAGACTTTTTTTGCTTATTCCTGGAATTGATGTGAGATTTCCATTCCAGTGGTTTTGAATAATTCCAACTCCCGGTTTCTCATCTGCTATGAGGAGGATATAGCGCGATGTTGATGTAACAGTGAAGTACCTTAACGGCACCATGGCTTTTGGAATGTGCTCACTGGCATTGTTACCGCCTGGGTTAACATCTTTATTTTTCTTTCTTGTGCTTGGAAGGTCTACAAAGAACATTTAGAACCTCCTGTGCCATAAGACTCCCTGGTTTTATTTATTTTTCTAGAGAAAGAATCTGAAGAACGGATCCTGAGCTTGTCTGATTTGTTCTCCCTCTCTCCACCTTCCGTGTTGTATGGCTTGTTTGTGTTAGATTGAAAAAATTAGTTTAAAAGTTCACACATACTTAAGGGTATAACGCTCCTCTTGCTGTCATGAGTCAGTACAAACTCTGAGAGCCCATCATCTGGCTGGAGAAGGGTTTGGTACCGGCTTTTGTCTTGGGGAACCCTGCTCTGGTACATTACTCACGGAAAAGTGTGTTAGCACAGCTGTGGGGAACTAATTTGGCATCCTGTGTGTTCGTGGACTACCCCTCTGTGAGAAGAGAGTCTCAGGAAAGAGTTCTCTGAAGGTTGGGGTAAATTAACCATAAATTGCGTGCTCTTTCCCAGTGAGTGAGTGACATGTTTTTCAAGACTTTCATGTCAAAATCGGAGATGATGCAAGTACTAAGTCTGCCGATTTGAATCCTAGATAACGTTCTGTAATTCTTAGATAACATAAAGTAGCAATATACAGAGAAAAGATATTTGGACATTCTGTAATGTCTTGCCCTATTCAGAGATCTAGACTAGGAGACATGTGCCCCCTGTTCACTCCCCATTCTTGTTATCTCTAAGGGCTCAGGGTATTTGCTTCTGCTGGAATCTCTTCAGCTGGGCACATTCCTCACAGAACAGAGAGGAAAAGGAGCTATGGGAGTTTCTTGTTCTTTCTTTGTAATGATTAATTTCTGTCCCCTGCCCTGTAGGGAGGCAAGTGGACAGTCTTTGGGCAGGTTAGATGTCTCTGAACATTTTGGCAAAGTAAACAAAACCTGCCCCATGTGGGCTCAGATGCAAGCGATGCACCAGGAAGCGTGAGTGGCTCTAGGGCTGAAGATTGGACCTTTACCTGTATCTGTGATGCCAGCAATAGTAGTGATGCTTCCAGATGCTTATGGTAAGAGACATGGCAAGTGAAACTTAGGTAGTAAAAATTGTCCACAAAGTACAGATATAAGAAGTTTTTGCACATACCTATGTCTGACTTGTTTCTGTTGGATAGTAAAAAAAATACATGAGAGAAATTTTAGATGAATGTGTGATACTTCTGTGCAGCAAGGCCTCCTACCTGCTTTCTCCAAATCCATCTCTCCCCAGCAGATTAAAAAAACCCTAATCCTCTACTCATCTTCTCTGAACCATCAGACTTCCCTCATTCCCCTCAGAATTCTTCTTCCTCTCTCTTTTGGCCGCTCCTTACTCTGCTCCTTCTTCATCTGTCCCCAGACTTCTGCTTCTTCCCCAGGTTGCCCTTGTACGAGCTGGCTTTCAGGCCTTGCTTGTGAGCATTGCTGAGTCTTTGGCCGGTCTCATCTGCTTACAGTTCCTGGCTTTCCCCACCTTCCTCCCTGGATGTAAGAAGGCTCTCTGATTCCTCACTGGAGTAAGGAGAGGGTGAATATTGTTTACTACTAATAATTGCATTGGTAATCATCAAAAAGTCTGGAGACTGAGTAGGCAGTAGGAGAAGGGGGACACACTCAAAAACTGGAAGAAGCTGCCTTAGGAGGAGGTCTCACGGTCCCTCCCCGCAAGGCATACCATCTTGTACCAAACTCTTGAGAGCTGCTGGTTTATCACCTGTTTGCTCTCATGAACGGTTCCTGTACAGTGTTTTAAAGTAGCTTGCTGGAGATGGTGTCAGACTGCTGTCCGGACTGCTGCTGGTTAGGTTTTTTGTTTGAAAGATCTCATTTTTTAATACCATGGCACCTCTGTCCTCTCCAGTTTTCTGATGTATTTGGTAGGATGCATACATGAGAGTGCTAATGCATGTAGCTTTGTTAGTGCCATGTTAGATCCCCTGGCAGCTTGGAGTCCTTGGCTACCTGAAAGGTGCAGTTAGAAAGAGTAGGCAGAAGCGTGAATGTTGCAGAAATCATGGGTACACAGGCTAACCCTGCAGGCAGACCCTGGCAGTTCCTCTTTGGTTGTCAGGGAGCTTTTGCAGGTGACTTCCCTGTTCCCATCTGGGAGGCACTTCCTCCCTGGAGCAATTACTGCCCTTGTCCAGGTCCTTCATGAGTCTGAACCTTCTTCCTCTTCTGACTGTCAGGAGAAAATGTGACTGCCTATGACTTGCTGAGGGGACTGGTCTGTGGAGAGGGTACTGATGGTGAGGTTACTCATCTTGAACAGGTTCTTGCTCCTACGCTCTTTGTCACTAAAACCCATTAGCAGCCCCTTATGAAGGAGGATAATCCGCTGGTGCTGCATAGTTTGATTAACACAAGAGGTCTTTTTGGGGGGTTGTCTCAAGGTTGTGTGATAGTGATGTTTCTGAAACTCTGAGAAAGGTAGTGTTATTTGAATAGAAACTCCCCATAAATCTTCCTAAGTTAACGTTAAACTTACTGACTGGTGCATCTCAAGCTTGCGTTGCTCTTCTCTATGTACCTGATGTTCCAAAAAGTGAAGATAAAAGAACGTGTGCACATTTAGGCAGCATTTGGTGTCTGAACTGCTCACTGTTAAATTTGCACCACGTCCTATCAATTTTCCTGCTCCGTGGTGCCATGAGAGCGGCCACGCCAGGAAGGGAGTCATTGCTCACCTGCAGGTCCCGTTGATTTGTCAACAGGAGGGGTTGCTCTTAATCAGAGGAGCAGGGGAGGAGAGAGAAATGTTTACCTCTCAGCTTGTTGCAAACAGAAGGCAATATTTACTTTATATAAGCCTCTTTTCTGTCTATTGCATAATTTCTGTCATAATTTTTGTTTGCTTATGTAAAAAAAGAAAGGGGAGGGGGAGGGCAAAAATAACCAGAAAAGAAGGTGGCTTCAGTGAGTAATTTTCTCCCAGTGATGATACTCTAGATTACTTCAAAGATGTGTCCTCAATATTGAATTTTGGGTCCGTATAATGAACTTCATCGATTGTTTGAAATAGATTGGTTAGGGTGCTGTTCTCTGGGTAATGGCATGTCAGCTTAATACATATTCTAATGCTCTTGGCTAGGACTGAATGGAAGTTAGTCGAGTGAGAATTTCCCAATGACACTAGAGCCTGAAAATTGGCATTGTGCAATATGCGTGGTTACAATGAAGCAGCTTTACTGGAATACACCAAAAAGGCTATGTTCTTAGTTTTTAAAAAAAGAAAAAACCCAGCAGATTTGATTGTTTCACATAGGTGATTCAGAAACTTGAACTTTTTTAACATAAAGGCTATTAAAGTATCCTTTGGAAATCATTGTAATGAGTAATTCTTACACTGCATTAATAGTTATCCCAATGAGCACGTACAAACTAAACCCACATTTTTAAAATTCCTGCATCAGGGCTATTTCTACAGTAATGAGAGAGCCTGGATTTGCTGGAACAGACAGGCTTCGTCTGTACAAAAGATAAATGGCTGCCAAAGAAAAAGCTAGGAAAAAAACTTAATAAGATCAAGACATGGGAAGAAATAACTAAAAGATTTCTGGACAAGGAACTTGCCTGTTTTGTAATAAAAAACATGTAGGATATAGCAGGAAGAAGCAAATCAGGTTCCCAAGGCAATGCAACAGTTGGGATGGAGTGTTTTAGTTCAAGACAAAAATTGAAAGAAATGGGGATTCTTCATGAAAGATAAATCCAGTGAGTATAAACTATTACTTCTCCATCTACCCTGAGGGCAAATAGAGATAATTTGATAACCAGTCCCTGGTACTTGGTCCATGGTACTTACAGGGCTTGCAGATTATAGGGTCCAGGTCTGGGGCCCTATTTATTGTCTCTGGCTCTTAGTTTTGCTGGCTTTTACCATTTTTTACATGTTCTTGAGAAATACTTGCTTCCTTCATTGACTTTTAAGATATCTTACTCTGGCATTATAGTTATTTGCAGACTTCGGATAACTCAGATATTTAGTTTAAGACTAAAGGCGTAAAGTCATGATTCCCAGAAAGACTGGAAGACTTTAAAAGGAATCTGGGAAGCTTTCTTGTTTATCAAGATTATCAGCTATTTAGAAAACCCAGTGTTCTTTTGTCACATCATTTCCATATGCCTGTGATTTCTATGTGTTAAAAAAAAAAAAAAAAAAAACAAAACCAGTCCCAGACTTGTAGTTGAGATGTAGCCTTACGTAGCCTTTGAATTTCTGGACTGAATTTTTGTTGTTCTGTGAGATGGTGTGACAGTGCCAGCCCTTGCTGCTCTGCAGGCTAACTCTGCGCAGAAAACCAGGCCAGAGAAGGTAAGTGCAAACGTCTGAACCTTGTCTGTCTTTGAGCGGGCTTTGCTATTCTCTTACATCTGTTTACATCTCAGAAAGGTAGGTATCAGTTTTTATATAATTAGCTGTAGCATTTATACCTCTTCAAGGATCACTTTGAGTAGATCTAAGCAACCATTCCAGGGGCAGTGATGTTGAGAATTGGTAGATGTCTGGAAGGATCTTTGCGTACAACGGTTTCTCACAGATGCTAAGAAGAAAACATTAAATCCTTTTAACGGTCCAAAGTGCTTATTAGCTGTTAATGCTGCATTCTGGTTTTAATCTTTATATTTGAGCATTAGTAGGTATGTGGAATCCTGTAATTTACTTGGGTCAAAATGCTCTTACTGGGTCTTTATAGATTATGTGCCTATACATTTCTTATAATCTTTAAGGAGGAAAGAAGCCATAAATAACTTGAGTTTTATTTTGGAGTATACGTATCTAGTTTGCAAGGGAATGGCTCTTCAGGAGCTGTAGTAAAATATGTCATAAGGGAGTAAATCATCGACAGGTTTTTGGGTTTGTTTGGGCTTTTTTTTCTTTTTAGGGTAGTGAAGAACGGTGTCTGGTTTTGACTTCAGCGAGTTGATGCCAGGCCCTTCCCATTTCTGACTATATTAATTTTTTTACATATGGCTTAATTTGGTTTTGTCTTGACATGCTGATTGATTCCTGTGTTTTCCTGCAACCAGCTCTGATTACTGAGTAGGCACAAATGATAGCAGGATTCCCTGCTGCCAACAGGCTTTCTTCTAGCAAGCTGCTTTTTTTTCTGGAGCAAATGCCTTCTCTTTGCTAGGTCAGAAAGAGCTTTGCAAGACCTGTTCTACTGCTCCGTGAGCAATCACTTCTGCTACTGCTGAAATCTGGGGACTAGCCACTGATCACAAGGGATATCACACAGTGTTTTCATTAATTAAATGCTGCTATGAGCCACTCTGAAGTTGAGTCCTGGAATTTGGTGATCCTTCAGAAATTGTGTATTCAGGGGAAAGTTATTTTTATTTGCCTGATAGTTTGGTATTTGCCTGACTTACAGACTGGATTCATTCTTGTTCTCCCTGTCCAGTTAAGAGTCACGCTGGTTTGGGCTGGCAAAATAGTACTTCCTTTTCTAAGCTCCACTGGACCGCAGCAGAAATTCTTCTGACAGTTGTGTTAGGGATGGGAAACTTCCAGAAGAAAAGCATGTGTTTATTTCCAAACACCTGGATACACATCGTTGGTATCCCTAAGCCTGAAGCCATGTATCCTATTTTGTCGGAGCAGCAGAAGGGTTATAACCCTTGGACTAGTATTAGAGAGACAAAGCTGTCTTCATTTTGCTAGCTTTACAGCCGAGCTGCCCACCTGCAGCTTGTGGCCGTGCCTATGTGGTACAGCTCTCCTTAGCAAAAGGCTTACAGAAATGCTTGCTCCCTCCCTGCTTCTGAGACTTCTCATAAATGGATAGGACCCACTTCTGTTAAATTCTTTAACTTTTAAACGTGTTTTTATTCCCCCTCGCCTTCTGTCTTCTTCCCCCAGAGGTGGCCCAAGTGTTTTAGAAACAACATAGTCAACTGGAGCTCATTGAATAATTCAACTGTTGCCTGAAGTGATAGTAAAAAGAGGACGACCCATTTAATAAATCAACCAGAGCTAAAAGCTCTGTGGTTTGTAAAAATGTTCATCCATCCTCCCTTTGAACTACCCAAATTTCTCTTCTGAAACACTTCCCCCCCACCCCACCCCCCCCAGCTGGATTTTCCCTGCTCTGGAAGTGTGCCTGACCTACCTGCAGGTTATTCTTCCAAGTTGTTCCTGTTAAGCAGATCTTTTTTAGAGAATACTGGGGGTGTTGCTTCAATAAGATGGGACGTTGTGAACCATTCTCTCCATCCACATGGTGTTCCTGGCTGGCTGTCCCCTCCGTGGTCGCTACTTAAGTACTCTCTGCTGAGGGCTTCTGGGGTGTTCCCCTATCAAAGCCACTGATGCAGGAGGAACTTCCCAAGAGCTACCGCTGTCACCTCTGGGCTTCCTTGGCCATTTTTAACCCAAGACATAAAGATATTTTGGGGGCTACTGAAGTATGCCTTCTGAAGCAATGAAAAGTGACCGAGGCTTTTCATACATGCTTTTGCTTTTCTTCAAATAAATAAGAATTCTCTAAGTGCTCTTTATTTCTTATTTGTGCATTGTGCCTCTGTTATCTAAAATGGATCTAAATGCAAAATCGTGTCTTTAGGGGACACTGCAGAGAAATATGACTGTCTAGGGAAGTTCATAAACCTTTTGCTAAAGACATTCTTCCGTCTGTAGTCTGTGTCAGACTTTTATTTAATCCCTTTGGACAGGTGCTTGCCAGTACATCAGTGTGTTACTGTATAAATTGCTTTTTCATTGTTGCTGTAATTGTAAAATAATCCCTCTATTATACCCACCCAGTGATCACTGCATTATCTTTCTGCTGAGCTGCAACGTTTCTTGGTGCCTGGTGGTGTCCTGCCTGTTGAAATGAGAGGTATTTAATTAAATTGGCTTTTCAGTTGTGGCTCACTTGAAAAAGTGGCATAGTGATCTGTTGGAGAGCCTTGCTACATGCCTGGAAACAGCATCTCCCTTGTAGTTTTATTGCTTGCTTGCTTTTTTTTTTTTAAAATGGGCCCTACTTCAGTCTATGTACGTATCTAGGCTCATGCTAACCATACTGGGCTACTCAGCTTTGTGCTTCAGAGGCTGCTGGGGATGAATGTGTGAACACTGCTGTGTATAAATAAATGATTGGAGGTTTAAAATCAAGGTCCGGGGAGAAATGATCCATTTGCTTCTCATGCCTGTTTTGGCTGGAGTGTTGAATTAGCAGCTAAAATGTGTGCTGTGGTGTGTTAAACAGCGTAACAACAGATAATCCTCTGGGGACAGGCTGTTGAGGTTGGCACCTTTCAGCACTGAACCCCGAGCAGGCTTTGCCGTTCTGTTGTCAGTGCTGAGGTAGTGGCTTTTTCAATAAAATTTTATAGCCTTTGAAGCATCCCAAACCTCTTCCTTAATCAAGAGGTAGAGTGCAAAGAAACACCGTGCTTGATCGTTTTCAAGAGCTTTTGGCTATTCTTGGTTTTCTGCTGTGTTTATTTTTTCGTGAATGGTTGGATTGCTTTCTCTCTAGCTGTAAGGCAAAAAGCTTCTCGTTGCAACATGAGGCTTCTTCCCCAGCCCCTTCTCACAAGTGTGTTCAAAACTAAATTAAAAAAAAAAAAAAAAAAAGCCAGTGGGTGTTCTAGTTTGTTTCTGTTGAAACACAAATTCAGATGACTTGTTCCACGCATAAGCTAGAGAGTCAGAGTAGCCTGTCTGGATTTTCTTGTACCTGTGTCTTCTCTCCAGGTTAGGATCTGCTCGTGTGTGCTGGTTGGTGTGCTGTGTCGGCACCCTGGGGGTTCAGAAATGACCCAGATCCAGAAGAGAAGTTGACCTAAGTTTGAAGAGTTAAAAAAAGCACAAAGAAATTGAAGCACCTCATGTCTCTCATACTTTCTGCACTTGAGCCTTGAGAGAACTTAACTTTTTCTTTTTGAAGCTCTTCTGTAGAACCATCAGTTACAAGTAATTCAAGTGAGCACTGAGCTTCCTTAAGAGGTGCGGGTAACTTTTCCGTGGCAGCTAGTGGCATGGTCCCTTGCCATAATACAAAGCCAGAGATCATGCACCCATGCTTTACAGACTCTCCTTGGCTTAAACCACCCGTACCTCCCCTGGGAAATGAATGTCTCCCTCCTCACCTCCAAACAAAAGACTGAAACTTTGTGCAAGAAGGAGGTAATAAATAAGGCCAAGTCAAACTGACATAGGAAGGACATGAAATTCTAGGCTTCTTTCAGTTAGTAGTTGTGAGTACTTCTCCTCCTGTAAATGAAGCTTCCACTGGCCGTGTTGAACTGGAGGAGGAAAGGGCAAGTGACTTGAAGTGCTCAATCTCATGTCTGCCATCAGGAGTGGTGTGGAGCCCAGTTCTTGTTTAAGAAACTACTTTAGAGGAAATATGGCTAATTTGGAGCTATTTAAGAGTGTATTTTCCGAAGAGAGGTCAGGGATTTTTTGATTTGGTTTGGTTTTGAGCTCCATCTAGAAGTAAGCCTTCCAATTTCCACAGATCAGCATTAATTTTATTTTCCCCACATGCTGTACCAACAGCAAGATACGTTATCAAATGTATGACCAGGCCAAGTCAATAAATTCTAAATGCCTCCTAAATTATTTTCTGTCTGCCTTGTCCATTTTTATGAGGTTATTGAAAGGCTCGCTTCATGTGCGTTCAGATGAGCAGGGGAAATTAAACTGTTTTCCCCTTTCCTTCCTCTTCCCTCCCCATGATAGACTGATACGCTTTGGCTTGAAATTACAAAATGTCCTTTAAAGGTCTCTGAAGTAGACAACAGAATTGGTCTCAACTTTTCAAAACAGTATCTGTCAATGCTTTTTTTCTATTTGGAAACTGAAAAACATTTGGTTTTCCCCTTGAAATCTTACTCTACTACTGAAAGACTGTCCTTTTCCTGATGGAAAATATTTTGTGTTACTATAGGACAAAACATCCAGGGTGTCAGATTTTCATCCTGTCACCTTGATGCAACCCTCTTAAGGTAATTGTCCTCTGTGCTATTTTTGCATTACTGTATTGAAGAATCTGTCCCCTACAGGGTTAAGAGCATCAGAAGATTATTACGTGTTTTAGTAAGTGGTTTGCTGTTGGATGCGTTCATGCAGACGCTGGCTGAAGCACAAGCAATCCTTACGCTCACGCTGCTGGGTGCCAGCCACGCGTTTGCTTGTGCATACAAGTCAGCTAGGCTGCTGTTGCTGGTTCTAAACCACTTTGCTCTGTCTTTTATCACCTCCTTAGACCATGGTTGCCCTATTCAGTGCTTTCCTGTGCATAGGAAATGAAATCTCTTGTTACTTTAGGGTTTCTTCGTTTGCTTATTACAAGCAAAATAATGCTTTTGTACTGTAAAGGATTGTATTCCTTCAAGATGTGTGTCTGCTAATGCTGGTGGGAGAAATACTGGGTGTCAGCAGAACTTGGGTGCTTTTGAAAATGTTGCCCAATAAACTAGAAAGAAAAACTTTAAGCTTGAAAAAAATCAAGCCAGTAAAACTAGGGCTACCTAGTGGTTTATTTAATCTGCATCAAATTAGCATCACATCAAAGAAGCTTTATGGGTGTCATTCAACCACTACATAAATGACTTATTTGTAAAGCCACCCTTTTGACCAACAAAATGGCTCTTTGCTGTAGGCAACTGGTACTGGCCTGTTAGTCTGTCAGACTGACTGCTGTTCTGGACTTGGCCTTCCGAAAACACGGGGAAGTATTTGGCTAGGTTCTGTATGCAACCCCTGACATCCTTCAACCGCAAAAACATTTTGTTTCAAAGCTTGGGATATATCTTCATGCTAAGGTAGTAGAGTGATTTGGATGGCTCTGTTGGCGAACAGTTGCTCTGTTTTTGTGGGAGAAGGATGTGGTATTTTTAACGGAGAAGGATGATGATGATGTTAGGCCAGCAGCTATTTGGCTGCCTGCCTTGCAGCCTGCCAGCAGATCCTGTTGCACAAGCCAGCCTCACCAGTGCAGCAGATGGCGAGACCAGTGCCGTGGAGAGCCGCGGAGTAAAAAGGAATGATTGCTTATAGTGAACCACGTCTATTGATTAATTAACACAGAAATCAGCAGCAAGGATGCAAAGAAGAAAAAGAATAGCTTTCCCTGGAGGGATCACTGTAAAGTGAGCTGGTGAGCTACAAAAAGAACTAGAAGAGACTTTGTAAGAGAAGCATGTAAGTGCGTGTACAACAGGCCGTCAAACTTGGCCATGAGACTAGAAAATCTACAGAGTAACGATGTGTTTTCCAACGGTTTGTCTAAGCAGGTTTCATGTTCACATGACTGAGAGAGTTCTCTGGGTTTTGTACTTGTTACAACAGCCACGCTTTTCTTCATGTCAATGTAAAGAGATAGCAGGGTTTGAGATTTGACCTATGGATGTGTGTAGAACTGGCTTCAGTTTGGAGACTAGAGGACGACTTTTTTATTTTTCTGATAAAAAGTTTTTTAAAAAGCACATGGATTATCTGTAAGGGGAGAAAATACTTGAGGAGTTCATATTAGTGCCGAGCTTGAACTGCAGGACCTTAATCCAATGGAAAAGGCTTCTTTCAGTATGTAGGAACAAGAAATGTGGAGCAGGGAGTGTTTCTGAAATACTTGATCTGCCTTTGTAGATACGGACTTTTCACCTGCCAACTAAAAGGTATGAACTTCCCTAAGCTGGATTGTTGTCTCCTTCGTTGTTTGCGGTTTGCCTTACTTCGTTGTTAACCCATATTAAAGAATCTGAGAGATGATTGTGTTGATACTTCCCAGGAGGAAAGAAGCTGCTATTAATAGAGCAACTTCTGGCAAAAAGTGATGTTAGGCTTTGTGGAATCGGAACTGAGACTCTACAAATAACCTGAGCTTGAATACTTGGAGGTCATAAAGCTTCTTGTAAAGAAGATAAACATATCTATTTGCCTCTATAGATGGATGCCATTGGGTTAGTCGCCGTACATCCCTGTTCTCCAGGCTCTCCATTATGCCACTGGTGGAGTCAGGCGTCCCACTTCAGCGTCCTGTTCCCTATACCTTTCTTAAAATGAGCAATCCCTAGAACACAGCGCAAAGCAGACCCAGGTATGCTAGGAATGGCTGTGATGGACAGTAGGTTGTAGGACTAATAAGTGAGATGGTTTCTTTTTGGCCAATGCCTTTTATTGTAAAGGGGATAGTAATAAAAACTCTTGAGGCAGAGCTCCTGTGAATTGTATTTGATGGTTGTGGAAAGGGGAGGAAGAAACGGCTCATGCTGATGTATTGGTCCAAGAGCTGGCTTTTCAGAGTTACTAAATGGGAGGCTGAGTGCTTCAGTCATGTACTGAAGGAGATGGATGTTGGGCATCAGATGCTAAGATAGGATGGGCAATAAATAAGCAGAGAGAGAATGCTGTTGGAAAATAGCGAAGGAGATTAGAACCGCCGTGCTATAGAAATCATAGCTGATACTGAGAATTTAAGAAAATTGACTAGATACTGAGGACAGCAAGTGCTTTTGGCATGGGGAACGCTTAGGAAAAGCTACATGGAAGGAAAAAAAGTATGAGGGGAAGAGGACAAGATGAGGAAAGGCTTTGGGGCCCTAGGCAGGTGTGCTATGCCCGTGAACCTCAGAGGACTGTAGAGATTTTTGCTTTGGTCGTTCCACTGTTTAATGCTGATAGATTCTCATTGCCATGAGAGGGAATTGCTGTCAATGTTCATGGGAGTTCTGGAGTTCAAAGTGATATGCAACATCTGTGTACAGCATTGCTGAAATTCCCGAAAAATGAGTTCCAGAGGCAACCTTCCATTTGTGGGACGTTTCACAAAAGCTGCTGCACAAAAAGCATAAACTTTATCAGCCTAACTCATCGCTGGCCTGCAAAGTTAAAGAACTGGAGTCTACTCTTTGGATGATGGGAGAGACAGGAGTCAGTTTGTCAGACATTGATGCACTTGAGGCTTACTTGCCGTTGCTGACAACTCGCGTGTCGCATAAGCGCAGCTTAACTGGAGGCACTGAAACTCTGGGGGATAATCTGTTGTTCGTCTGTGCCTCAGTTTCCTTGTCTATGAAATAAGTAGCCTTTAAAAGAATGCTGGTTTTGAACTTCTCAGGATGTAGAGAAGGTGGTGATAGTGCACTGTAGAATGTTATTGGAAGGTGGTTGAATTCTTTCAAATTACACAATGCGCGTGAAAACAGGGCCTTTGTTTGCTTGGGACATCTCCTGCAGTACTGGAGAGCTGTTGCTGTCCCTACTTTGTAGCAAGGTCACTTCTGTCAATGCCATCCAGATGTGTATCCTCAGGGTTTGTCTAAACATGGCTTTCACTGCGTGGTGTTAATAGCTCTTAGGCTGGCTCCCAGCGGGGTCCCACCCTTGTGCTTTCACCCCTGTGTTTATCCACTTTTGCTACCCTCCCACTGCTTTCTGTTTTTTTTCTCTATTCAGCTGTCTTGTTTCAACAATTTTGGAGGAATAAATTTTCCCTCCTTTCCTCCTATGGGAGAGAAAAATAAAAAAACAAAAAAAAGAGGGACTAGAAAGCCCATTACAGATAAATGGAGGATAGGAACAGACCTGAAAATTTCTACCCCTGGGACTTTCTAGCAGCAGAGAAGCAGTGTAAATTTTGGAATAGGTAAAACGGAACAGTGCAAGGTTAACCATACTGGGAAGTCATCTCACGTTAAGATACTTGTGATAGTCAAAATGGTTTGATATAAATGGCGAGAAGCGGGAAGCTCGGGGCTCCGTTCCTACGCGCTGCACGCTGTACGGGCGCACGGAGGTGTTGCCAGAGAGGAGGTTCAAGTGCCAGCTCTGAGATGGCTTTTGACTGCTCTGCTCTCGGTTCTGCTGACAAGCACTGAGTGATTTTTAGTTAAGCTCAGGAAAAGGTTGTGAAAGATTTTTCCTCTTTGCTGGTGGGTGAAGAAGGGACGCCGTGCATGTGCAAACGTGAAGGGATGAAAACAAACACGTCCTCTTCAAAATGTGGAACATGATAGTGTCATCGCTTGAGGCATCCAGTGCTGAAGTCAGTGTAGGAGATAACTGCTTCAAGCCAGCATGGCCATAATCCAATCAAAACTTCATTTTTTGCCTGATTGTGTTGGCCTGAGCAAGTCAAATGTTACCCAATTTTCTGACCCAGTTCTGTTTTGCGCCTCCAGGACAAACTCTGTTATATGCTTCTGTCTTTTCAAATACATGTTTTTTAATGTGTTTGTGTGAGTTCCCGAACCATTGCAGAGGTGGGGGAGAGTAGTATAACACTCAAGAAAAATTATAAAAGCTTCCAGTAGAATATTGGGTTTTTTCCTCTGACTTTGTTTTCTTCTGGTGGCTTTATCCTAGCAGAAGCAATGTGCTCCTCCATTTGTAGTGTTGCAATGACATGGATTTAGCAGAGCTGTGCCTTAGACATGCCAGTTTAGGTGACAGCTAAATGAGGCTTCCCAATGAAAGGTGTCCAGCATCATTAAGGTTTCTGCTCAGGTTGGGCTTTTCATTTTAGGGTAGCTGCTGTGGTATTGGCCTGAGTTGGACTGTTTGAGATTGCTAAAAGATCTTTTAAATGAGGCATTAAGAAACAGACTGAAAGTAAATCCCATGAATTTGTGAAAAATTAGGTTTGGGAAAGGTAAGAATGGTGCCTGGGGTACAGGCGTGAGTCAGGAGGGAAGAGCTCGACTCTGCTGCTGCTGACGTCGCATTCAGCATGTGGCTGCCCATCTGCAAAATGGACAGTGATTGCATTTTTTCTCATTTTTGTGAGGTGGCTGAGAATCTATGGCTTAACTGTGATGGAGCTGTAATTCAAAGATGCCCCTTGTCATCATGGTTTATTTGTCCCAGCTTTTAACATTCAGTTGAGAAATTTCTCTTCCCTCCAACATTTTCCTCGCCTGAAACTTAATTGTGCATTGGCTGCGTGAGCCAGTCTTGGCTCTTGACTTATATGAAGCCACATTCATTTAATGGAGTTATGCTGTAGATGAATTTTCCTCTCCGTGCTAAATCTGGGACACCAGTCAAATAAGTTCTGCTGGTCTAAACATACGCTAGGTCCTTCACTGCAAGGTCAAAGGTCTGCACAGAATTGTGTGTGTGCATAAGAGCTTTTTTTTAATAACACAGCTGCTCCGAATAACATGCCTACACAGCAGTTGGGAGGCAAAAATTTACAGACCGAGGTGGTTGGCTTTTGTTTAATACTTTTAATGGGCATTTGGTGTGCTGTGTAATTTCTCCCTGGCTGTCCTAACAGTATTTGGCCAGATTTAAGTCTTTTCGCGCTTTCACACCCAAATTACTGTAATTTCTCAGAAGAGCATATCGTTTTATATAAAGCTTGCATACATTGTACGGTTGCATTTTTGTGGCTATATTACAATATCGGGTTTTGCCTCTTGTGTAAATCTTGAGGTTAACGTCCCTGGTGCCTGCTGGAAGTAATGATCTGCATCATTTCAGGTGCTCAGTAAACAGGCAAGAGTAAACTGTTCAGCAGCTCCTCTACTATTGCTAAATGGAAAATCGGTTTCACTGCTTTTTAATGCTTTAATTCATTATTAGCTTAGGAAGCTTTTATTTCAGAAGTGGAGAGATTGGTGTTAGCAACTGTGCTGTAATTGCAGTCACAATGGTACATACTCACCCCTGCTCACAACACAAGTGATTCCATCACTAAAATACGCTATGCGAGGAAGGACAATTAAAAAGAATTATTTAAATAAACAGTTTGTACTGAAGGCTTTGACTCCCCACACCCACCTACCCTGACCGCTGTTTGCAAATACTTGAGGAAAACACCACTCCCTTAGTAGGAACTCAAGTGTGGCTGGGGCTTTGTTTTGATTTGCTTCGGTTGTTTTTTACCACTTGGAGTGAAGTTGGTGTGGGCTTGTCCACCAACTGAAAGCCTTGCAGTCACTTCCCGGTTTTTATTTTTCTCCAAGGCTCCAGCTATTGCACTCTACCTGAAGATTAGATCGCTCCTCGGGAGTAGAAGAGACCAGTGTTTGAACTGCTAATAAAGCCTCTCAGGCCGGTATGGGTGCTAACTTCAATTACCATCTGCGAGCAAGGTGAAAGTGCCCCTATTTGAGGCGCACTTAATCATATGATAAAACTGCCAGAAAAGGTGTAGTTCTCTTCTGAGCTATATAAATGCCAAACTAAGTGACTCACGTACAACTTCTGAAAATACTTTCCTGGTTTTCTTAAATGTCAAAAAATTCTCAGGTTCTGTGATACAGTAGTAGAGATCATCAATTCATCAAATGTTGACTTACTGTCTAATGAGATTGTCTCTAACACAGTTTTCCAGGTACCGCTGAAGTACATGTAGAAATTGGTCTACATTTTTGCCGTTCTCTGAGCTGCTGTTTGTTTTCCCTCAACCAGTTTTTAGGCCTGAGCCATCAGTCAGCAGTCGCTTACAGCAGAATGCTCATGGATTCTTCTTGTAAGCCCTGGTCAGCTGTAGGACTCCAAATACTTCACACCTGATGACTGGATCCTAAACTGGAGATCTTCCATGCTGGGACTTCTGGCAGTATTCTAATGTCTTTTCCTGATCAGTGTATGTCAGCTTAACCGAACCTTTATTCTCTTTATAAGTTGCCTGGCTTTTACGATTCTTACTCAGTACAGATAATTTAAGAAGATTTGCAAGCTGTTTGCTGTAGCTTTCATTCTTTTACACACACCACGTGTAGCCCACTGCCTCTCCTAATGAAAAAGAATAGCAGTTGCTGGTGGTGTAAACCCCTGACCTCAATTCTGCAGGTCTTCTCTTTATCTGTTGCAATACAGCATCCTATCTGTGCAAGACTCATGTATTTTGTGAGAAAATACAAGGGGATTCAGAGGAGTGATTCAGATCACTGCAAAAGCTGACCGAGTTTCTGAGACTTTAAGGTATGTCACAGATGCGATCTTTTCCCCTCTTCTTTTTTTTTTTTTTTTTTTTTTTTTTTTTTGAAGAACAAAGGGAAGAAGACTTAGTACGTTGACTGTGACTGCACAGACCAGTACTGGGGAATGGATGCTGCCGTATGTACTCTACGTGTCGTTTGGCTTTCTTTTTAAAGGTGTTACCAGAGAGACGCAGCTGTCATGCAAAGCCTATCTTGGGAGAACATTATTAGTAAATCCCGAGCTGTGAATTGTTCTTCAGCAATGTTAAATCAGATCAATCAAGGCAATTCTTCTCCCTGTCTTCTTTTGCGCGCTGTAGGTGCGTGTTCATCCGGCCTTCCCTTACTAAAACAGTCCAGCCATTTGCTACTTTGCATTCTGTAGTCACCCGGCTATTTTTTGCTGAGACTGTTGCCTCTCACTGGTCCTGGAACATCTCGGAGATCTGGAATGGTAACTGGATGGGAAAAACACTTTTGTCATTTGTCATCATGGATTGCTCCATCAAGAGGCAAATTTCAGGCAGGAAACAAAGCACTTCAAGCACATTCCGTAATGCTGCTTCTTGATTTATTTTTTCTTTGTGCTCTGATATTTTGTGTGTTCTGTATATGAAATTGTCAAAGATTTTCCTGTATGTTCTCCTGAATTCCTATTGCAAGCCTTCATACTAAGGAAAAAATCCTATGAATTTGGACAAAGACAGATGTATTGGAATAGCTGTGCTGGTCTGTGTAGTCTCCTCCAGTGTAAATTTTATACATTACAGTTGGCCTTGCATGGATTTTATTATTATTAAAAGCGGCTTCACTCCAGAGTAATTGCTCTGCTTTACCAGTGGTTTAATTTTATTTCAAAAGAGCATTGTTTTTCCTGCAGGACAGAGTATTTGCATCAGGAGTTACTCTGAGAAGCTGTAGTTGTATCTTTCCTACAGTCAGCCTCCGGGTAACGTACAACTACAAAAGACATCAAGAACTCATCTGACAACCTTTACCGTGAAAGCGAAAGTTGGAGTCAGAAACTTTTTGAGAGTTTTTGGTATATTTATATCTTGCAAGAAGTCACTAGTGCTTTTTGTCTGGGGAGATCTTTTCAGAAAGTTCCTTTTAAGTCTGTCTTGAAAAACCTGAACAATATTTTCCTTTTCAAGAGCAGAGAGACCAATAGGTGAGGTAAATCTAAATCAAATGGCTTCGTTCCACTGACTGCACAAATCGTGGGTTTATAGATAAATGAAAACATAGCTGTGGCTGTTCGCCTTTTCACGAGTCCCTAATTGGTATTTCCCCCCTCCGTTTGTCAGATGCTTTCATGTTTCGGCGGTTGAGATGCATTAGCTTCTCGTGGTCTGCTCGAGTTAGCTCCTCTGCAATAGCTTTGGAGCAAGAGCTGCCTGCAAGGGCCTGAACTGGCGCTTAATGAAGTGAGCGTGCGTTGCTTCTGTTGTGGGTTGCCTTTTGGGCTACGTTTAGCCATTCCCCAGAGCTGCGCTGCAGACGTGCAAGAGTGAATATGACATCTTTTGAAGGACTGGGCGGGTAGTCACGGTGAACGTAATCTTTCGCCACCAACTGAATTGTCTCTGCACGCAGAGCCTCCTTCAGCATGGACCCCATGTAGGTCCTCACTCGTTCCTCAGCGTCTGTGCTCCTAGGGGTGAAGCTGGCAGTAGAAATAACATCTTCACATCTTTTCATCTAGTCTGATTTATATAAAACCCAGTTAAAATAATGTTTGAAAATTAACCTTGTATGACAGAAGACAAGATTTGATCTGGCATGCACTTCGTGTATTTGAAATCATTTCTCCTAATCCATGTTTTTTGATTAAAACCTTTGACTCCCCAGCTGTTGTGCTGAGACTGAAAAATATGGCAATTCTTTAATATCTCTAGCTGGATTTTACATGATGTTTTTGTTCTTTTTTTCTTCAAAGAAAGCAATGAAGAAACAGAGGGAAGCCCAAGAGCTGTCTATATTTGATTTGCTCGGAAATTAATCATTAATGTCTTCCAGGTGGACAGCAAATGTGTTATGAAGTCTCCCATATCTGCATGCGGGGTAGTGAACCAAAACAAAGTGAAGTGCATGGAAAAGATCCTCTCAAGCCTGAATCCTTGAAGAGCAGATAGGTGCCTCTAGGAACAGCTCAGCCTGTACGCAGGGGGGTTACTGAGGCTGTATCGACGTGATGTTGTGGGTACTGTGGTTACTGCTTCTTCAAATCCTTTGTGTAAGCTTATGCTGTATCAGAGAGGCTGGAAACTGAACATTTATCATTTTTGTTGTCGTATGCTTTTTACTAGCATCTGGAAGAGAAATACCTCCTCCTAAATGAAATGTCAAAGGATTTAATCATTGGATGGGG
>NW_009259800.1:3275164-3290218 GCF_000687185.1 Egretta garzetta
TTCCGTGCGGTACGTTGCAAATCTTTCAGAAACAACTCTCCCAGACAGGAGGAGTCTTCCCACCTTGTTCATTTGCTGCATTCCTAACCACTGCGTTGTGCGCTGATGTTTTATACAGATCACTTCAGAAGTCTTGCTTGTCATATGCCCAGTATAAAATTAAAAAATGTTTGCCAGACAGGTAGCATAGATCCTGCTCTCTCTCATTTGCAGCCTGCTTCACAGCAAATGTTATTCTCTCAAGGTAGCTTTAATTTTTGTTCTAGTTATTATATACTTGTAAATAAATTATTAACAACAAGGCCTCTGGTTTACGAATGTGATTTTAAGCTTCTCTGCAGCTGGGGAGCTGGGGCAGTTAGCTTCATCTGCGTCACGGATGCTGTTGCTGCAGTCTGAGCTCACCACAGGTGTGGTAATTATAGTTGGCCTTCAAGTTTCTGAACTGGACTAAGTGGGTATTGTGTACCTGAGGGAATGCTGAAATTGGAGACCTGGACTAAACAAACATCAAAGGCCTTTGAATCTGCTAGAGAGCATGCTGTAGTGGGTGCTTGTCCTCCCTTAATCTGACAAAGGGGTTTGCTGGCCTGTGCAGTAGCTGCATCCAGGGGCTTTGGGAGAGGTGGTGTCGCGGTGGAGGAGGAACGTCTTGGTGAGTAATTTGTCCTCATGGATGAGAAAGCAGAACCTGTGCTAGCGCATGTCTGCAAGAGGATGGTTGTAGGACTGCTCCCCCTCCTCTGGGACGGCAGCCTGAGCTTACACAGACAGGCTGGTGAAGGATGACTGCTGTACCAGGAATGACTGGAATTGTGGACCCTGCCAGCTGACACTGATGTGTGATGAATAAGGTCTCTTAATGAGATTGATAACATTGGAAAAATGATGTCACTGTACAGACTTGTGCCAGGTGTAGTCAGAATCCAAAAATACCTCTTCCGCATTGATGAAAGGGAGTAGGAGGAGAAGATACGGTGGATGTAAAGATTAGTTCCGTAGTAGTGGTACCAGCTACTGGGAACAGATTGGTTTAAGCAGTGTAATGGTGTGTGAAGAGAACACCAGGGTTACTGCAGGTAATGGGCCAGTAGATGAGCCACAGGACTCGGACCAGCATCTTCCTTCTATTTTTTCTGCTATATGCCACACTTGTGTCTTGAAGTAAGAGCATGTATTGGCTTTTTTTTTTTTTTTTAAAGAGATTATGGGTTGGAGATTTTAAATACATTTTCTGTGACTTCTACATATGTGGACACACTTTGAATTTGGTGAAAAGAAAAACGTAAATTAGTATTTTGGATTGACTGAAGTGTCCTGATGAATTTGCTGGGTAGTCACCATACCCAACACCTTTCTGTAATATTGGTAGGGCTGCAGTCTTAGAAGCACAGCAGAGCATATGGGGAACCAATTAATTCAGTAGATATTAATTAATAAACACTTTTCCTCTGGGGAAAGCCTTTTAGCACGTCCGCTGTTTGGCCCAAGATTGGACGCATGCATGAATGGATAGCGAACATGCTTTCCTGAATTGTCACTTGTTATTTCTCTTGATAGGCTGGGGACTGCCTCCTCCAGACTACTGCTGCCAGGCTTTTAGAAAAGCAGACTGCAGTTAATGTTTAAGCCGTCTCTCAGCCACCAGCGTTCTCACATATAACTGATGTCAACACATGCCAGTTTTCACCATTGCCCTGTGGACTGCTTAGCTGAGTCTGGCCAGCTCCCGGCAGTGTATGGTCTCTTTGTTTTGAGAAGCACACTCCATCAGTGGTGTGCATGTGGAATTATCAGCTCTGAATATAGCTATTTTATGTATGGAAGCATATACATACGCTTGCAAAAAAGAGCTGCTGGATGAATGGGTAGTGTATCACCAGTGCCTTCCTCTTAATATGAAACAGCTTTGTTTGCATCTGTATGTGGTACTGCACTGACTTGAGCGTTGTAGGCTGAATAGTTAATAGACACTGCAGGGCAATTCAGCTGAATTGCAAGCCTCCATTTAATTTATCTTCTTTTAGAAAAAAGTCCATTGGTCTGTCATGGAGATCATAGAGCTCCAAGAGAGAGAAGAGTGAACTAATGGTTGTGTTGTAGTATGGTGATTGACGGTGAAGGTCTTAAAATCTCACCACCTGGTCCTGACATTGAAGTAGTTCTCTTGTGAAACTTTTTTAGTAGGAACAAGATATAAATGGTTTACAAAAGCTATTTGCTACTGACCATTTCAACTTGCTTGACTGCTGAAACAGCAAAACGCTGCTTAATGCTATAAGCAATGGATTTCACCGACGATTTCTTCTGCTGTGGTGTTGCTGCAGGTGTGAAGGTAATGTTCTTGAAGCAATTCACTCGGTGATTTGTTCTGAAGGTTTTTTTTTTAACCGTGTAAAATTCCATTAGACTAATTATGTGGATTTGAATTGATATTTGCTTATTTCCTGCTGAGTATAAAGATAGAAACCTATTATTGGAATGCAAATACCCTATGATGGAAAATCACCTTCATTGCAAAATACGGCAGTGCTTCAGGATTGGCAGTGTGCTGAGATGTGACCTTACCAGTAGAGGATTGAACCTGAAATGCTTAAGTTAGTCTCCCTTTATGGTTTCTCGGGTTCTTCTCATTACGTGAAATATGCTTCATTAAAAAATGGTCTTATTTCTTGTGGTATGTGTGCAAGTATGTGAAAAAGAGGAGAAATTTCTTCATGAAGGTCTGCAAAGAACACGGAGGCTTATCTGATGATCTGGCTTCCTTTTCGAGAAGTTATGGGTATAAAATGCATTTACAATGACAAAGCAATTTTCTCAACAACGTCTTTTAAAAAGCAGTAAAGTTTCCAAAAGATTTGAAATCTGAATATCCTATTTGAACTTCACAGAAGAAATAGTGAAGTGCCTCTTCAGCGCTTGTTTGCTGTATATACAAAAAATATGATATTGCTATTATTATATGGCAAAAATATTATATGGCTTTTACTGTCAGCCTTCCTCTGGGGACTTTCATAACATCAGTAGTACAGGACAACTTGACCTTCTCTTGCAGACAAAATTATTGTAAATCTGACTGTTTTCCTGTATTGTAAATGACTGGCCGAATGAATGGAGGCAGTAGGGCTGGACACAAATACGCTATGAAGAGGTGCATTTCCCAGCAGTAGCCTTGTATCGTGCCTTCCCCATCGTACCTTCTGAAGTTGTGCCACTTCAATACAATCACAGCTGCTCGTGATGGGTCAGAGAAAGTAGAGAGCTCTGAGTTTAAATGTCTCATCTTTTAAAGAGCAATAGGTATGTGGGTTAGAGAAGGACTTACTTAAGCAGCTTGTCAAATAGTTCAAGGGTTTTGAAATTAATTAGTTGAGAATAAAGCATCTTTTATTAATGTTTGAATATCTGTGGTCATGTATAAATTAGAACGATAGAACAGCTGCTGCGTGCCCTGTTCCTTTCTCAAGGAAAAACCTCTCAATGCACCTATAAATAGTGAATAGTAAATAAATAAGAAATCATTTGGTTATTTCAGAACATGATTCAAAGCTCTAAGCAGTGCTGTCACTTCTGGGTTGTTTATGTGCTTTTCACTTTTTAATGAAGGACCCTGGTTTTCATTAGTACAATTTATATTTAATGTCTTTATTGGTATAGTCAAATATCGCCTGTCAAAATGTCACTAGTCTTTCTGACACATGCATAACCTTTTCTACTTAGCACTTGCAGCCTATATCCTTAGCAGGAAAAATTATTAATCCCTGATGAGAGCAACTGAAATGATACATGAAGTCAGCAGAAATCTTTCTACCCAGTGAGCTGGCGGGGCATGTTTATAAGCCAGCAAACTGCAGTGCTTTGCAAAATATTCTGGATCCAAAAGCACAATGAATTATGTCTACAAGGTTTACAAAGCTAGGATTAAGAATGGCTGTAACGTCTACTGCTGGGGGTATACAGAGCACGTTATCCGGTATATTTTCTGGGTTTCCAGTCACATTTTAGCTGTATACTAAGAGCCTGTTATAATATGTTGGGTGGCTTTTGTTAAGTGAATGATACGGTTATCCTTAGGTTTCCTTTAATTTTCTAAATGGAACTGTACTCAGTTTAAACTTCTTGGCAAAAATATTTTTTCTGGGTGTTTTTCTGTGATCAGAGTTGCTGATGATTCCTTATTTGGAAGTTGATTTAATTTCTGCATGTGTGAACTGATGAATGGTGGGAAGCTGTAAATACTGATGTGTTTGGTCACAGCTGACATGGATAATTGAATTAAGTGTAGAATCGGGATAGTTTTCTGCCTGTGGTGTGTGAAGTGGTCATTGGTGTTTGACAGAATTTGCCGTTCAGGATGGATATCTTTGTCTTCCACCCAGATAGCTAGATGGTTGCATTCACTCTTCCTGATGTGCTGTCATCCCTTGTAAACAAGATTTATTAATTTGGCTCCAGCTTTGTGTTGTGCTGTTCTTGCACTTCCCTGGTATTTGTGGCTCAGGGCAGCGCTCCCCGATCTGAGCTCGTGTGTCTGATGCAGTGAGCCAGCCCGCTGCGAGGCTGCAAATGGTGTGGCTGGTACATGAGCTTTTGGCGTGGGAGATGGGTCCTGATGCATCTGGAGCTGTGCTCTCTGCGAGGGTCTCAAAAAGCCCCCTTTTCTCCTTTCCGAAACGAGCTGCTCACACGCCGGTATGAAACAGTTCAGGCACAATCAGTTCATCCTGAATACATATAGAAATATCAGTAAGTCACAAGCAAAGCTTTGTACTGTTGCTTGTGTAAAATTAAATGCTGGGCTTGTGGTCGGGTTTCTTGTATTTTGTAATCTCTTCCCTGTCAGTAAGTAGCAGTATGAGATATGCACCTAAGGAGAGCTCAGCAACAAAAACATAGTCTAGGCAAACCACATAAAAAGCCAAAGAACGGCATCGCGTTGTTTGGAAAGCCTTAAAAAAGAATCTTAAATATACTGCCCTGTGTGGAAAGAGCTACTATTTGTCAAAAGATTTATATGGTGAACTAAAGCAGTGTTTACACGATGAAATTAAAGACTGAAATATTTCTCTGATACCTCCCCTCCTCCTCCCCTTTTCCTACCGCTTTTTTTCATCTGAAAGCCACTGATTTGGCTTTCATATGACACTTACTCTTCCCATTTATGGTTTCTGGCTTCTGGCTTTTCTCCTTTTTTTCCTGTTCTCCCCCTCCCCTTTCCCTGCCATGCTTTATTGTTTTGTTTTTCCCTTCCCTGGATAGACTTGCGCATTTTGTAATGCTTTTCTCCTCTGCCCACCTTTTCTTGGTGTGCTTCTGGCTCCCAGAATTGCTCTTGCATCTCCTTTCTGCCAAACTTACTCTCTTCCGTGCTTATGTTTTATCTGTTGATAACTGTTGTACTCTCTGATGTAACAAGTCGAGATGTAGAATATGATGGATTTGTCAGGCTGTTCTTGAGGATGTCTTCATTTGTTAGGAATATCATGAATGATATTTTTGTGCTGCCGGGGACTCTGAGAAGGTATTAAAAGGCACCATTCTCCTCTTGGACCCAGGGTAAACCCAAAACCTCCAAACCACAGGAGGATGAACCTGCTAGCTTGTATTTCTGAGGACATTTCCAGTGCTGTGCTCAGGGTGAATCCTGGAGGCAGGAACAGTGTTTATGGCAGGGTGTTCATCGCTGGTGGTGGGCTGGCTGCTGCTAAACTTATGCTGACCGAGTCTGTCCAACTGTTTAAAAAAGGTGGGTGGGATGACTGGCTGTTTGATTCTTAGTGAAGAGTTGGAAGAAAAATAAAACAACTTCATTTGAACTCTGAGAAAAACAGCTGTGTGTATAGATGATACAGGGACCGCTAATGCTTTACAGAGAACTTTGTTCCTCTAATCCACTTCTGGGAGTTTCATTGTGAGAACCAGTTTATTTCTGCCAAAATCTTAGTAGTGGAGGTGGGTCTCATGGAAGCAGTTCCTTTTATATCAAGGAGAGAAGGCAAGGTTGGGTACCTGGGTGCCGCGTATTCTGCCAGAACAGATGAAAATGTCATATCCTGTACAATCCCAGATAACAAAGGGGGACTAACACAGGAGGCTGGTTTGCGTGACAGCGAGGTAGTCACTGCCGCCAGTGTGTGCGGAGGGAGTAAGGCACTTTGAAGAGTTCTGGCGGGGGTATGGGCAAGCTGGCTAGAAGTTTACTAACAGACCATATCTATTTGCAGCCTCAGCTTGGCAGGAAATTCTCCCCTGGCATTTCTCCTCTGGAAAAATTAAAGATTCCCTTTCCTGGCATAAAATGACAACAAGGAGTGGGAGTGAAACACAGCTGTCCTAGCCCTGGGTTGAAACAGCAATCTTGGAGCTTGTCTTGCCAACCATAGGGCAGTACAGCATTCAGAGCATGAATCTAGTTTTCTCACTGATGCTCATTTATAGTAAATCCTTAATTTCATCCTGTATGATCATTGCTGTTATCTGTGTGTGTTTGACTGAGAAATGGCTCTTGGAAAAGCCCTCTGAGAACCTGTTTGAAAGGGACTTAGATTGCTGGCTCTAGGGCTGCGTCTTGTCTTCATCTTTGTCAGACTTGAATTCCATTGTGAAGTGCCAAACAAAAACACATCAGAAATAATAATTAAAAAGATAGTATGTAAATAATTGAGTGGTTGGCAAATGTGATTGGATTTTACGATTCAAATGCTTTAATCCAGAAGTGCTGACTGTATACACAGTGCCAATAGGAGTGGTCATGGAAAGATGTGTATTTCCAGCAAGCACGTGGAACGCTTAGCCAGAGCTGCTGTAAAATGAAAAAAAGCCAAACACGTTTTAAGAGAGAGCAAGCTATTTTACTTTACTCGTGCAGATACTTACCTCTGGGCAAGTGACTTCCACCTTAGTTTAAATGACTTCTCCTTTCTGAAATTCATGCTCATCATGCAGTAATAGCAGTCCTTGCTAAATTGCCTGACTGTCGATATCTTATTTATATGCTGAATGGACCCAGTGGTTTCCCATGAATTTTCTAGGTGACAATGCCTGAGTAAATGGTCCTCATCTCTCCATTTTTCAGTCACTGGTTCCTACTATTATGCAGTCATCTCAGTTATGCTGACACAGCAGGTTTTGGGAGCTGTGCTCTAGAGAGCAAAGGCTGGGGTATGGGCGATGGTGGTTTCTCAGTTGATGCAGTGCTCTGGTGTGCAGCTTGGCCTTACTGCTGACCCAACTGAGAAGGGGATTCACTGTGGTTTTGGCCTCTTTTTCCACCAGTGAGCCAAAACTTAAGCCAAAACCATTGCCAAATGGGGAACCTCATTAGCCCCTTCCCTGGCTGGCAAAAATTTCATTGTTGCATTTAACTATAATTTGCTGAGGGTGGCCTGGGAGGATTCCTTCATAAACTTTAAATAATTTGTTTTTAGACTGAAAAATCTCCAGAGCGATGTAGCAGTCAAGTAGGAGTGCTTGTGTGCATGCACGTGAGCACCTCTCCATTATCAGGTTTCTGATTAAATAGGAACATGTTTCTTAATAGACTGCGCCTATTTATTTTTAAGTGGTTAGGAAAATTTTAGCACGTGTGTTTTTCTTACTTGTACCACTCACACTTGCTGTCTAAAAATTAAAACAAAATATGTGTGTCTTGTCAGCCCTCATCTTCCTGACATCGGGCCTAGTTAAACCTTTATCTCTGAGGCTGAAGGGTTCTCTATCAACTTTCCATTATACCTTTAGGCACTTGAACTGTAATCAAATTGTCCCTTGACCTTCTCTTTGAGGTGAATAGCTTCGACCTTAGGGCAGGACGAGAGACCTGTCTGATCCTTCTCTTAGCTGTTGTGTTGGCTGTGCTCTGAGCCCACTGCAGTGTACCTGCATCTTTCCCCAGCTCTGGATAGGAGAGCAGAACAGGCTGGCCCAGTTGTGACCATGAGGATGCCAAATGGAGATGATGAAATGTTCTTACTCAGCATTTTCCCTAATATTCATGTGCTCCCTTTCATCTTTTTTTTTTTTTTTTTCTTCTCTTTCCACTGTTTATTGCTAGTTTAATACTGGCTTAGCAAGTCTACCTGCTGTCCTTCTAGTTTGTGTGAGGTCTGTCCATGTACAAGTAGCAGTTGTAAGTTCCATCTTGGGAAATACACAGAGAATGTGTGAAGTAAATGGACTACTGGGAAAAAAAGCCATTGGTGAACTCTCTTGGGCGGTTGAAATAGCACAGTAACTGCATCGCTCTTAGGAAAATTGTCTTTCTCCTGGAATCTCTTCCATTTGGAAGATTTACAGCAGATGGAGCGGCCTCTGGCTTTGTTGGCTTGTTTGTGTCTTTTTGGTGTTCAAATGGACTTGTAGTCATCCAGAGACCTCCCGCACAGTTTCTTTCCTGCTGTCACATTTTTGCTCTCTGGGGTTACTATTGAGAGCGGGGCCTCTGTTCGAGGCCGTTCACACGTTTCCTGCTATGTTTCGTTCAGACGGTGGCTTTTGGTGCGGGGCCGGGAGGGAGGTGGTGGAATGTGATTTAACACGGGTAATCTCTTGGGGAGCTCTTTGGACTGAAGCAGTCCTGCTGTCTTGGTGCCAAGCAAACCTGCTTTGGTGCTTAATAGTGGGAGACATTGGCAAGCACATTCCTTATGAGACGGGTGATTAGATTTATTGTCAATCACTTTGTATTCCCTAGAATGAGAAATAATTTATTTAAGAAACGGCTTTCTTGGAATGCAGCCTTAAAAATTCATCAGTGATCCGTTTGTTCTGTTTCCCTCAAGATTATAAAAGCTTTTTTTTTTCTTTTGTGTTGTGGCAGTGTGTTTTGCCACAAAAAGCATTTTTGTTGCGTAGTTCAGATCTACAGGCGAGATTGTGGGTGGGTGAGGAGATTAGTTAAATTTAACACTGATCTGATATGGCTGCTAGGACACCCAAATAATGTTCTAGTGTTGGTCGCAATTCAAAGAATGCTGAGATTGTTTACATCTGCAGTGAAGTTAAAAAGCAATTCTCTAAGGTAGTTTCGTAGCAGTACAAGTAGGTGTGCATGTGTTAGCCTAGAACTGACAGGCTGGGTCTGGCAGATTTTGGATTAACACGGTAGCGATGTGTTTAAGTGTCTGGGGTAGAGTCTGGGACACACGGACTCATAAAGAAACTTGCTGTTGTACGCTGCCATACTGACGGTTCTTTTTTTTGTTTTAGATGAAGGACCTAGCTTGTACTTCTGACTCCTATGTGCATGTAAGTTCATGGACTTGATATCTAGTAATACATGCATCAGTTTAATTTATGACCTAAACTCTGTGGGGCCAAGAAGAAATGAAAGCTGAATGCCTGTCTTGCAGAAAGGAATGTACAAATGAGTCATCCCACACCACCCTTAATGCCAGCATTGTGGAGACAGCAGGTGGAGATGAAGGAAAAAGCTTGCTGGAAAATTGTAATCCGTGATGTAACCTCATCCCACTAAAAATCTCCCTAATTTAGCCTTCGTTAGTTCATCTGAAAGACTCCAAGAGAGGCAGCAAGTGGGTTCTGTTCTGGGTTTGGTCAAAGATTAGGCATGCAGATTTGCATTGTGTTTGGGAGGTAGTTTGGCAAATTGCAGTGAACTCTCTGTACAAATCTTGGTGAGAAACAGCCATTTCCTGCTCATTCAGTATGGTTTCCTAGCGGGCAGACTTTCCAGATAAACACTAGCCATGCTGTTGACAACCCTAACACTGTGTGTGCCAGGTGTTCTTTTTTTTTTTTTTTTTTGCCTTTATTGTTTTCATGCTAAAAAGAATGGCTTCTGCTTCTATTTTACTACTTGATCTTGCTGAACCACTAGGGGAGAAAAAGGGCTTGTGACTAAGGGGCTGAATGATTAATTGTGGTACCCTCATCCAGCTCTGGGTTCTACCACAGACTTCTTATATCAGGGCTCTGAGGCCTTGATTCATCCCCCAGCTTTAATGATTCCTTGAAGTGCTTGATGTCATTTCCCTGCAGAATCGGTGGCAAGAGCTGGATGTGTTCAAGGAGGCGATTTAGTCTGTGTGCAAGATCTGAACTGTTCTCTGAAGCTCCTAGTCTTCTTTCTGACCAAAGAGGAAGAATTAAGTTATTGTGCATTTAGATACCTCGCTAAGCTGCCTGAAGATAGGTGCTATGAATCTGAACCTATTATGCATCCATTTCCCTACCAGGAAGATTGATGCCCTCAGACTTCCCTCCTAGGAGCTGTTGCGGTCAGCAGACTGCTCTGTCACATTGCAGCAGCATTGCCCTTTTGCGGTACAAAAGCTACTAGTGATTGTTTTGTTCTGAAAATCAACGGGCATGCGTGATTTGCTGAGCATTACCTTTAGTACAGTGGGACTGATTAACACCTAAGTTTTAAGTATATATTATCACATCTGTTGAAGTTGACTGAGATGTAATGTCTTGACATCTTTGGTTAACACCCAGTCAATCTGAAAAGCAGGGCAAGGCAATACAGAGCCCTAAGAGACGTCTTGCTTGTCAAAGTGACAAATTGCCCTTTTGGATTCAAAGGACCAGCTTGCATGGCAGAGCTAAGTAGCTACTGGAGAAAGGGGAGGAGAGCATGGGAAAAATACCCTATTTGTTTAGGCCTTCCCCTGTATTTTTTGTTGTTTGTTGCTCTGAGTTGAAACTCTTTGTTTTCCTTCATCTGAAACAACTTAACAGCAGGTTGAGAGGAGCAAAGCCTCTGGGATTCTGCCTCTCCCACTTCTCGTTCTTATAAACTGTTTACAATCTCCTTCAGTTTTCTAGCTTTGTATGGAAAAGTTCAGTGGGTCAGCTTTCCCTTTAGCTTCATCCATCATTCCAGTCAATTAGAAATAGTTGAGGGCCAATTGCCCGGTCTTCCATTAACTGAGACACTTCAGATTGTTTAAAATAGCATAAAAGCCCTCTTTGTTGACCGTTGGGCAAGCACTGTAGATTTCCCCGTTGATGGGCAGTTACCGCGTGGCTGAACAGAACCCCAGTGTGTCTTGCAGTACTTGAGGGATGAATATTACTACTCCAAGCCTTGTCTGGGTTTTGATTCCTTCTCCTTCACCTCCGCCTCTTGCTTTCCCTGAAAGGTGTGATGCCTTCAGATGGTGAATTACCAGGCCTGCTTGCAAAAGAAGCTGCTCTTTGTGGCTTTTCAAAACTTCTGTCGTTAAGGGTTTTTTTCAGTTGCTGAAATGTTCCTTTTTAACCTTGGTGCTTTAAAAACTCTTGGCATTATTTGTTAGTTGCTTGTCGTGTGTGTTTCTGAAGGACAAAGGAAGTGTGTAAGTGTTCAGGAAACAGTTAGTGCATTGTGGTGTGTGGCTGAGTTCATTCTGGTACCTCATGCCAGGACAGCCTGCTTTCATTTAGGGCTAACATTTTCCTTATGTTCTGAGCTGACCGGCCTTAGGGTAGAGCTTGTGTGAGAGCTCTAACAGAAAGCTTGAAGCTCATCATAGGTTGATGTGTTTGGGTTCACACTGAAGTGAGCTGAATCCATTGTATATATACATATATAATTGTATATATACATCTATATCTATATTTATATATAAACCCCACATTTGTTTCACATGACATGTAACCAGAGAAGTAGGCTTACTAAGTGGGGACCAGTTTATCTGCAGCAAAGTAGGTATTTATGTATTCCCATCTTAAAATCGTCGTCTTATCTTGCACACCCTCTTCCAGTGCTACACACTGCCTAGGTTTCATTACAGACTACTCTGTGCTTTTTGCTGTTCCAGTGCCATTTTGCCTGAATAATGTGTTGTCATTGCAGCAGTGTTTCCCCTGACTGTGGAGTTTGGATGGGTGTGACTGAGTACCTGAACTCGGTGCCGCAGACCTGGACCTTGCTGCGTTTTTTGAACCGGAGGAGTGCAGCGTGTGGCAGGCCTTGAACACAAGGCCTCCATGTTCTTCCAGAAGGTGCCCTGCCTCACAGTAGTGCAAGCACTGCTGTATGTGAGGGCTTACCTGTGCCTCTGTTCCTGAAGCACGACCTAAAAGGAGTAAGGCAGTCTCTCCTACAGCTGCCTCTCAGATGATACAGGCTCAGTGATGGGCATGTGTTCATTAGCTTGGATTCCAGCTGGTGCACTACTGAGATGCACAAAAAGCTCTCTGGACAAATCCAGGGCAGAGAGCACAGCAGGGATCTTCAGGCTGTGGTGAGAGAAAGGGGGCTCTGACAAGACCCCCTTGCTATCACATCTGAATGTGATAGTAATCAGATTTGAGAGTCTTCAGCTGCTGGGGAGCTGGATCTTTTATTGGAGAAAGATCTGCCACAAATGCACCAAGTTCGACAAGCTCCACCAGTCATTTTCTTCCTCTTTGATGTCCCATTGGCATACCAGTCTGATGCAGATCCCAAGACAGACCTGTTGAGTTGATGTGTTCCTGCAGACTTGCCTTTTTTGTCTTCCTTCCTCCTCCACATGTCTTCAGCAAATAACAAGCTCGAGGACATGGCTGAGCTGGAAGTGCAGACCTAAGCTGGAAGGAGACCAGTGGGGCAGAATGTCAGCGTGAGACTTGACTGTGACAAAACTGATGTTTGCCTGCTTTGCACTTATAATCTCATGCTTTGCGGAGATTGAAGCCTTATTAAGTAATTTAAACAAAGAGTAGTAGGAGGAGAGAGAATCCACATTTAATTTAATTAGCATTGTTGTCCAATGCCATTAATTATGCCCAGACTTGTAATGTGTTTCACAGGAGTTGATACACTTGAGCTTTGTCTCTGCTGGGGTTGACTGAGGACAAGTGTGTCCACTGGTGTAGAATCCAGCCTTTGTGCTTTGCAAAAACATTCAAATTTGGTATCTGACAGTAGCCTGGAGTAAACAGTAGCCTGAATAGCCTGCATGGCAACCTACTGAACAAAAGGTATTTCTGGGAGAATGATGATTTGATGTACATGCTTTCAGTGGTTTTGAAGAGGGACTGTTTTAGTGGAAGTAATAATCTCCTGCAATTTTATATTATTTCTGGACTGGTTTAAATTGTTTCATAGGCAGAGAATAAAGAACTTTGTTTACTGTTTTAAAGTAGGATGTCTGGTCCTCCTGAGGGAGGTTATTCTTTTATTAAAAAAGATATAAAATAGCTGCTTGGATGGAAATATAACTCTAGGAATTGAAATGGTGGTGATTATAGAAGCTATAGTATTCTAATGCAAAATAAGCCCTGGGAGATATGTGCCCTAAATGGTAAATCACTCTGGTTTTTAACAAAACAAGAATTACTGTTATTTTATGATTCTTGCTTATTTTACAAGGTCTTTAGCTGTTTCATCTGCACTTAACTTTTACAGGCTGGAGATAAATTGATTGTTGTTTTGCTTTTGAAATAGCTTGGCTTTTTTAAAGCATGCTGGAGGTACAAGCACAGATCAACAGGATAGGATTAATTTGGTACTCAAAAAAGCAGGGAGAAAAGCTACGACTACTGACACAGTATGCAATAAGTGGGTTGGAATCTGTTCTCATAACTCGGTGGTGTTTTGTAATAGTCTTGGAAGGAGCCAAAGGTGATTATTTGAAAGGGGACCTCATGGGTAATGTTTAGCAATTGGGGCAGGGGAATATCAACTTGATGTGTGTATGTGTCTTGCAAGAGAACTCCTGCCTGCTGTGGGGACCCTGAGGGCGCCGACAGACCTCAGTGGCCCTGACCAGCTTCACGTGGGGCTTCTGTCCAGAGACCTCTGTTTATTTAAGGTCACCCCTGAGCCCTCAGTCCATGCTGGGCCTATGCTGGAGGAGTACTGGTCTCCAGCTGAGCTACAGCCATGCCTGTGCCTGGCCGCAGACCCCACTGGTCCAGGCCCTGACTGACTTCCCAGCCTGACCTCAGACCTGCCTTGTCACTGTGGACCTGCCTGGCTGCCACTGGACCCGATCCTAACCCTGGCCTGCAGACTTGCTTCCCAGGTTGACCTTGAGCCTCCCTCATCGCCACGATACCACCTCTAGGTCTGTCCTGCTTGCCTCGTGTGGGTGCTGTGGAAGTGGGGCCCAGCCAGCGAGGCCCCTGCCCAGCCACCCGAAGGGTCCCCCCTCAGCGCTGCATCCCTGCTGGCCCTTGGTGCTCCCTGTGACACGATTTCTGTAGTTGGGCTGTTGTGCCTCAAGTGTTTCAAAGGGAGGGCCCCTGGAGGAGGGGGGAGCCGGCCTGCAGGAACTGTCGAGGTTCCTGACGGTCTCCCATTGAAGAGGACTGGAAAGAAGCTCCCTTTAGATTTGATCTTCCCAGATGCTCAGCTGATGACAGTGATTGCTGTGGCATGGCAGATGCTGGGGAATGCCCTCTTGTTTGTCAGTAGGGGAAAGACCACAGGGTCTTGGCCTGTGTGATAGGAAAAGAGGAATTGTCTGGTTGCTTTTGCTTTGAAAGCCCCCAGCAAGGTAAATGAATGATTGTGTGTTGTTCTAAACTAGAATTACCTACCTCTAACAGGCAGGGAACTACTGGTAGGATTATGCATTAGGGGGTGTCATGTTCCAGCTCTATCTGGCAACTTGTGGTTTACTTTGAATAATTAGGCTTACCTGCCAAACGTTTGGAATCTGAGATGCTGAGATGTATTTAGCAAAAGAGCGTCCTAAATACTGCTTAGAAGCTGAGCACTGAGGAAGGTGGTTGAAAGGGGTAACGTCCCAGTTTCTGCAATTTGTGATGACCTAAAATCCTTAACAATGGAAACTAAAAACAGATAACAAAATCTTTGCATCTTTTCTACATTAATGTTAGCTCATGACAACTCCAAGTTAGCGATGTGGGGAAAGTACTGGGTTTGGAGATCAAAGAACCACCTCCTTAAGCTAATTCAGGGAGTAAACTGGATGATGTGCTGTCCTCTTTGCTCACTGCATTCCTCAGTAGCTCACATAATAAGAAGGAAGACACAATAAGATGCAGTCTGGTTAGTTGTCTGTGTTGGGATATCTACCTTGAACTTTGCAAGCTTTTATTCTTTCTGTTGGTTAGGACAGTCTCTTGCTAACAATAGTTTTCTATTGCAGGAAT
>NW_009259800.1:3290273-3314909 GCF_000687185.1 Egretta garzetta
CAGGAATGCAGATCTGTACCATATCTCCCTGAATCTTCATTTTAGAAGCAGCCAGAGGATAAAAACTAGCACAGTGCTCATTTAAAGTCAATATGCTCTAGTTTGCAATTTGCTCATGTTTAAGTGCCCAGCTTTAAAGGTTTCCTTTGCCCACAGGCAGTCTGAATACAAAAGGAGACTTTATTCTTTTCGTACAGAAAAAGTTTTGCAAAAGCTCAAAGAGCAAAACATTTCTTTCCACCTTCCATCTCCTCAGGTTTATTATCACAAAGCAGAGTTTGCTTCTGAAGAATCTAGAGGGAAATGAAGAGATGTAAATTCATGCAGTCACCTCAGAGATACAGCTGGAAATGAGGATGACAGATGAGATATGTGTATGTACATATGTGTCTGAGAGGAGTGAGAGGGTCCCACCTTGAAGCAGTTTTGGTATTCGATGCCTTGGAGATGACGAGGAGGTTTACAGGGACAAGGTGTAATGGCAAAAATCTCTGCACATAACTGGTTTCTTTGTTGTTGGCAAGGCTGGGGTTGCATAAAGATGAATAGAAGTTCTGAGTCTTTACTGTATTGCAGTATTGTGTAAATTCTTCTGTTTAGAGGGAAGCTTTACTGTGGGATGGGGAAAAGGGAGTTGCAGTTAGAATGTAGTATCTTCAAGAAAAATGTGAAGGTATTAATATAGGGAACTAGTTTCCCTTCTGAAGTTGTGGGCAGAAGACTCAATCTGACATCTGAACCCTACCATAAAGGATTCAGTGTGTATCGTAAGTTATTTGCCATAATGATTAAGTACTGCAGACTGGAGGGAGTGATTTTCTTTAGGATTTCAGAAGCCTTATTCTTGTTGATTGATTCTGTAGCTTCAATTATTCTGTGGTTTCAATAGAAATGGAAGTAGTGCCTCCTTATATCACCTCTGGGGGTCCATCTTTGAAGGTTGTCCGTGTTGCGTTTTGACTGAGATGATTGCCTGAGGCTTATTGTCATGGTCTTGGTTAATATTAGCACTTACCTGAAAATGAAAGTGGCTTCCTTACTGAACTCCCAAGTTCCAGAATGTCCAAATATAGCTGTAAATAAAGGAAAATGAACAGGGACATGTCCACTTGTTTCAAAGGAAATTACAGATCACGCAAGGATTAAATGACACTTTTCACTGTGGAGCTTAATGAGACCTCAGCACCCTGCTCCTGCTTAGCAGCGTAAGGTCACTCGGAAGGATATTGTCCTTCTTCAGGGCTTGCACAAAACATGCACAGCAAAAGGGGCGATCCAAAGCTCATTGTTGGGATGAAACACAATTTTTCTAAATAAAATGTTACAAAATAAAACATTGTAGTTCCTTGGTGATGGAGCTGCTCACAGGTAAAGAATATTTAAACTTCTATGTAATTAACTCAGCACCTGCATGGCAACAGTTTCATCCCAACCATTTTGTTATCCTGTGATGTGAAAAGGTATTCTGAATTTGCCATGGTGTTTTCTTTAGGGAAAACGCTTCGCAATTTAGGGCTCACTTTGCAATTTAGGGCTCTGTCTCATTCCTTTTTTTTTTTCTTATTATGAAAAAAAAAAAAAGCGTGTCTCTATATGTATATTTGTGTGTGTGTGTATTCCTTAATAAGGGATGTTCTTTGTGTGCCTGTTTGACAAGATGTGCAAATAGAAGCCCTGCTTTGGCTTTGAGGCCTGTGTAGCCCGATACCTTCAGGGCCTATAATGAAATGAACAGTCTGTCATTTCGTTTTACGCAGTTGAGGAGTCGCAATGCTGGGGAAAAGGCTTATTTCTCAGTATGTAAGCCGGTTCTTTATTGGCCACTTGCTGTGAAACTTCTGAAATGCATTCATCTACCGAAGGGGAGCTTCTCTGATTTCTGTGCTGAGACACCCAATTGCGTAAGAAAAAGGAAAGTTCAGACATTAGTGTAGGCAAGGAGCAGAGCGTTCTCTTTGGGCAGTATCCCTGCAAGAACCAGCTTTTGATCTGCTTTCTTTCTGTTTAGTGTTTCTTTATGTTGTCTATCTGTTATAAATATTAAATAAGCTTATAGCCAGTTAGATCTTAGGGACTTAAGTGAAGGGAAGATGTCAGGAGGGTAGCATTTCATATCATTCAGCTATTAATCACTAGCGATCCATTTTTTTAAATTATCATTGCTTTGGACAGTTTGAGAAAGGTGTCAGTTTAATAGTAGGTCTTGATGTTTTATAGCCTTCTGTAGTCTGCAACTGTGAGTGTATTTTATCAAATGGAAATAAACTTTTAATGGTGTGTAAGATTAAGTGCTCTGAAAGCCAATGGTCCTGTTCACTGTGGAACTGGATGAACGTTTTTACAGACAAAAATTCCACTCCTCCTACACTGGACATTGAAGAGAAATCTTAAGCAGGTTTAGATATAAAGTAGTAATCTGTTAGTCTGTAGTATGTTGCCTATAAATACGAAGTCCTTGATAGATGCTTCACATGATTTCCATTTACTGAGCTGAGCCCAGTCATACCAGCAGAGTTGCAGCATGCTTTTTTGAGACAGTAAATACTTCTTTCTCTGAATCTCTACTTGCAAGTATTGGGTAAAATGTGTTTTTTCAATTGAGAAAGCTGAAATCAATAGAATAGTTATACCATGATGGTAGAAGTGAAAAGTTAATTTTTTTTATCTGCTTCTTTAGGAACAAAGCCCCAGTAATCAGACATCAATAGCAATGATGCAAGAGCCTCAAGAAATGGTGGAAGAGACAGTTACTGTGGAGGAAGACCCAGGCACTCCCACTTCCCATGTGTCTATTGTCACTTCTGAAGATGGAACCACAAGGAGAACTGAAACCAAGGTGAGAGGCTAATAACCAATGAGGAAAACGGCAAAATACCACCTAATCGCAAAATAAAAATAGCAAGGAGTAGCATGAGTGATGGCAATCGTGCTATTGTGAGCCGCAGTGATTGAGTGTTGTTTGCCAGCAAAGCTGAGTTCAGGGCTTTTTCAGTTTCACCTCTATGTCTAGTTTGCTCCCTATCAGCTGTGCTGATACAGCTGCTGTTCATGGAGCTGTGAACTGAACAGTAGAAATTATCCAGGTTAACCAAACAAAAACACTAGAACCCCTTCCCAGGCTGTTTATTCTTTTAAGATTCACTTTATTTTACTGAAACAGTTCACAGCATTGCCCTGCAAACACATACGATGATACGAGAATGAGATGAGTTTGTAGGGCTCGGAGTGAATTACTTTTGCAGCTGAGGAAAATGTGCTTGGAAGTACATCTTCAAATTAGTTATGATCTGTAATAACAACATGCAATTATGCGTTTGTCCTTTAGAACAAGAAACATCCTATTTAAATAACACCACAGCATTTAAATTCTGCAACAGTCTTGTGAATGGAATTTTACTCCTGATACATGGGGAAAGCTGGGTGTGTTCTCAAGCGACCGGTACCTCAGGTTCCGCTGGATTACGGGTGTTGCATATGTTGTAATTTTCCTGATGTCTTTTTGTTCCCTTGTGTGAGGTAATTTTGCAGTCTCTGCTGAGAAGGTGCTGTATATTCATGGCTGCCTTACATGCTTTCGGCTAGCACTGGAACACTAATATACCTTGACATTTGGGTCTTGGAAGTCGAGATGACATCTTTGTTAGGTTTTGGTCTTGTGGAAGATTAAGGGTGATTCCCTTTTTAAAAATATCTAAACAGTACTGATTAAAAAAAAAACCAAAACTGTCCAACTGCTTTCTGTGTCAAAAGGAGTTGAACAGAGGTCACTGCATAAATCGGTGTTTATTTTTACTGGTGTTCCAGAATTGCAATCCTCTAAGATATCTGTTCAGGACATCGGATCCTCAGGTTGGAGTAAATGAACGTTGATTTCCTGAGGTCAGTGGGCCTGTACACATTGCTCTAAACTGAGTATCTGGTTTAATGTTCGAAGATAAATATAACTGGCCTATTTTCTTGTCGTTGGAAGGAGATGAAGGTCTTAAAATAAAAACAAAACAAACAAAAAACCCCAAATTTTTTTAGCTCTTCAAATAATCTAATGTATTTAATCTGTGACTTATTTGAAAGAAACGGTGTTTTCTTTCCAGTAGCAGTAACAACAACTGTTATTTTCAGGAAGGAAGTGATAAAATTACAGTGGTGATGGGCACCTTTTTGTATGCACTAATAGTAGTGCATAGTTTTAGGAGACTAAGTGGAGCTATGCAAGGGAATAAAACGATAGCTACGGCTGTAAAAATAGAGGAGAAGCCATGCGGTGGTCCCTAGATAACAAACCACAGGGAATGAAATAGTTTGTCTGAAATAGTCGTGCCGCTGATAAAAGCGCATGTTTGTCATAGCGCGAAAGGGTGCGATTTTCTCCTGTGTGTGGTATACCTGCTATTTTTCCATCTTGCCCCAGAAAAGGACAGTGGCAGCTCCAAAACGGGCATTGTATCTGCATATGGGAAAAGCCAATTGGAAGAACAGCAAGCCTAGAGCTCCTGTTCCATTTCAAAGAGCAAGGCTGTCTTCTGTTGCTGTAGTTCATTCCAGGCACTGAAGTGTGTTCAGGATGGGGGGAGGGTGCATGGCTCTCTTGCTCTGCGTTTATGTCATTTCAAATAATTTCACTGACTCAACTTACATACTGTCTGGAGGGAAAATTTAAAAAAATACCGTTGCTGAGAAAAGTGATTCTGAAATGTCAAAACAAAGATGGGGTTGGCTTAGCCCTAACTCTGTCAGAAGAGGTGCTGTGACTTTGCTGAGGTGGTTGTTGTCTCTGAAATGGTTTTGGTTTGACTTTTCCTTGCTGTGTTAATATGGCATAAATTTAACAGCTCTTAGATACGAATCTGAGGTCAGATTTTTAAAATTTTTTTTTAATCATATTGGTCTTCAACTTGCTTTTTGCTTTGATAGGGAATGTGAAAATGGAAACTGTTGTCACTGGGGTTTTGTAGCATCAGTTAAGTGTCCTGGAGTTAATTGGCATTGACTTACTATCACTCCTCATAGGTATCATCATAGTGCTTTTATAGGTCATATTATTGTATGTGAGAGCCTTACAGAGAAAATTAAGTTTCCTGGTACCTCTGTGCAGTGGCAAAATTCTGACCTTGCTGCTCAGATGAGGACAGGGAAAGAAAGCATTTCTCTGGGATGAGAGATGTGAATGCGTGTCTGCTTGGCATGCAGCGTGCAGCAGTAGGAGCTTTGCTGAGCCCAGAGCTGTTCTGTGTGTCTGCCTGTTCCCTCCCAGACTTTAAAAAAAAAAAGGGGGGGAGAGGGGGAGGAAGGAAAAGAAATAATGCTTTAAAAAAACCTGACAAAAAAACCCCATGAATCTGCCCCTGCTTTTAGTGTGCGGGTGCTTCTTACCCTTGTAAAGGAGTAGCATTTCCTATGGTGGTGCGAATTCTCGCATCTATTTTCAGTAATATTTAATCTTTTGCTTAATAAGGGTAATGTTTAAAGTTGAGATAGTCACAGTGTGTTGATTAAATGTTTGGGGGCTTAGGTTTATGCTTAGCTTTTTTATTTTTGAGTCATCTGTTACGTCAAGGTGGTTAACACAACGTACAAATACAGATTTTTACGTTCTACATTGCTGTGCTTGCTCTAGGCTTCTTTGAGGAAGGGTTTAGAACCTGTTTTTATTACCTCTGTAACTGGAAGGTTCTTCTGGACAGTGCCAGTCTCAATCTCCAGCGTATTTATCTTGGAAAGGAAGGGGCAGCACAAGATGCTTCCTCTGACAGAGTAAATAACACTGGTCGTAGTTTTTTAAGAGCCAAAGAGACCAGAGAGGTTTTCCAGATGTATGCTGTTTTTGCTGGTTAGCTTGTGTAAGGATTAGTCAACTTAATGCCTTTTAGTATGTGTATTTGGATCTTTAAAATATAATTGTCATTTATTTTTGCTAAATTGTATAATCTTTAGCTTGCTGGAGAGTGATGCTCTGAAATTCCTCCTCTTAAAGAATAGAGAGAAGCATAGCAAAAGCTGTAAATGAGAATGCTCCTATATGCTGCTGTTCCTGTATCCCCCCCGTTGTTTCAAAACCATAATTTATAGAGGTTATTCTCTTCAGTAGTGTATTAAGTTAAACAACGTTAATCCAGAAGCATTGACAGTTTTGCTCTGGTTTTCCCCACATCTTTGAAGATGCCTGTAGCAGTGAAGAAGGAAGAAGGCGTAATAGAATTTAATATTTGACACATTTTAAGTAGAGACCATCTGCCTTTTCAAAATGAGATATCTCCGAGTGATTTTCCCCACTGTTATTCTCTTGGTACTATACTGACTAAGTCCCTACATAACATTCACTGCACAAAAGATGTAGTAGATAATACTGCATTTCAACTTTATAATCAATACCTATCATGCTAAAACAGTGAAAGTCACCTTGGGGAGAAGACTACCACTTCTTGCCTGTCGGCTGGAACACTGCCATGTGTTAAAGGGAGCCTATCTGTAAGTGGCTCAGGAGAACCCAGTAGAGCAAATTAGATGTGTGTGTGTGCTTGTGTTAATGTTTGCTTTTTATCTTTCTTCAGGCACCTTTTATTTTTACCTTTGAAATGCTAAAAGATTGGAGAGATTTAGGTCACTTTTATTCATTGAAAATGATGGTTTATAATAACAAACTGTGAAATCAATCTGTATACAA
Organism: Egretta garzetta; assembly: GCF_000687185.1. NCBI lineage: Eukaryota > Metazoa > Chordata > Aves > Pelecaniformes > Ardeidae > Egretta > Egretta garzetta. Next base: position 3,296,935 of record NW_009259800.1, read on the forward strand.
AGTTGTTTCATTTCCAGACCATCTATTTGCCTTGTGCTTTCTGATAGTCAGCAAGGCCAGATCTTTCCCAACAGGGATTAACTGCTGCTCAGGCTTCCTAGCGCCAGCGATGGGAAAGTGCTTCTGACTGAAACTCTTTGGTTGTGGTGGTGCCAGGTACCCCGAGATGCAGTTCTTCGAAACTTTGCAGAAAATTCAAGGGAATTAGGTAATAGAATAGGAATGGATTTCAGCTGAAGTTGAGGGCCCTTTGAAGATGTGAAATGTTAAGCTTAAAATTGAAGGGGAGAAATTTGAGCTGTTGTTTTGAAAACCCACGGGGCGAGTTCTTACACAGCATTTAATAGAAAGGTAATAGCTTCAACCTGCTTGGGCTGATTAATTTTTATAGTCTGTAGTTCAAAAATGAGCTCTCAGAAATGTCAGAATGCTTTTATCCTCGCGCTTTCCTTCTCATCTGTTTTTTGGTTTATGACATAGTTTCAACAAAATTTTTAGTGCTGTCAGCTTTTATAATGTACTAAATTTATCAAAAAAAAAAAAAAGGCAAAACAAAACCAACATCAATAACAAAAGGGAAGACAAAATTATAGGTACTTGCTAAGGTGACTGCATTTGACCGTGATAGCCCACTTCAACTGAAATCTCAGTGCAGTCTTTCCTCCTCTTGTGTCTGAGCACTGCGCACTTTGAGGGATCCACTTGTACCATCTGCACGTGGATCCAGTAAGTCCAATCATTGGATATTTTCATGTTTGTTCTCCATCCCTCAAGGCAACTAGAAGGATGAGGGACAGAAAAATACAGAAGCTGCTTCAAATGTGTAAATATTTCTTTTGTGTTCTGTTGGCAAATTTATTTCTAGAAACAAAATTAGTGAAAACATCACAATGGAGCCTGTAGGGGAATTATTTAGCAAAATAATTGTTTTCTGGGAGGGAGAACGGTAAGGTTAGGAAACCTGACATGTAGTTATATTCTGGGGCAGGGGGAGCAGCAATGAAAGCACCCATTTGTAGTCTTAGTAACATTTTGGTTCCAGAGGGTTTGAATAAGTTGGTATATTAGAACTTTTTCTTTTTTTACTGTGGTTGAAACCTTAATATAGTTTACAGGAAATAAAGAATTGCAATTATACTTTAAGCATACTCAGACAACCTCTTCACAGGGAAATAATCTGAAGCTTTCATCTGGTACTCTATGAGATTGTAGCACTGAAATGATTGAGCACCTTTGATTTGTAATCGGGCTAAAAAACCCTCTTTAAAAGGGTTTTCTTTAGAGATGGAAAAATAAACAGAGGAAGTTAAATTACACTTTCTCAAAGTAACTTGTATCTCTAAATTTTTCATTAGAGTATATCTGTAGTGAGGAGCTCATGCTAATAAATCTTTCTCAAGATTGGGTGCATCTGAGGAATCAGGTGTCTCTCAGATAAGACAGCCTGCTGTCTCCCATTTGGGATAGCTTTGTTCTCTCTGCCTAATGCATCAGTATTAAGGAAACCACAAAAACGTTGGGAGAGAAGATTACTGTGCTGTTAGCTGCTCAAGACTGCCAGTGTTCTTTTAAGAAATATAAATGAAACGTTCCCTTGAGCTGGATTTCCTGAAATAAAGATGTTTCGTTTGTTGAGTTTTGTTTTTGTTTTGCTTGGAAACCTAATAAATGGACCTTGCTCTGTGTGCTGGCTAATTGCTTCCAAAAAGCTTCCCTTTATTGTCCTGTAGGCACCAAAGTCTGTTTATCACCAGATAAATCTTCTATCTCAGTGCCTGCCCCTGACAAATGAGCCATGAGTGCAAATACTCCCTCTCTTTCAAAATATAAAAAGACTGAGTTTGATTGCCCCACCATAACACCTTTAGCATTATTGAATGCTTTTATGCTATGAGAAATGTGTACTTTAATGCTTGAGTGAAATGGTCCTTTTTATGTGTCTGACAAGGGGATTTTGATTGTCCTGATTCTTTCCACTCATTAATAGGGGCAGCACTCAAAAAATAAGAGGTGAAGCTGTGCTAACATTGTAAACTTGTTCTTACATGGGCTGGCTCACGCTAAGTATGTCTTTTTTGACTAGCCACAGCCATTGAAAACTTGTCAATGCTAGTCTCAAAGGCAGGAAATAAAGTAAATTGGGAAAAAAATTGCATTTGAATCTCCTGCATTCTGTGTTGGTCTTATAAAAGACAAAATCTCTGTAAATACTCTGTAGAGTAGCAGAGCATGGTGGAAAAACTCATTGAGCGTAACTGGTAAGTCACAAATTGCCTAGGAATTGATTTTCAAAGTGTTCTGAAATTCTGCCTTGTCTTTTTTGTATACATGTACTGATCATTTTTAGACAATTTTCCTTGCCGTAACACCGCAGAAATGTTACCTCATCCTGTTTGACAATAACAGTGATTCTCAAAAAAAAAAAAAAAATTAAGCAGTCAAAAATGAGCAAGAGTCCAGAATTGGCGGTAGGAATGCTGGGTGAAGATAAGACAGCAGCGATGCCGCCGCTGCAAAGCTTTTGTCCGCGGATCCTGCAGGTTAAAGCTTGTTCCTTCTTTCGTGCTATTGCTGCAGCCAGGTGTGGTTTATTTGGTATCTTGCATTGTCTGATCTTGACAACTTTACGAAAAATTACACATGACAAACTACGCAAGCATGGCAACATAAGCCTTGAAATGAGAAACTCGGAATTAGATTTAAAATACCTGGCTCCTGTTGAACAGTGCTGAAAGAAGGGGCGTTGTGAGGTTATGCAAGTGTTCTTCCTGGCATCTAGAAAGCTCCCTCTTTGTTCCTTCGTGGGCAAAAGGATCAATTTCTGATTCATCAGACCATTGAAACGCTACCTTCCTTCTTGTTATCCCTGTTACCGGTTCCCAAATTCAAGAATGCAAAGGCCCAGCCCCATGCATCCAGTTTTGTCATTGCTTTGCAAAACTCACATATTTCAGGCCTGAGAAATGTTGCTTTTTCTGGTCTTAAGAGATCACTTAGGAACATATTAGTTTGAATAAAACTTTTGTTTCAGACTTCGGTAGGAGAACAAGGAGCTGTGTTGCCTTGTGTATATCCACTTTACAAAGAGCTACTGTAAGCTATGCCAGCTTTTTCTTCTCTAAACGCTGTCTAGTTTTGTAAATGCCGTGACAGTAGTCATGCTTATAACCGAGTGGAGAGTGGAAGTATTGTGAGCAGGTAATAAGCAAAAACCGCTGTTGGATTCTGTGTCACGCAATAAATGTTTTGTTTCTAATTTCCTTTCTTTTAGTTATTAAAATGTGCGCTTTTAAAAAAAGGGAAAAAAGAAGACTTGGAGGCATGGAAGCCAGCATCTTTCCTGATGTTTACTTACTAAGGAATTCCCTTTGGATGGAAGAGGAAATTTCTTTCAGCTCTGGCCCAAATTAGATACTAAGGTCATGTTGGTACCTGGCTATGCTTTATTCAGCATCGTGATGCTGTTTAATTACGCTGTTGGTGGAGAGCCAGTTGTGCTGCTTTCAGTCTTGCAGGATTTCATTACTTCATTAGGCTGAAGTATCATTTGCTCACAGATGTCTCTAGGAAAAGAAATGCTGTTTGGGTGATTTTTTTTTTCTATTTGGGCTTTCTGTGTGAAAACATCTGGTTAGAGGACATGTCTGGAGCCGCTTCAAGAGATGTACTCTTAATTATTTTGTTTTAGCAGCAGCTTGGCTAATCTGGTGCCAATCTAAATGTTTAAATCAGAGGCTATAGGTCAAAATATATATTTGGACTTCAGAGTCACTGTGCAGGCCAGGGAAACATGTTATAGGTACTGTTTCTCTTGATGTACGCATTTCATTCTGCAGCTTATGTGAAGAAAAGTGTTATTTACTGATGCTTATTTACCTCCGTAATACTTTAGAAACCCAAAATATCTGTTAACAATTTTGTTTTGTGTTTCCACCATCCCCGTGTGTGTTGTTTTGTTGTTTGGTTGGGCTTTTTTGTACAAAGGGATGAAAGTCGGCATCTGCTGGGGTTAGGGTAACTTTTTATAGGTTAAAGGAACTTTCTTAGGGTTAGGGTAAGGATAGATTGGCTTCTGCTGGACTTTGTATTCTCCCCAAAATAGCTTTTGCTGGTCATTCTGGAAGACAGTACAGAAGTTGATGGGCCCCAGATACCAACCAAAACAGAAGATCCTTTGCTAGTGTGTCAATAGTAGTGGCTTTTGTCTGGCACTGTCTTACGTAGATTACCAGACCTTTCCCACAAAGGCAGAACGTTCTTGGAAACTCTTGAGGAGTCTTTGTTCTTACCCTTTAGCAAGAAGCCCTGTACACAAGTGCCCTCTGGGCACTTACCATTTCCAGTTTTTGTCAGTTTGTCAGTTGTGTGAGATATCTGTGATGAAATGAAATGTGATTTACAGGAAGAAAAGATAAAGACATATTTGTGTACAGATTTTTCTTTAATGTTTTAAACTCGTCTAGCCCGGTATGTTTAGGGTAGTTGCAGTTGTAAAAGCTGTGTAGCATTCGTGTTTGTTATTGCCAAATAATGTCACCAAAATAATGGAATGGTACCAACTACCTGTTGGGCTTCTATGGTGATGGTTGGATGTAAGCATGTCTTAAAAGAGAGAGCAGTTGTGCTGTCTAAAAGCTAGAAGCCCAAAACTTTTCTGCTTGAGGTCACAGTTTCCTAAATATTACAGTCAAGTTTGAGCTCCATCAGGTTACACAGTGGTACAGATCAGGCAGGAGCATATAACTGTATTTCTGTCGAACTAGAGAATGTGGTGTGGTACTTACACTGTTTGTGGGAGGACAGGCTGTGGCTCCTCAACGTTGTAAAGTCTGCTCTAGGAAAGATGCCTGCCTCCTGAAAACTTTTTGGGCAAATTTGAACTGGTGTAATGACTTTGCACTGCTTCCACGCACTGTCACATGGCTGCAGTGTTTTTAATTTGATAGTAAGAGTCCCAGAGTGCACTTAACTCTGGCTCTATGACCTGTGCTTTCAGCTTCTTATAGAAATATGTCCCTACTATTAAATCCTAAACCAAATAGGTGAACTCAGGAGTACACCAGTGCTTCCATTCAATCCTACTATTAAATCCTAAACCAAATAGGTGAGTCAAGAGGAAGTCAAGAGGACGGAGGCAGTCTGTTTGCAGTGGTGTCCAGCGACAGGACTAGGGGCAATGGATGCAAACTGAAACACGAGAGGTTTCAGTTGAATATGAGGAAGAACTTCTTCACTCTGAGGGTGGCAGAGCACTGGAACAGGCTGCCCAGGGAGGTTGTGGAGTCTCCTTCTCTGGAGATATTCAAAGCCCGCCTGGATGAAGTCCTGTGTAGCATGCTCTAGGTGAGCCTGCTTTAGCAGGGGGGTTGGACTAGATGATCTCCTGAGGTCCCTTCCAACCCTTATGATTCTGTGATTCTGTGATTCTGTGAACTCAGGAGTACACCAGTGCTTCCATTCAACAGGCATGTCACTGTAGTACGCTTTGTGATGATCTCTCCCCTTTTTACTGTTCTAGCTCCCCATATGTCTCATCACATTGTGCAGCAAGGAAAAAAATTAACATATTTATTTGCTACTTCTTCACAGGTTACCAAAATGGTCAAAACAGTCACCACCAGAACAGTGCGTCAGGTGCCGCTTGGGCCTGATGGCCTGCCATCAATGGATGGATCGTCTCCCATGGGCAGCTACACAGATTCAATAGACAGAAGGTACATGAAAAATGGGGAGCGGTACATCACACCACAAGCATCTTCCACGTTAACCAGATCTTACAACAACTACAACGATTCTTACCCTGAGAGCCATGAAGGCCAGTATCGACCTTATATTGGTCACGATGGTTATGGAGATCTATCTGATAACTATGGCAGCTTGTCTCGTGGTGTCAACTACCGTCCTCGCTATGCCTACGTACCAGGAAACAGTTACAGGCCAGATGATGGTAGCTTCACTTTGCCAAGCAGAAGGGATAACTACGGTCCTGTCGCCCAGCCTCAGGTGCCAGTGGGTAGCAATGTTGACTTGACCCGCTCCCAGCCAGAACGCTTCCAGCCAGAGCCCTATGGACTGGAAGATGATAACCGCAGTCTTGGAGTAGATGATGAAGGATATGAACTGGATCCTGATTACTCCACTGTGAACCGGAGGACATCTGCAGGTGTGCCAGAGAGAGGAAGACCTCACAAAGGAAGGTAAAACCCATTTGTTTTTTACAATGCTAATCTGCAGCTGTTTTCCTTAGTTGAACATGTACATTTGAACTCCTAATGGTCTGGTAAGTTCTGGAATTACTTGACAGAAAAATAGGCAGAATGATCATTTCATTAGCCCATAAATGACTGCAAAATGCACAAGAAGTACAGAAGGGAGTGAGGGTAGCGCTCAAGAACCCCTTTCACTGTGTTTCTGGGCTCCTTAGTTTAGGTTGAATTTGGAGAGAAAGAGATGATCTTGTAGAAGAGGACTAAGTTACTTTTTTTTCTCTTCCTAAAAAAAAAAAAAGTGTTGTGACTGCATATTGGTATCCCAGAGCCATCTCACGCTAGCAAGGTGAAAAGATGGATTTGTAATCTATGAGACTTCTGACAGGTCTGGTTATGTGCACATCTTCCAAACAAAAATTTTGAACAGCTGGTTGGGGTTGCAAACGAGCTGATACCCAGTGGTGAAGGGATGCCGTGTTATATAAAAACTGTCTTGTGAGGTGTCTGACAGCCTCAGCTCCTGCTCCTGTGCTGGGTTGTGCTGAACCTCGCTGAAGTACTTCAACATTCTGTAAGACTAGATCATTATTTTGTCCTGTGCCTATATAAAGGGGAGATAAGAGCATCTGTCTTGCACTGAATGTAACTAAGGTGACCAGTTACAAATTACTGTTGGTTCAGTCCTCTTCCCAGGGAATGTTCTATTTTATGCTGTATTTTCTGATATTAGCCATTTATGCTGGGCTCACAGCTATCAGCTCTTGCATTTGGAAGCAAAAAAACCAAAAGAAAACAAGCAAGCTTGGGAAGAGTCTTATTACTCAGCTGAAAGTCATCTTCTGAGTATGAACCTGAAAAACTTGTATACTTTGTTTTCCAGGCAGCATACAAACTTTTGCCTGTGCCTGCACGAAGTCATGATTCATGTTTTGATACGGATTTAGTTCTCGTTATTTTCCTTTTAATTTAGAGTAGTTTTCAGAGCTGTAAAGAGACTCTGGAACCCACCTGCCTCTGTGTGTGTAGATGGCCTTTAGACTTAATACTTTGGACTGAAGGCTTCGCTTCAGCAGCAGTAGTTGTCAGTGGGATTTGGGTAGGCCTTTTCGCTCTCTTGACTTGGAGCACTGCTGCTTGGAGATGTTGCATCATTCATACTTTCATTCATCCTTTCATAGATCTATATTCCTTCACATTTCTGAAAGTTCATTTTAAAGCTAAATGGAATCAAGCACCTGAAAATTGTCATCTATATTTAAAAAAAAAAAAAAAAAATAGAGAGAAAAGGTATCAGGGCATATCTCCCAGAACCCCCTTTAAGTCCCTTGTGACATCTTTGGTCTCGCAAGCTTGCCAACCCGTGCAGCCACATCAAGGTTTTGTGGGGCTGAAGGGAATACCTGCAGCCAGTGCTGCCAAAACACTGGTCAATCTATCAAACTTTAATTGGTGCTCCCCTGCATCTAAGCAAGTTTACAGTTCTCATTAAAAACGGTCAGGCCGCAGTGCTTTTAAATTTTTATTACCATTTTTTCAAACTGTATGCGTGATGAATAATTAAATGTATTCTTAGAACCTACCCATTTGCATTTTTAAAGTTTGGGTTTGTTTTTTTTTTTTAAACATCCCTTTGATTTATTGTTCCTTGTAGTTTGGATAGGACCAATTCACAATTTTTGTTTTACGTTTCTTTTGTTGTGAGGTTTTTTCCATATTCAATATGATCAAGAGGCTTTGACAAGTAATTAGCCTGACTGTGGCAGCAAACTTTAGCTGGTGAGAACATAAGAAGATTGCATGAGGACCTCTTCATAAGTAGTTACTTTTTGACATTTCAAAGAAATACTTGAACAATTCAATAAACCTGCATTTCAGATACGCTACTGATCTGCAAGAAACTAAAGACTACAAAGCACTAAAATAGTGCTTTGTATTAGGTGAGGGCAATTACTACTTGATTATTCCTCTCTAGGTTTTTTAAAATAAGTTGTTCCTTGCAGAAATGATCAATGTGATAAATTGATGGCACTTTTGATTTCAAAATGTTTGTATGTATAGAGTAGGTGTAACAACCACGCTGTTAGAAGCTTTTCTGCATGACACCAACTTTCAGCTTGGGCATCTTCATTCTGTCACGAACAGAATTTTTCTGCTGGCTAACTCGCTGGGGAAACGTAAGTTATGCTCTCATTTTCTTCCCGGTAAGCACTGCCCTTGTTCGTTCATAGTTTAAAGGCAGAATAAGGATCCTTACCGTCAGTTCCTAATTTTGATGCTGTTCTGCCCGAGAGGACTGAGTGGAGGTTTCTCCTCTGAATCTGTGGTAGTGAGTCTCATCCCCTGTGTGCTGAGGAGGCAACCCAGCTGTGTCTGGAGGGGATCCTAGTCAAGGGGATTACAAGTACAGATTGTTCTTTCTATCCCTTGCCTGCTCCATTTGATCACAGAGATAAATATCTGTTGTGCTTTCCTTCTGTCATCACCAGCCTCATTTTAAGCTACTTATATTTCATTTTAAATCAGGGAAAAAATGTGCCTCTTCACAAACATCTACAAATCCAGATAAGTGCACAAAGGCAAATATTCCCTCTGTTGGCTCTTCAGTGCTTGTGGCTGGGTTTGTATCTTGTTTTCTTGTGTCTCTGCTGTAAGAGATATTTTCTGCAAGAAGAATACCTGGTACTTAACGTTCTTTTCCTCAGCATGTGCTCTGGTTTGGTTTAAGTCAGCTTGCATAAGTTGGGTTGATAAGTTTTTGGGGTATATAATACTGATTTAATATTACGGAAATATACTTGCAAAGGTATTTACACACCTTTAATTGGTTTTATGCCCTTTTTTTAATGATAGTCTTTAAAAATATGTAGTCTTATGGTGTTGCTAGGTGTTTTATATACAGTCCTTTTTGAAAAAGAGGCAGGAAGTACTGAATATTTTTCATTCACAAAAAAATCCCTACTAGAATTTGAATATTTTTTAATCATTAAATTGAAGGTAACAAAAATGAGCAGGAAAAAATGGCAAGTCATACTTAATCTTATTTTTTTTAAATTATCTTCTGTTCAACTTTTAATGTCTTGCGTCTTGGTAATTTATTTCCAGAGTGGATCACTACAGTTTGAGCTTGTACTGGCATTCATGGGACTTCTTTTTCCCCTGAAAACTCTGGAGCAGCTATTGCCAGCGTTACTATTCCAGATTAGACAGGATATGAATTTTTAATGTTGACTGAATCAACAACAAAACAGTTTTCTACTGTTAAATTTTCTATGGTAGACCCCTGATTGAAGAAAGTGAGCCTATATTTGGTGGTCACTTCATGATCCAAATTATTATTATTACCAGGAAAAGAGCCAGATTTTGGATGAAATAACTGTAACACTAGGTCTTGCCTTCTGCTATGTATAGACAGTGCAAGTATATTGGTATCACATACATGTTAGTCTCATTCTACTTCTGGTGTCTTTTTTCTACAGAATGTAAAAGCTGGTATTTGTAGATAAACTTCAAGTCAGTACTTCTGGCCTAACTTCAACCATTTGAAGTGTGGTGTCTCAGCAGCACCCATGCAGGTATCCTTGAGGCTGGGGAGCTGTCTGTCGCTGCAGATCAGCCTCTTTGGATTAATGCCCAACCGTAAGTGTGACCCCAGGATGTAGGTACCATTGGGATATTGTCTAGTTTGGGGCAGGAGTTTATGGACATGCCTGGGCAGAACAGGGTGAAGAAAAAAAATGCAGTCAGTTTGGAAAAGATTTATTTTTTTATTTTTTTTTCTTTCCTGAGGCTCCTCCTTAGAGCGACTTCAATCTCAGTTTGTTGATCTTCTGCTAGCAGAAGCCTGACGTGTGGCTGAGTTTTATGTGGCAGGCGGCAACCTAAGTCATCTTGTCCATTAGCAGCTTTTAGGTGGTTCTGGTCAAGAACATTTCATTTTAACCATATGGCCCATAACTCAGACTTGTCTCAGCAGAGGATTCAGTCCAGTTTTGAATCCTCTTGTGCATCCTCCTATCGGAGAACAGAGGCTGGCAAAAGTAGGACCTCATTCTGCAAAGTCTTTAGATTTCCGCTTCAATGTTTGGCACAAAGTTCCCTACTGAAATCCCAAGCCTTTCTGGTCTTTTATCCTAAGCGGACACCAGCTGCAAACTGTGATGAACGTAACACGTGTATAAATTGTTGAGGATTAAATGGGTAAATCCTTCACCTGTTTACTCAAATGTGCCTGTGTTGAAGCCACAAGGAAGAGGATAAATCCACAAACTCTCTCCCAGTTTTTATCTGTGCTAGAATGTGTTTTGATGAATTCCCTGAGACAGGTGATTAGTGAGACCCACAGCATCCTAAAAACTCAGCTGTCTTGCTACAAACAGATGGAAGGCAAGATGCTTGTCATCAGCAACTCCGGCATACTACCAGATCTCTTCAGTCCTGAGAGTAAAGAGCTCTTGGGCTCCTGAGCACAGGTGACGGTATCTGCTGAAGCTCTCATTAGTCCTCTTTCTGTGCCCAGGGGCTTGCCTTTCCAAGGTAGCTGCTCTGCTAGTGTGAAAGTGAAAAATTGCATTTGCCCCCCCCCTCCCCCCCAGTCTGACTCCAAAAGATTTCTTTACTCTCTCTCTGTCTAAAGGTGTTGCTGATTTTACCCATTTGTCTTCAGAAACTGTGTGTGTTTAATTTGCTTTTGACTTCTTCACTCTTGCCTAGGCTGCACTTCTCTGTCCCCAAGCCCCCTGTTAAAGGAGAGGAGGTGGGACCTGTCCTCGCCAGACCATCATCACTCGCACAGAGTGGGGGTCTCTGCCAAGGCAGCCAAAGGCCTTGTGGTAGTTCGGTGGTGTGCTGCCTGATCAGTTATTTTGCTCCTTTGCAGGTTATCTGTTTTGGTAAACTGCTTCCCTTCAATGCTCTTAAGCAATGGCAGAGCTGATATTTAGAGCTTCCCTTGTGAAATATTTCAGGATTCTTTTCCTTTAATTACAGTGTAGGCGGTTTGGGTTTTTTCTCTTTTTTTTTTTATTTTTTTTTTTTTTTTTGTTTAACCTTCTCCAGACTTGATCACTGTATTTAGTCATGTGAATCTGAATTGGTGTGATACTTGCCTTCGCTGAGCTTTCTTGTACAGGTCAAGTTCAAACCAGCATCTCAGACTTTCTAGATAATTATGCGGGGTCTTGAAGGGTCAAGGGTCCAGATGTTATCTTTGTGCCAGGTAAAGTCATTGGGTTTTGTTACTGGTGCATTAACCAGTGGCTCTTGACACTTTCATCCTATAGATGTATGTTGGATCTGACCTGCGTGGGCTTATTTCAGCAATAGTGTTTCTTGTGTTCATCCTTTCGCTACACATACTTGAGCGACACTGTCTTGTTTCAAAGTAGCTGTCTTTGTGTACTAAAATGGTCATGTTAGACCTGCCGTCCTGTTTTTTCACTGAGGAGAGAGTCCAGCAGAATCAGGTTCAGATTGGCAGGAACAGAGTTATAAGTGGATGGTTCACGTAAGAATGGGATTGTATGAAAATGCCAACCACTGTTAAAAGTCACTTAAGGTTCAGGCTCTGTTTCTTTGAGGATGTTTTGCTTCTGCTGTGGGGATGGCGCCAGCAGTATGTGCTGTGGTCACCACTTTGCCACCGAGCAGGAGCTGGTGGGTTCTAAGCAGTGCTGCCCTCCCCACCACCACCTGCGTGATACATCCTAAACCATCCGCAGCTCTCCATACCCATGGCACTCAGGAATGCAACCTCTTCCCGGCAGCATGAAACACTCAGCATCTTCCCATATCCTGTTCTACCCCAGCTCTGTGTCCGGGGGATTTCATCAGAGAGGGATCATCAAAGGCCGGGATCATCAAAGCCCATTGGCTGTCTTTGGTGTATCAGTAGCTTTGTATCAGAACAATGGAACAAAAACCCCTTTTTTTAAAAAAAAAAAAAATAAATTGTTAGAATAAGTAACAAGTTGGGATGTGATCTTCCTTTTTTCTTTTTTTTAATGACTGATTCTTCAGGTATTCACATTCATATTTAATAACTAATGATTGATAATTTTTTAAAAAGTTCAAATTGTTGGTACAAGAGTGGTGCTCTCTCTTGTCCTGACAGTGTTGCAATTTAAAGTCCTGAATCTGAAGTTTTATTTTGGGCAGATATAATGAAACCAAGGAGTTTTGTGTGGCACAGTGGGAAGACTACAGCATGAGGAAGAAGAGCCCATCTGCGTGGTTCTGTTTGGAAGGCTTCGTGGAAATAATGCAAACAAACTGCAGCCCAAGACAATAATTATCTTTGTGTATTTGAATGGATAAGAAGGAGGGAGAAACTTAATTGTGCAGGTGTAATTGAGGTGGTGTACAGTTATCTCACGGGCAGCTCATAGGACTGAGGCGTGCTGAACTGCGAGTTACCGAGTCAAGCAAGCAACAGCTGTGTAGAGGGCAATTATTAAAATTAATCTTCTGCTACTTTTCTTTTATTCAGTCAATAAGAATTGAACATGAGGATGAGTTTGAGAAACGAGTTTCTGTTGTAGTTTTAATGTTAGTTGTCCCAAATTTGCATATGTAAAAACAGAATTTTCTTTGAGGAGTAGTAAAGGGGTTTTGTTATTACTTCTGCCCTGTGTATATGCACAAAAGTAAATCTTTTCAATGCTGTGACTTCCTTCTTGGAATGATGGAAACAGCTTTGTTCTGCAACAGAAAATACAACGCCTGTCCAGACGTTGTAAATTACTGTGTAGAGCAAGTGCTGAATTATACATGCACAAATAAATGCATCGATAAAAGGATTTCTTCAGATTCATTCTGAGTTTTGGATACTGGCCCATTTTTATCCTTTCATTCAGTTTATGATTTAGAACAGCAATTAAAGCAACTTAAAGTCAGTGGAGGTGCTTTTAACATTAAAAGCGTTAATTGTACAAGACTAAATTCAGTCTCCACCTCCGGTTGCTCTTCCCCCCAGAGTCTGGCTTAATTAGTGGTCCCTTTAGGATACCAGCAAGCTCCATTTTCTTTCTGAGGTCTAATGGTCTATGCTTCCTTCAGCATGACATCAGAAATTGTTCAGTAACATCAGCCAGTGCTTAAAATGAAAGTTTTTAAGAATCATTTTGTAGCAATTAAAACTTACTTGCTTGACTGAGATAACTGCATACTGAGATAGCAGCTAATCTATTCAGGAAAAAGCAGTAAGGTAACCTGCTGCTGTTTAAAAAAAAAAAAAAAAAACATAAGTCATTTATGTTAACATCTGTTAAGAGTAATATTAGAGGAAAGGGAAGATGAAGAAAAAAAAATCTTCCAGACTTGAGGTTTAAAGCAATGGGATTAATGGGAATTTTGATTCAGCTCCCCAGTGGGTCACCTCAGCTCTTCATCCTCCTCAGCCAGGTTAGCGAGCTGGGTGAGCCTTTGGGGCAAAGCCTGAGGGCGCATAGATTGCAAAGTTGAAAGTGTTGGTGAGAGTTAGGTGCAAGTCGCCTTATTGCCCCGTGGGCTAGCGCATAGATTGCAAAGTTGAAAGTGTTGGTGGGAGTTCGTAACTGTTAGGTGCAAGTCGCCTTATTGCCCCGTGGGCTTATTCACGTATCAGATTGAAGAATTTGTGACTACTGGGTCACTGTGCACAAGCTTCAGATTTCCTTTTGTACTTCTCCTAAGGGCTGAAGTTTTATCTCACAGGTGGGTGCACTGCCCGTGCGCTGAAGCTGCCCGGCACGAACTATGCATGCTCTGGAGGATGAAAGGTGTCACTTTGAATAAGGGATGAAGTATATCAGTGAATCTCAAAAACAAATTCTGCAGTTGTAAATGCCTTTTCTTACAAATCTCTTGCAGAAATGGTCTGTCTTCAGCAGCTCTTTGTAGGAAGCGATTGGAGCAGGGGGAGATTTTTTTCTGAAGGTTAGAGGTTACAGTTGCAGCGGTGGCTGTTAGAGAAAAAGAAGTATTTGTCAAATACTGATTTTTTAAATTATTTTTTTTAAGAATATGGGCAATTGTAGTGTGAGAATGTACTGTGTTAGAATATTTTCAACTGTGTTGATTGTAACTTTGCCCTTTGTGTGAACTAGGACGTTAATATCTAAATAGGCATGTTAGCTGGTTGTGACTGACCTTACTTGAGTTACACACAGTGAATTATGGCACAACAAGATGGGTGCCATTCATTCTAATGCTGTAAATGATCTTAAGAGTGTCTAAAATCCAGGTTAGCTGCTGATCTGGGGTGGAAAGCTCTGAGTACAGGACTTGTTTTGGATATCCAGCAGATTACTCTGATGTTAAAAGTTGGACCCAGGTGTCTGACCATCAGCCTCTTACCTGTATTCCGAATGATTCTGTGCGAGATAGACTTTTATTACATGCTTGGATTCAGGACTTACGTTTTCCATCATCTTTGACGTTGTTATGTGTATTGATGTACTCGTGTAGTTCAGTATATTTGTGTGAGCATCAACATGGAAATGTAGTGGAACTTCTCGGACTTGCTGAAAAGTGTCTGTGGTTTCTACCCAGGCCTTGAATGCCTTTAATTAGAGTTTTGGTCTGTTGCAGAAGTAGCAGCATTAATGAAGCTCGGTGTTTCCTACTAAATGTAATCCAGCTCTATCATAATTGTTTTGCTAAGTGACCAAAATGAAAGCAATCTGTTTGATGACTTGCAGTTCCTGTCATCATTGCATTGCTAGCCAAACAAATACTGTACTGTAGCCCCATCACTGCTGAATACTCTGCTATGGTTAATTTTCAAGTTACTACAAATAAATTATTTGAAAGTGTAAATATGCTGCCCGTAATGATGTTTGTGATATTAGAAGGTTTGCTCATGGCTGAAAACTCCACACTGACTCAGTGGTACAGAGTGTTTAAATGTGCTCTTTTTTTTTCCCCCCTCTTTCTTTCTCTTGGGACTGTTGCTTCTTACAGGGGCTACGATGACCCCATCGAGACAGAGATGGTTGAAGAGAGGATACCTTACCTTCATGGTGGCTACGCAGCACCGCTGGCACAGCCAGAGAGAGGAAGCATGGCTAGTATTGACCGTTTGGGGAAGCGCTCCCCCTCTATTGACAGCATTCGTAAAGACCCCAGATGGAGGGACCCTGACCTCCCTGAAGTGATTGCCATGCTCAGCCACCCTATTGATCCAGTCAAGTCTAACGCCGCAGCCTACTTGCAGCACTTGTGCTACGAGAATGATAAAATCAAAAAGGACGTGAGGCACCTTAAGGGGATACCTATCTTGGTGGGCCTACTTGATCATCCAAAGCCAGAGGTCCATCGTAAAGCCTGTGGGGCTCTCAGAAACATCTCCTATGGGAAGGATAATGAAAACAAGGTGGCAATAAAGAACTGTGATGGGATCCCTGCATTGATCAGACTATTGCGAAAAACAAATGACATGGAAGTCAGAGAGCTAATTACAGGTCAGTGTCTGTAGCTTTTTTAATGAATTAACCTTTAGAGGAGTCCTTTCAGCTTCAGGAACAAGAATTTCTGGAGATTAGAGCATTGAAGGAGAATTTAGATCACTGGCTGCAGCTGTTTCTTTAGTTGCACCACATTTGTGGTGTGAGTAAGCCTAAGGCAAACGTGCCCTTCAGGAGGAAATGGAGATCATCTGTGTATGTAGCACACTCGGGTTTCCCTGGCTGCTGAGAGATGAATGATGCTTCTTGGATATAGTGTGCAACTGCATGTGGTTGGGTTACTGAAGCTTAAATGAGTTATAGCAACTTCACTGACAGGTAATTTGTAGTGCGCTTGCCCTCAGCATGTTATAATCGTGAGGTAAGATATGCTAATCTAAAACTTTCCTTGTTAATCTCTTACAAAACAATCCTGCTGCCATGTCCCCACTACTTCATATTGATAGAACAGTCAGTCTCCTCAGGAACACTTTCAGCCTCTGGTGCTGGGGACTCTGAGGCTGTATATAAAGTTGCAGCACTTCTGGGCTGGAAAACTCAGAATTTAAGATGCGTAGAGTCTGCTGTTGAGATGCTTTGGACACGGGGTTTGCTTGTTGTAATAATCAGAAAAGGGAGAATTACATTTTGAAGTTACGGAGTTTGTGCACACTTTGCAGGGAGTTTTCAATCACTTGTAACTCCATTATTCAACCTGGTTTTTGTTTGAACTTAGTCTTGGACATCATCCAAAAAGAGTAATAAAGTATATGCCAAGTTTCAAAGTTCAGCCATTAAGCGGAAAAGGGTGGAAAAGTATGTCAGTTCTTAAAGGAAGGAGAAATACATTGTTTTCAGCCTCCCATAACTCATGAGGAGTGAAGTGGATTTCCCTTTCTCTTCTCAGAAGCAGCAGGGGATGTTTGGATGGAGATCAGGGCAGTTGCAATGAATTTCAGTGCCAGAACAGAATTTTTCAGAAAGTTTTGTGAGTGCAGAAGTGGGTCCAGGGCTGCAACTGTTTAGCTACCTTATATCAGTGTTGGATTCTCCAGGCAGACCCTATTGCAAACACGGATTAAGCTATTAGAAGTAAATACCATAATTCTATAATCGCCTCAAAAAAATTACAGCAACTCTCCAAGTTTTTACTGGTAATCATAATTCCCTGAGATGAACAGTGGCTTTGGGAGTTCCAACTGTTCTTCCCCAGCCATTATAGGATATTTAGCAAACTAGGTCTAAATATACCATGTAGAAACTTGCAGGGATATTTTTCCAGTCATTTTCCAGTGAGCTGGTAAAGGAGAGCTGTCTGTTTTGTCAGAGAACCTCTAAGTAGGGTGTGTTTGTGCTTTGATCGCTATCTGTGCTTTGTCTCTTAACATGGAAACTCTGTAGGTAGTATTTATATTCCATTTGTTGCAGTCACTTAGTATGATGGCTGACTTTTTTTTTTTTTTAAATACAGAATATCTGTTTATCTACTGTTCTAGTTTACTCAAAACTCATTTCTGGAGTGCTGAGAAGGAATAAATTTATTTCTTTAGATTCAAGAAAGGAGAAGCCAGTCTATAATTTACTCTGAAGGAATATCATTATAATTCTAAGTGGTAATCAGTCACTTTTGAGACGGCAAAAACAAACTGGATGTTTTCCCTTTTTACTCTAAGTGGCGATGGCTTTGATTTCCAGTTGATTAATTAGTTTCACAGTCCAAATGCATTTTATTTGACAATAGCTCCTGCTAATTAAATGTAGTATTTTTATTCCACTTTGGGTTTTGCTATTTAAAGCTCTTTATTTACCCTTACTGAGAAAGGAACCAGGAATACTGAGGGCATTAACCTAAACAGATGTCCAGCAGCAGATGATGTGCATTTAATCTCCACCTAACCAGGAATAATTTCATTCCACTTCTAAAATGATATCACCAGATCCGGTGTGAGATATTCAAGCATCAGTATAGAAGAGAAGAGTATTCCAGCAATGCCGCTGTGACTGATGCTGATGTACTTGCAGTCAGTGTTCAAAGGCTCGGCTGATAATGTGGAATTGTCCATTCGAAAAATGAGCTCCAAAAGTCAGCAGAGAGAAACAAGAGCCAGCTTGAAGTGCAAAGGGAACATTCAGCCAGGGCTACTACAAAAGGGCTGTGTTTTGCTGCCTCAAAAATTCAGATCACAATTCTGATGTTCTCATGGTAGAAATCTTGACTTCCTATCGGGGTACTTTTCCCTAGTGATAAAGCAAAGTCTACCTTTGCCATGAAAGGTTTTTCATTCTGTCTGGAGTGAAATCTCTGGGGACTTCTGCAGCAATGCAAAAAAAAAAAAAAAAAAAAAAA
>NW_009259800.1:3315225-3328927 GCF_000687185.1 Egretta garzetta
AAAAAAAAAAAAAAAAAAAAAAGAAGGAAGAAGAGACACCAGCATACACAGTTTGCTTGGCTGTTTCTTTTAGCAGGCTGCAAAGTCAACTTGGGTATGAGACATTGACTTTTCTGTGGTTTAATATTTCTTTAACTCAGTACTGGCTGCATTTCAAAAACTGAATAGTAATCATCAGCCCATCATCCCAGGTGTGGACAAATGATAAAATAATCCTACCTTCCAAAGAGATTTAAATTTAATTTAAAGAAATTTAAATAATTCAGATGCCCGAATTCAAGGGCACTTCCAGTCTTGAAGTGTTGCTTCTCTGGGTGTGGGACACTCCCTGCCCATAGGACAGAAGGTGCGTGGGAGCATACGGTGAAGGCACATTATTTGCAGCTGGAGAGGGTGCTTTCTGGCAAAAGAGAGCATCATTCTCATCTAGTCGGGGAGTCGGTCCTTGGCTTTAGTACAGCTTCATAGCCTCTCATTAACTTGGTGATCTGATGCAGCAGCCGCAGCTGTCCAGAACAGTGTGAATCAGGCCAGCCAGCTGGGCCTGGTCAGTGGGTTAATGGAGTGGGAAAACAGCCACGCCAACATGTTACAGATGCGTATGAGGTAGATGCAGGGGAGCGTGAGGGAGGAATTGGATGTGTGACACTCACAAAAGTGTGTTCACTTGACTACTTCCCCAAATGTATGTTTTGGAGAGTGCAAGTTAGACGAACTTATTGACGTGCAGTTTTGGAAGCAGGCTGAGTATACTGATACAACACTACTGCTAGATTAAGCAATTCTGTAGCTTTTTTCTTTCAGATAGCGCTGGTTTTAGCAGAATTTGAAAACCTCTGGGTTAATGCCATGTCTGTTTTACCAGACGTTCTTGATATATCTTCAAATGGGACTAAAACATGATGTCCCTTGAGGTAAAATAGATGTGAGGCATGTAAAAATACCTTCAAAACTCAAGATACAATTATAAAATGCAGCAGATATCACTTTTCTTTCTTTTTAAAGTATGGAGTTAGAAAATTTCTCCCATCTACTGCACTAACAAAAGCTTGATGTGAGTGTCCATAAGCAAATCATGAGTAGAGTTGTGATGAAAAATATTCCACAAAATTCTTCCTTGTATCTCTTTCTAGTCTTGGAACTGTACTACTGAACTTTCAGTGGATCTTTTTGTTGAGGAACGGAGAGAAATGAGGATTAAGCTGATAAGGAATTAAATCTGTTCTGATCGGGAAAGCTGTAAAAGTTTTATCTTGAGTGATAAGGGTTTTTTGTGGAGCAAATGTTCCCATCAGATATGCAAGACCCAAATTCTATTACATTCTTTGAAAAGCAATCAGAAGTTGGTAGCTTTAATGAATAATTTTGTTCTTTGTGAGAAGTAATTTTGTTGTTTAACGACATTGCACTGATTTTAAGTGGTGCAGAACATGATTTTCCTGATGCTGTATGTTGCCAAACTGGTTTTAATTGAAAAATGATTGACCTTCAAAATGCTCTGCAGAGGAAATATTTTGATCTAATATTATAATAGAAACTTGCAGATTGATCAACTTGCTCAGAATTCACACCTCCCGGGCATTTCTGTATGCTAAGATCCTGTCAGCTGATCAGACACTGACTTCTCTTTGAAGTACCATGCTGTCTTCAACTTTCTGATTACGGCTGAGCTTACGCCTTCCATTTTCTATTAGAAAGCTTGTCAGAAGAAGGTCTCTTTTCATGGTGTATTCAGTGACACCGTAGTTCATGCTGAGGTTCTAAACTTGACCACTACTTAACTTGAAAAAGCGCAGCTGCAATCTTCAGGACTGAGGATGATACAAACAAGTCTGCCAAACAAATGCATACAGGACCAACGTGCAACAAGAAGTCCTCGGTGAATGTCGTGCAGAGCACTTTATTTTCCCAAATGCTAAATGTTTTAATATGGACCATAGAGATGGAAATAAACAGCTTGTCTGATTTCTTAATGATACTGCATTTTTGCAAGTAAGCAAGCACAGCAGGAAAATATTTGGATTTCTGAAAATAATAGCATGTATGTATTCTGCCACAATTTCTGTAGAAATCTTTTCACAGCTCCAAGGAGGCGGAGATTTAGGAAATTATGGCTGTGGCCCTAATTACTTTTAATATTATATAAAAGATATAGCTATGTTTACAGCTTACAGTAGTTTTATATATATATTTTTACAGTAATCAATACTTTTGAGATAAAAACTTGTAGCTGTTGTCCCTGCTTAACATCCTGAAAGAGTAGAGGTAATGGTTGTAATTAGAAATACATAAGTATATTACAGATAGTATTTTTGAATAAAATAAAGATTGATCATGATTGTGATCATCTTCTGAAAAGCAACAGTTCATCATCTTTCTCTAGTTCTAAAATTCATGCACTGTGGTCAAAAAGGCCAATACTTACAGTGAAAGTGCATGGAAAGTTTAGATAACTTCATTTCCCTTATGCTGCTGTGTTACTGACTTGATTTCTCTTGAGTGCTATTCATTTGAATTGATTAAACTTAAAAGTTTTTAAAACAGTGTTTCCAGCTTGTTAGATCATTAGTGTGTTATGCTAATAGAGACAGGGAAGGATTTTTAAAGATGGATGTCAAATTTACAGGGACTTTTTTTTAAAAAAAAAAAAACAACTCAGATTTTCTCTCTGAAACCTACAAAAACCTAAAAACCTACAGTCTGATCTGAACTTGTTCAGGTTTTGTTTTTAAGTTTCTGTGGCTGCCAGGATCAGTGTCTTTTCCATGGACTTTGAGCTGAAAGGATGCTGGAATTTAGACCTCTCTGTTTCGTAATTTTGAATAAGAAAAAAGTATTGTTACTGTTTATTTTCTGTATCCCTTCTTGTGGAATGTTTTCCCAATGAAGTCAACATTGAGTCTGAATTCTTTCTCTGCCTCTGGAACCACAAGGTTCCCTATCGCTGTTTATCTTGGGCTACCCTTCTGTCAAGTGCTCAGCATTTTCCTTCACCGAATGCTGTTCAACAGAAGGATTCTTTTGGATTTCCTCATGCAGCCATCAAGGAGAATATTATAAATTTAAGTGGTTTAACATTTTTGAATAATTTGAAGAGCTTTAATGCTATTTTCTTTTAAATTATAGTAAGACTGTCTTTTATTCTTCATAGTTTGTTGGTGTTTTCTATGAAACATTTGAGAGGTGGGAGGCTCATGAGAAATTGAAAAGCTTGTAAACTGTTGGGGGGGGGGGTTCTTCAAAAAGGATGGAGGAAAGGTGTTCTGCTTCACTTCAATCCCTGTTATCTGGTAGCCACTCAGTGGGATTGATGAGTTAAAATGTGTTTGCCCTAAATGGTTTATTGCATAAATTGCATTCAGCCTCTTAATAAAAGTTCTGGATGAATACGTACAAGAGACCCTTTTGCAAGGACAGGCAATTTTGTTGGTCTGGATGGGGTTACCAGCATCAGCAAAGCTGACTTTGTGGTAAATCGGCAGGTTTGTGCTGTTTTCAGAGTTGCAGTCCAGTTAGGATACTATTGAATCCCAGTTGCAGTTAGTCTCTTAAAATAACTCCTGGTGAATGAGAATATAGGAGAAGAGGGAGTTTGGAGATGATGATTTTATTTTACACATTGGGGTTGAAGGTACTGAAATCTAGAAACAAATCTCTAAGTCTTAAAACAAGCAAAATATTTGAGCACTGGAAAACTTCTGTACAATCCTGTAATATTAGAGCTCTTGGGATTTTTATATGTATTTTTGGCTTTTAAGTATATATCTGCCTGCTTCTTAAGCAGTGAAATGACTTGGATTTCTTGTCTACCTAAACCAACACAATTCTCTGGTCCCCATCTCTACAGTAATATAAAAGCTACTCGGGCCTCAGACCCAGGAACTTCAGAATATACAGTCCTACTTGTTTCCTTACTTACTCTCCTTACTTATTTCCTTACTCTTTTTACAAGGAGTCACATACAGAAGACAAGGGGGAATGGACACAAGTTGTTCTTGGGGAGATTCTGACTGGACATGAGAGGGAAATTTTTCCCAATGAGAACAGTCAACCATTGGAATAATCTCCCCAGGGAAGTGGTTGACTCCGCCACATTGGACACCTTTAATACTCAGCTGGACAGGGTGCTGGGCCATCTTGTCTAGACTGTGCTCTTACCTAGAAAGGTTGGACCAGGTGATCCTTGAGGTCCCTTCCAACCTGGTATTCTATGATTGATTGATTGATTTGCCTTTCTAGTTTCACGCTACAGGTTATGTCATTCTTCCAGGAAAGAGGAAAAGGCAGAATCTCATTTCAGGTGCAAAAGTAGTACGTGCATTTAAGGAAAGAGCTCTTCAATATGAAGGGCTGTCACATTTTAAAACTCATCTCTTCCCCATACAGATGATTTTAAATCTCCACATTGTTTCCAGTTGCAGTATTTTGCAGATTCGAAAGAACAGAAATGCAGGATCCTTATGAACGCTGTGCTAGGTTCCTCAGTTGATGCTATCTTTTACTTTTTTTTTTTTTTTTTTTTTTTTTGACAACTGCAAATACTGAATGCTCCATTTATGTTCCTGTGAGGGAACCCTGACATAACCCTCAGGAGCCAGGGTATTCTGTACCCACTGTTCTCAGCTTGAATCTACGTTTGTTCCAGAGATGGTTATCCTGTACAACTTTCTGGGATTTATCCATTTAGTTCAGTGCTGGATGTTCTGATTTTGCATTTGAATTTTGAAGTACTGAGCCAGCAATGCGTTTAGGGATTTAATTGTAATTATGATTTTTATATCAGTGAGTCTGATGTGCTTAAGGAATTGGTGTACAATAACTAAAGAAAGACTTAGTGAAGTATTTAAAATTAATTGGGTAGCTTATATGTCAGTTTTTAGTCATCTTATAAATACTGACTTGCATTTGTTTCTTGTAGGATGTATATTTCTGAGCCAATTTGTTATGAAAAGTAAAGGCTTTCTTCCACAACAAAATGGGGCCAGTTAGCATTTTCTGCTTGGTTTTGTTTGGTTTTTTTTTTTTTCTTATTGTCCATTGTGTTTGGTGTTTGGCAATGGCAAAGGGTGATTTATTGTAATGGTTACAAAGAGCAAATTAATTCCTATTTCACCTGTACAGTCTTGTTTGAAAGCTAAAGATGTAGGTTATAAAAATCTCATATAGCGTGTTGTCTATGAACGGCAAGGGAATTAGGCCAAAAAAGCAGTATTTTTGTATGGGTTTAGAAAAAAACTGAAAGAAACATTGTGGTGTTCATTCTGTTGTCTGCCTCAGAGTTTCTTTATTAATTAATCTGGTCTCCTAAGTCTGAACAGATGCCTGGATTTTGTAAAGATCACTTTGAATAGGAGACACCATAGCATTTGACTTCCAAGGCTCTGCTAATCATCAGCCTTTGAGGTTATCGTCTAAGTGCCAGTCACTGCTCAAATGGAGATAAAATTCCCGTCCTGACCTGGCACCTGCCATGACCCTATATGGAGAATACTCTGATATTAAAATAGGACGCTTGGCATTTGGCACTTCAAACTTGTAGCAGTGAAAGCCTGAGTGTGAAGGAGAGTTCCCACGAGATAGCTGCTTTCACTCCTTCAGAGGAGGTGTGGTGGCCCCGGCGGTTCTCCTGCGCGTTGGATCTTTGCACAGCTGTGGACTCCCTCACTACTACAGTGCTTTTCATTGACTGCCAGGGTCCTGGTTTAATCCTAACGTAATGAGCAATAACTATCAGGACACTGATACAGGCCTGCTGGGAAGTTGTATCATTTATCTAAGACTGGATATTTTTATAGTCGTAAAGCTGTTCTGTCATGTTGTTTCCATGTTGACATCTGTCTACTTTGGCTCATAATTGAGGTAAAACTGGAAAGACAGAGGAGTTTTGGTTCTCTGCTTCTTCAAGGAATCATATGCTTGCGGCACCAGGTGATTTGAACACAGATATTGCCCATGACAGGGAAGTGTGAAAGTAAATAATAGAGAGGAGTCTTGAATGAAATATTGTCTTGTGCAGGGGATAAGCATAAGATCAATAATCTTCCATAAATTCATCCCTGTTTTTAAGACTTGCTCAATATACTTGTCTGCTGCACTGTATGAATTTTTACTTTTTGAGGCATAGCTAAATTTAAAAGTGTAACAAAATTTGTATATAGCAGAAAAATCCTATTAATCTCCAATAGCACATCATATTTATGTATTCCGTTGTAGGACTTGATGGTTTCAACAATATCATGTCTTGATAAAAGTGCTTCCATGCTTTTGGAAATGCTTCTGTTGCAGCAACAGTGGAATTTTCCATAAGCTGTGTGCTAGTCTGGAGTCTCATCAAGTGGCTTCACCTTTTCACTTAGTTTTATGATTTAACCTTTTAGCAATTCTCTGTGAATCTAGTGATTTTGTTTAATCTAGAGATTTTAAATAGTTATTATTCTCTCGTTACTTAATAACCACTGTTTCTCCTGCAGGCACCCTGTGGAACTTGTCTTCCTATGAGCCCCTGAAGATGGTCATCATCAACCACGGTCTGCAGACCCTCACCAATGAAGTGATTATACCCCATTCAGGTTGGGAGAGTGAGCCGAATGAGGACTCTAAGCCTCGCGATGCTGAGTGGACAACTGTCTTCAAGAACACTTCTGGTTGCTTACGGTAAGGCAGAACTGTGGCGTATTAGTCTGTTCACCACGTCCTGTGCTTAGGATTTTGTTTAAATTATTTTGATTTGAAATTAAATATCATATATCTTCCACTTTTGCAGAGATATCCCCATTTCAGTGGCCGCAATGGCAATGCTTGGAGGTATTTGCCTGCCGCTCTCTTATTGCAGGGCTTGTCAATGTAGGTCTGTCCAGGGGGGTCAGCGTGAAGAGTAGGTCGTTTGTCCAGGTTAGGGTTAGTTGATCTCTATATGTAGGGAGGTGTATAATACAATGGAGAGTGACCCAGGTAAGGTTAACTGCCAAGCGAAGTACAAAAAAAGCATTTTGCAATGCAAACTGTCCTATATGTACTGAGAATCACGCTTTCATTGGCCAGTTGTACTGTGATCAGTGGGCTGTTTCTAGAAACTTTTAGAACCTGCCCTGCTTCCCTCGATGGTGCTGGTTTTATTTATTTGAAGTGTGTTTTTAAGCAACTCCCTTCTTGGTTTTAGGCTTTCCCCTGTCGAAAAGCATTTTTTTTTTTTTTGCAGATGCTGGGGAACTGGTTTCATGGGATAACACTGAGCATGAAACACGGATCCAGTTTTAGCCCCAAACACTTTTGTGGGGACACTCCCATTTTAAGCTAAAGTGACTAAGAACCTATGGGAAATTAGTTAAGAACCTGAACTACTGACCATGTAGGAACTTATTTCTAATATTCCTTGCAAAGGAGCCTTTTCTGGTTAGAAATGTATTTGCATTTCTGAGAGCACCTTGAGAGTAGGAGAGTACATGCTAGAAGCTGGGGTCAGGAGAAGTCCTAATGCAGTGTGAAAAACCTGAAGAACCAATGTTCCCTAAACATGGAGTCTTTTCATTTTGCTTTTCTTTGAGAATAGTGGAGATGCCCTGTTACATTCTTCAGCTTTATGAGGAAGTCAATTAGTTTGAACAAAACTAATAAAGATTTGGCACCGTACCTTCTGTTGCTCTGAAGTATGCTTCTGACAGATTTCTACTGATTAATGCATCTTCAGAAGTTGGTTCATTTCTGTTTCTTGGGCTTGTGGTCTCTAAATTGCAATAACTGTTCCCCTGAGTAGCTTCACAAATGAAGAAAGTAATGAAAAGTGTTCTGAAAGAGCCCATTACTGAAATTATTTGCAGTCCCACTGGAAACTAAGGTCCTTTAAGTAGGCTCCAGACATCATAGGTTTTTACTTACTAGTGTCTCGTTTTCTAATGGTGTTCTGCAAGAGGAAATTAGTCATGGTGGGGGATAAAAGGATTATCTGAATGAATATGAGATTCTCCAGTAAGTGTAGACAATAAATTGATCATTAGCGGAGTAACCTAATCCACATAATAAATTCTGATTAGTATGTGCAGTGCCCTGATCCACTTGAACGTCTACATTCCAGGATAGCTTTGGGTTGGGTTTTTTTTTTGTTTCTTGTTTGGTTTATTGGGTTTGTGGTTTTTTTATTTTAAAGTAGAGTACTGGTTTTACAGGACATGCAAAAGCTTCACTTCAGACATTTCACATTCTTAAAGGCTAATGAAGAGGGATGTGGAGCATAGCAGTGCTGAGATATGTTAGAGAATTTGAACTTCTGGTAATTAGAAGTGGTCCTGATGTACTTCAAATGCATCCAGACAGCAGCCAGTAAATGGTGACTGCTTCTGTTGTTGAGGAGGGAAATGTATTTCAGTCCTCTCATCTATAGCCTCCGCTGTCATAGTCATGCGGGACTATGTGCTTCCTTGTGGAAAATTTGAAGCTTCAGTCAGATGTGGGGCAAGGTGACTTTATTCTTGAAAGTAGTTGCTTAAAGTAAATGGAGACATGGTGGCAGGTTAGCAGGGAAAGGTAATATGAAAAAGGCAGTTTGTTAATGTCTCTCTGCTGTGCCATGGAGAGAGCAACCTCTTGCACAGGAAGGGGGAGAACTGTCTTGCTGTCTCCTTACTTCTTACAGTGAGATAAGCTGAGTCCAAGACAACAAAGATACAGGAGTAGGTGAGATATGAGCTGCCTTTCACTTGATCGTACTTCTTGTTACCATGCCGGTGATATTACATATCTTTTGTAGAGCACTTCCAGATCTAGGGATAAAAATGGACATATCAAAAGTAATTATCATTACTACTGTTGGAAATAATTTTGCATTGTTTTGTTGAAATCCTCTGCAGCTCATCCTTAAAAGCGCCAGGAAGATAAGATAGTTAACACCAGCAGAGAATAAATTGTTGCAGCCATCTGTCTGACAGACGCCAGTGTGTAAAAATTCTTTTGCCTACTCTTCTTATGTTGACACAGTAGCTGGTCCTAGAAATTCAATTTTCCATGAATGGAGCTTATTGCAGACTACAAACCGTTTACCAATTTGATACTTAATTAGGAGGTTAGTCCTCTTGATGGTGTGCCAGCCTGCGTTGTCCCCTTTGGAAGTGAGCCTCAGGTGTGTGTGCCGTGTTGTCTTCCAAAAAAACCGAGAGAATCTCTGAACTGAGTTTTCGGATGTCCTTGCAGTTTAGATATCCAAGCAGAAGATAGGCATTATGCATGCAGGATGGCATTCATTTCAGTATCATTTTTTCAGTTAATGAAGTTTATCAACAGATGTGGGTGAGTTTGTTTCAAACTCAGTGATTCACAGCATGAGCTGTCAGTTAATTATTTGCACTTTTTTTTTTTTTTAAAACACTGCTTTCTGATCTCTACTTTGTTCTTAATCTGGGTCTCTCTTTTGGTAATGTGGAGCCTTGAAACACTTCAAAATTATTAAAAACAAGTAATTTAAAAAAAAAAAAAAGCCACCCAACACTTACTTGCCTTTACCTCTTCTTAAAATCCTGATCCATCCCATTTTCCTTTCCAGTTGTATCCTGTCTACAATATTTTTTTTTAACCTGTGTAATTCGTTAGTCTCTCTCCCTCCTCACTTGGGGAGTTCAGATGCTGGTCCAGGTCTGAGTAGGGCAGGGTGAATTGTATCCCAAGTAATCGACTGGGGCTGCTTGTGCCAAAGGGTGGACTGGTATCTGACATGAGCAGCACAGATAGTGTAGCATTGCAGTTATACGTGGGATAGAAGGATGCTTTAGCAGAGGGGTCAGTAATTGGGGCCAATATCTTAGCAGACATTTGTACCTGCACCAGAGTTCCTTTACTTGGGAATTAACTTTGCAAGATAAGAGCCATGATCCATGCACTCTTTTGCCTCTTACCCAAAGCTAAGGTAGCTTACTGGCTTTGTATAGCCCTAATTTCTGCCCACTTTCTAAAGTAACAAAATCCATATGTGTTGCTTGATGTTGATTTTATATATGGCCAAGGGACTTGCACTGAGGAGTGGATCTGTCTAAGCTGCTATTTGAGAAAGCCCTGTGCATGATACTGAGTAACGTTGGATCCAGTCATTTAAAAGCTGGAAATCAGAGAAACTGTGCAATTTGTTCTCATCACAAATGCCATTCAAATACTGTCTCTTTTGCCGTAAGTCAAATAACTCTGGGATTACCTGTGATACTTAGTGATGTCCATACCAAACTACCATAGCTAACTGGCAATGTGTACATAGCCGGTAAGAAACAATGGAAGAAAAGGCAACTGGTTAAGGTTTATATTGACTTTGGAGACCAGTGTTTATTTTAAACACTTCTAAAGTCAAGCCTTCTCTCATGACTACGGCCATTGTAGGGATCTTTTCAGCCCTGGTATCATCTGGAACATGACAAGTGGGTTCTGTGCGCCATCCCGCTAACTCCCTTCAGACAAATGTTTTGGGAATCCTGTATTCCCCTTTGCAAAATAAAGACTTGGCAGCACAGCCAGTTTGCAAACTATGATCTGGTAATGAAATTTATTGCATGGTTTTTCTGTAATCTCTACCAAGAAAAACTGAAGTTTTCAGAGAGTAGTACAGGTGATTATTTTGTCTCCATTCTCATCTTGAGATCAAGAAAAAATGTTTCCTCTTCCATTGCTGTGTTTTGTTTATCGTGGCAGACCCAATATGATGAATGGATCTGCAATGTCAGTAATAATTTTATTACTTAAAGTGGTCATGAGCCTTGTGATAGATGTTACCTTGGGTGTAATTTTATAAAATAAAGGGATTCTTATATTCTGTTGAAGTTGTTAAGAGAAATAGGTATGGTGGAAATTGGAAAGGAACAGTAAAAACAAAGCAAAGATTGCTTTATTGAAATTAAGTGGACTTTTGGGTTTGGAAAAGTAGGACTGGGGAAGAAGTAAGGAAGACATTTGCTAGGAGAATCATTCAATATGCAGAGACATTCCTTTATTTCATTTGGAGTACAAGTTTCGTGTCTTTGTATTGTATTTTATTCTTTTCGGTATGTGGAGAATGTCTCTTCAAGTTACTATCTGTCTTTTTCCTTAAACCCCTAAATCCCTACTGGGATTTCCAATCCAGAAGCAATTGGTTTTAAATTGTACTCTCCTCCAGTTTAAATAACATCATGATTTGGTGCATCTTAACAAGGCCATTTTGTGATCCTTCCTACAACTTTGACCAAGACATTAAGATGCTTTAGGAGAAGAGTACAAGTTGAATTGCTCGAGGGACTGATGGAGCTAAGGTTAGCTCACGTGTACCCAGGCAGTGCCAGAGACCTTCGCTGTGTCTCCAGGATTCCCCCAAGGTGCCTCTCTGCTTTAGGGGGGAAGTGCCACACCTGTGGGGCAGGAAGCGCTGCTGCAGTCACATTATCTTTTTTTGTTTTCTGTGTAGATATCCACCATGATTCCTAGTTATCTGGAAGCAGCAAGGATTTTAATGGTTTAAAAATGAAATTCATTCTGGGCTTAATTGCTGTTTTCTGCCTAATTACTTTTAATTCTCCCTTGGATTTTTTTCACTTCTAAGAGGACAGAGAAGAACTTAGTTCCTAAATTGCCAACTTTCTAGTCTGATTCCTGTGCTAAACTGACCTGCTGTCAACAAATGTTAAATGAATTAATTTGCATAGCAAACAGATGCAAAGTGCTCCTTTTTCCAGGGTACCATCTGTAGTTGCAGCATTTCTTGTCAATTCTCCAAGTACACAGAAATTTGCCTTCACAAATAGCCTCAGGGTTCAGAGACCTGGCCGTGGGTGTACGAACACAAACAAACTGCACCCACTTGACTTCCACTAAAAACATGCATTCTTCAGATCGAA
The DNA here is from genome assembly GCF_000687185.1 of Egretta garzetta. Taxonomy (NCBI): domain Eukaryota; kingdom Metazoa; phylum Chordata; class Aves; order Pelecaniformes; family Ardeidae; genus Egretta; species Egretta garzetta. The sequence goes on from NW_009259800.1 coordinate 3,327,066, forward strand.
ATTGCACGTAACAGCTTGTCCAACATCAGCTCCTGAGAAGAGAAGGGACAGCCTGGTGGCTAGAGCTGTAACTCTTGAGAAGTATGGATTTAATTGCTGTTCTGCTACTATTCTGACATAATTACAGGCAAGATTAATGGTATAAACCTTTTTGTGGTCTAATTTTTAATAGCCCTATCTCCTTCTGGTTTTGGTGAGATTGAGGCTCCTAAGTGCCTGAGTGGATCTGGACTTCAGTTACTGAGCTTCACTTTCCCACCTTTAACGCGGGATTGGCACCTCTGGCCTTACCTTCCCCTGAAGTTGGTAAATACCAGTAGTTCAGGAATTGTGAAAGGGCTGGTCCTAGAGACAACAACTGGGAATAAGCACCTCCTGTAGGCATAAATTCAGAGTTCGGTCCCATGGAATCAAAACCTGAGAGTTATGCTAAGTGTGAGATACGATGTTTGAAGACATGGGATAAGGACTCAGTAGATTCAGAGCCAAAACCATACTCCACCAGGATGAGAAATGATGTATAAGTATCTGCAGGCTCCTGTTATTTTTATGTACTTCAGAGGAAAGAGGACTGCAGGAGCCTGATGGTAAAGCATTAATACTTAGGATGTGCCAAATAGAGTTTTTGTATGAGAATGTTTTAAGCCTTTTTCCGAGGAGGACAGAGAGTATTAAGGTACATGCATGTACATCTTGTCCTGCAGATGTGAGTTACAGTGCTTCAGTCATATGTAACACTATTTAATGGTAATGAACTTGTTTCTGAAGTCCTAATGTCTTTATATACTTGTGAATATATGCATGTGTGCAAACACCTACAGCACGCGCTGTTTTAGCAGGAGTGTGTGTGTGTGTGAGGCACATGGAGGTAAAGAAGGTTTGTCAAACAGCATCTGCGGTCTTGTTTTGGCAGAAAAGTTCTCTCTCTGCACCTTGGAAATGACTGTATGAATGCCTCTGTCATACTGGTGTGTCCATTTTTTTCTTCCCATCTCTTCATGCTGAATTTGAGGAAAGAAAGGAAGAAAGGCTGTCAAAGCCAGGTGCTTATGCCCTCCTTTCTGATTAATGATTAATGTATGGCTTTCCTCTGAAGAAAAGTGCTTGGGAATTAGAGCTTTTGAAGTGAATTACCTTCAAGCTCTATCCATCTTTAAATCCTGCAGGCATGATAATGGTGTGTGGTGACAGTCACATAATATTTGTCCTACCTGCACTCTCATATACTTGAGGCAGCCTTCGTCTCCCACTGACTGCAGTAAGAAGGCACTTGAGTGTTCAACTCTGTGACCTGGAAGCGCTCTCCAGTGAAGAGCGGGCGCAGGAGGTGAGGCTGGGGGGATGCTGCTGCAGTGCTGCCAGCCCAGCTGCCCTTGGTGTCAGGGGAGCTTTGCTTACTGAAGCGTGGCAGGACAGGGAAGATATGTAAATGTAAGGTTTCAGGTGCTGGCTTTTTTTTTTTTCTTTTTTTATCAGCAGCAAATTAGTAATTGAGCTTCACAAGTCTAGCATGAGTACAGAGCCCTCCTTCCAGCAGCTATGTTTGTCCCCCACTCCAAAAAGGGTTCTTTGCCAAAGTCATTTGGTTGATTTTTCCTTTTTAATCAGTGTGCTCCGCTATCATAGTTCAGGTAGTCCTTTTGTATGTTTTTGTAGGGCAGTTGTGTAACCAAGGAGGCCTGGACAGGCTTAGCACTTTCCTGTCCCAGCCAGAGGAGATGAGGGCAGATGCTGCCACGTCTCTGTCCCCCACCACCACCCTGCTTGGAGGCTGCTGCATTTGCTTTCGTACTGGGTTGGGGGTTGGACTAAATGACCCCTAGGGGTCCCTTCCAACCCAAAACATTCTGTGATTCTATGGG
>NW_009259800.1:3329816-3340574 GCF_000687185.1 Egretta garzetta
GGATGCGGGAAGATCCTGCCACGTCTCTGTCCCCCACCACCACCCTGCTTGGAGGCTGCTGCATTTGCTTTCGTACTGGGTTGGGGGTTGGACTAAATGACCTCTAGGGGTCCCTTCCAACCCAAAACATTCTGTGATTCTATGGGTTCAGCCTTTGGGAGATTGCTGCGCCAGCAACTGGAGCTAATGATGCTGTCAGTGTTTTGTTGTGCAACAGGTATTTTTGAACTGGACTTTCAGCAAAGGAATAGTTTTAGAAAGAGATAAAAACTGAACAGAAATTTGCCTGTGAATCTTCACTTTGGAAGGCAGCAAGCAGCACGGAAAAGGGAGAAGCTTATCTGCCCAACCCAGACTGGAAAAAACCAACTCAAATTAAAAACCCACACAATAGAGAGGAGTGAGCGAAGGCAGTTTCTTAATTAGCTTACTGATACTGTGTAGGATCACAGCATATGGCTGTCCTGGGGCTTATATGATGAGCAGAGCGTTTAATTCGTGCTAGTAAGGAGCTGTTAGGGTTCCTCCTGACAGTTCCTGATGTTTAGCTTGTAATATAAATAAATTATGCATAGATTTTAGCAGCAGAGACATAACCTAGTTACATGCAACCTTAATGCTTTACAATAAAATCTGAAGTATAAATTTAAAGTTGTGCACTTGCTTATTGCCTTCTGTCATTCCTTAGGAATGAATCTAGGTCTATTCTCCCTTGGCTGTCAGCGAAGAGAAGCTACAAAAACGTCTGTCACCATGGTGGGATGAGAGCAAGACTGAAACAAAGCTCACTGCAGTGACTATAACAGACATAGCTTGCTTTGGAAGGCATGGGAGCCATCATCCTGTATTAGATAAATACTGCCTCATTTTTGTATTTTTGAGATTCTTTTCGCATTGCAGCAAGCATGTGTGATAAAGCAAGCAGAGCCCCTTAGCCTTTCCTCCAAGCAGAGACTGGAATAATTTCGAAGCTAAGTAGCTGCTGGGCATCATGGAATTCTTGTGTAGTGCATTTCTGCGTCATTTTGCATTACAGGAGAGCAACCTAAGGCCCTCCAAGTAGGTCATGCAGGAGGTAACCAGTCAGCATTTTACTGAAAAGACATTACATGATGTTTTGGGTATAGAAAGCCACAAATAACAAAGGATGGACTTGACATCTGTACTTTGTTAAACTGTACTGCTGGCTGTTGAGCCCCGGGTTATTGCAGGGAGCTCTAACAGGCAGTGCTGACATGGATATGAGACGTGTGACAGTGTGCTTTGTAGATCTCTTGCTCTATGCCAGTGTCGCTGGAGCACAGACTAAGCTTGTGAAGTCCTTTTTCAGGGGTGGCTTTTGGTGCATCCTCTTTTGAGCACTTGACCAACTAACCAAACCCAATCCCTTTATTCAAATATCTGGAAGGGTTGTACATGCATGGCAACCAGAGCTGCTCTGCTGCTTCTCTCTTGGGTCTAGCTGGTAAGTGGGAGCTTAAGTGGAGCAGAAGTCTCCCGTGGGATCTCCTGCCCAGATCTCATAAACCTTTTTGTGGTTGAACAACTGCTCCCTACCTAATGTCACCGCCAGTAGAGCTCCCCTATCTTTCTGTTCATTTCATTTGGACTTCGGCTTCTTCCTATTTTCTTGACCATGTTCTCTGCTTGATCTCTGATTCAGCTGTCTCTTGCCAAACTCCATGGGCTTGTTGACCAGTGCTGCCTGGATCAGGATGTCTTTGTGTCACAGGCAGCTTCTTTCTTTTTCTCTTATTTTCAGAAAAATGAACTTAATACTAATTAAACTTTTTGATATTTCATGTGAACTGAAGTATGGAATTCATTCTATTTCTGCATGAAATGATGGAATGATTTTATAATGCTGTATATTCTTCCTTTGGGACATTCAGTACTTAGAAGTACGCTCGGAAATAGAGTACATTTACTGCAACTATTATTTATCAGTCTCCTTTGGCTGACATACAAATAAAAATTTCTTAATAGTGAAGCAAAGTGTGGGTGTGGAAGGGTGTTTTTATAGCAAGCGTTCTGATTGTCAGAGTAGAACAACTGATATATTTAAATTAAAGTTGTCAGAACCTTGTAGGCTTTTATCAGCTGAAGTATATAAAGCTCAGTGCCTGGGCAGCGAAGCCTCAGTGATGGTGTTAGTCAAGGTCTAGCGAGGTGTATGTGCTGCCTGTCGGCTCCAGCACAGCACCGCCGTAACTCAGCCCACTTGTGAACGCCTCTTACTCAGCCCACCAGGAACCCCAGTCATCTGTAGCACTCTGGCTTGTAATGATCACAGGTATCCTTATCTTCTTCAGCAGCGCTGAGACAGACTGCATAGGAGCCAGTGGCACTTTTTGGCTTAGCAATACAAAAACAGCTATGAGGAGGTCATTTACAATAGTAATAAGTGGGGTTCATTTGGGCAATCTGAGACGCTGCGCTGTGCACGAAGAGGCTGTTGAAAAGAGCTCATCACTGTCTCAGCTTCAGCTCTCATCCACGCTTCTTCCAGAGAATGCTGGAAATGTTACTAGGAGGATATCTTAAAAATTTCCAGCTCGGCTTTCTATTTATATAAAAAACAAAGTCTCCAACCTGTTTTTTTTGTCCCCAGCTGGGTCTCTAAACAAAGTGCTTTTTACACCGGCTGAACTGAAGTGGGATGGGAAGTGTTCGGTAATACTCTAACCTCTGGCTTTCAGCTTCATCTGCAGCACTGTGGGATAACAACTGATGGCCCTTTCCAGCCAGGTGGCAGACACAGCAATAGTCTTGGAAATAACAGTTTTAATGTTCAGGAAAAAAATGTGTCTCTTTGATGCTTGTATTTTCAAGTTTCTCTTCATCATTTTTTAAAAAAAAAAAAAAACAACAACAAAACCAAAAGCTCTCCACGTCTCCGCTCTATCTTTCAGATTGTTCGGGAGAGCACAGTGGGGGCACTGCTACATGATTTGCATTGAAATAGTGCAAATTAAGTGCCATGCATTTAATTACTTTTAAATCTTTTCTCTTGAGGATAATTTTGGTGTGTGGCACAGACAGTAGTAACAGCTCACCTACCTAGAGGTGATGAATACCAACTCTGTTCTGCAGATGTAAATGTTACTTTCAGACTTGCATATTATTAAGACTATTTGGTGGTAATGATAACCTTATCTAAAGCATGAACAGATTTCTTAGTGCATTCCCCACCATTTTCTGAAGTCTTTAATACCAGCAGACTGGATTCCTAGCCTGATGTGTTTCTATGATGGTAGGTATTTACTTTTATTTAACATTTACTTAGTGCTCCTCTGTTTTGTTTACCCAGGGAAAGCATATATTTGACCATCCTTAGAAATCCTCTTTCACTAGTCCTGTCTACAGTCTGGACTCCAAGAATTCAAGGAAGAATCCAGGTTGCTTTTTCCAGCTAAAGGCTGGGGATTTAAAATCTCTGGAATGAGATTTGTGCTTTTCTGTTTTACACAAAATAAGTCATACTGTTGATTTCCTTCCTGTGCACTTTGAGTAACATGGACAGTAATTCCATGTCTTGCTCCTAGAATCGCTCTTTTGAGTGTGTTGTATCTATTTACATTAAGCACACTGTAAAGCTTTCTGCTACCCTTTGCAGTGTGAGAAAGATACTACTGTTTTTCAAATACATTTTTCATTTAATGAACTCTTGGAGACGTATTGAAAAGCAGGGAGGGTCAGGGAAAGCAGCAGGGGCCTCTCTGGGGCTGAAGAGGCAAGGCAAAGGGCGCAGACAGTACAGACCACCAGAGATGGATGGCATGTATCATTCATCACTGGTTTGTGTAAAAGTAGTTTGGGTAGTTCCTCCTCCCCATTCCTACCCGTTGAAATAGGCAGTCAACTTTGTTTTCATTTGTATCAGGATTTTGCCCATCATCAGTGCCTCAAAAGCCCTGCGGAGTTCCTGTTTCAAGTTGTTCAAACTTAGAAAGTATCTTTGACTTCAGCTATAGAGGTTCTTGATCTTAAACTGCCCCAGCAAGCAAGTCGCTGAGATAATGTGTTTAATTCCAAAATATTTGGGCTGTTCCGAGTGTTGCATGGCAGCCTAGCTCCTAAGTAACAGAGTCCAAGCGCTAGCTGAGGTGCTTGTTGGCTTCCTTTTCTGTTTGGCATCTTGTATCAAACACTCAATCCACTGAAGAATTAATTTTCCTCTGATATAGAATGGTGCTTGTCTAATGTGTGAAAGAGTTCAGTGAAAAGCAAAACTCCCTGCTTTATCCAAGTCTGGGTGCCATATGTTGCATATCTATCTGTTGCATGAGCTCAGGAAGTTTCTGCCCTGGGCGAGGCTTTGCATTCCTTCTGCGCAGTATCGCCCCGTGTGAGACGACTGCAAATCCTCTGTTAACCTCTGGTGGAATCTGTTGCCCATTTGTTGATTTTCATCACTCTTGAAGGAAGCATATTTAGAAACGTTGCTTTGGAAGTTTCCTTTGGAATATGATTTAGTTATGTTTTTCATTCTACAATGTGTAATAGATCTGTAAGATGCATCAAGAACAATTCCAGTGCAGATGTGAAACTGGAAGAGATTTTTCCTGACTCCAGTCAGTGGAGTGCTATATCAGGTTGGCCATTCCATTGCAGTTTCTGTCCTTTTTAAAGAGCCCTAGCTCTCTTGTCCCTGTAATCACTTTTGTCTCCATGCTGGAGTCCCTTCTGAAGACCCAAGATGTGAACTTAACTGATGACTACCAGGTGATGTTTTTCAAGGAGGTAGATAGTAGAGAGTCTTAACACCCCAAGGCAGAAATGCAACCTGGCATTTTCCTGGGTTGCAGGAGCTTTTGAAGGTTGCTCTGGATCGTGGAAAACCAACCCTGGGAGTGCTTCTCCTGAGATTGCCAGATGAGAACTTACTCAAAGCATACTCTTTTCATTTGCACCGTGCCTGCCTTTGCTTAGTGCTTAGGGATGTTTGGCGTACTTGTGCGTCTATCTGAAATGCAAATATTCCCATGGGAATTGGGAGAACTTCATGGCCTTTTGCAGTGTTGGAGCAGCAGACAGAGCAGACTGTGAATCAGGTGCCCATCTCCCTGGGCTTGGTCTTTGAGATCTGTGTTGCCTAGACTTCCGTGGAGAATGTGAGCTGAGCTCTCCAGCAGGTTGGGGTTACAGTTATGGACAAGGAAATGGATTTTGTTGTTCCATGTTAGATAAATCCCATGGGCTGCAGGAATCTCATTACCCAAGGAGGGAGGACTATCAGAATCCCAAGAGCGTTGGGTATTTATAGAGATGTTTCTGCATGAGAGGCTCACAAGGATACGTTTTCTGATGTGTTAGTTATAACATTAAAACTGCAAAGTTTGATGTCTGGATAACTTATTCATAGCATTAATTAGCTATTAATTTGATCCTGCAGAGTTTTTATGCTTATTTATGTGTGATATATGTGGGAATTTTTTCTTGAGGCATTAATTTTCAGTAAATTTTTCTATAGTTGAAGATACAGCAAGTGATATCAGCAAGCCACACTCTGACTGATGCACTTCTATAGGATCTTTTTCTATTATAAAGTCTACCTTAATATTAATCCTAACACAGATCAAGAAATAAGAAAGCAGGATACAAAATACTGTGATGCTGTTGATAACCAAAGCAGTAAAACAAATGTGCTACAAGCGTGGTAGCACAAATGCACTATAGAAAAATCTCTTATGAATGGGCCATCTGGGGCAAGGAAGGATGTTTGGGGGGCTGCAAGTCTTCCTTACGTATTTTAGCTCTCTTTTTCTAAGACTTAATGAGGGAGTAAGAAATGTGATATACAGCTCCAGATAAGACCATTTTTAGAGCATTTCTGTCGCCCTCAAGCTTAATAAGTAATGTTCCACTTTAATAGATGTGCTTGGAGGTGGAGCCGCCATCGTTCATTGTTACAACTCCTGAAAGGTATCACAGAGAATTTGAATTCTAATTTCAGTTTCATAAAGACTTTACATTAAAATTCACATTTGGGCTTTTGATACGAAAGGATTAGTACAACTGGAGATGGAAAAACAGCATGTAGAATTCTCTCTTCCGTATATCCTGTGGAATCATATTTTAATATCCACTTTACCTGCCTTGTATCAGCCATTGCTAGAGGTGAGGCTGTGTGTTAGGATTTGGGGAAAGGATTCATTTATCTGTGCATTTCATTTGTGTTCTTAATTGAAAGTTAATGTTCTGTTACAGCAACCAGCTCACAATTAAGCGTCTTCAAATTTTGAGAGGTCTCTGAGAAAATGTATTTTTTTCCTAGTCATCCAATTAACGTAGCAGCCTGCCTGGGTGATGGGGGGACATGGGAGGGGACTGTGATTGATTTATTAATTACTTGGAGATTGGCAGTCCCTCTAGTTAGTTAAAAAGAAAAATTGGCTGCACGATCCTGATAGCAGAAGGTAATGATTGTGTCCCGAGCTTTTGAGAGCTAACCTTACATGGGTTTGTTGAATTCAAAGACCCTGAAAGCTGAAAGGTTGGCTGTGGTGGTGTTGAAATGAGAGCATTTCAGCTTTGAGAAAACTTTCCATATAGGTTTTGCCAGCAAGCACTATTAAGAATCATTTTGTCGCTTCATTCCTCATTCTTCCCCCCCTTCCCCCGCCCCCCCCAAAAAAAAAGCATTTGGAATTGACTTGAATTTTATTTGTTTGCTGGGTAATGACAGGTCGATGCTTATGCAAGGCTGGGGCTTCGGTACGTAGCATGCGTGCTCACTGGACAAGTGAGGCACAGTTCAGCTCCCCTCTGCAGTCATTGATATGTGCAGCTTTAACAACTCCGAGTAGCTTTTCACTGCTCTGTCTCACATCTTCTACCTGTGCCGTTCTCTTGCGCAATGTTTGGGGAAATTTAAAGCCATGTAAACGGACTGACTGTCATCTTTTACTTTCTAAATGTGACTGATCCAGGCTTTGTGCTGAAACTGCTGTACGCAGTGTGAAAGGTGGGCTTTAAATGTCAAAACGTGGGATTTAAACTGGGTGGCAGTCACTTCCAGTCAGAAAGCTGGGGATACAGAACGGATTTGGAGAACCTCTGCGCAGTCAAGGAGACAGCGATTGTACGTGGTGACTCCCGTCTGACTTCTTTGGAGCAGATAGGGGCCAAAGAAAGTGAAGAACAATTTTTTTATACAGATTGATTAAGTTAAAAACAGATGTACAATAAGCTATATTTTATCTTTTTAATTTTTCAGTTTCTGTGGCCATGAATACTGCTGAGCAATGTTGTGGTTTTGCATGTTTTTCTTAAGATGGTGGAAGTATTTTTCAGATTAAAAGTTCTGGCTTTGAAATTAAATTTTTGACTTGCATATTGTTTTCTCTGAAAAATCCTGTCTAGTTTAAGGTATATCACTGGGCTTCCCAGCAACTCAGAAAAATGTGTTTATAGGCACCTCTGTGACTGTGTTCCCCTTTTCGTTCAGATTCAGGGGGTTGCAGATGTGCATTGCCCGTATTTTACTAATATTTAATAGGTTTGTCAGACTGCTTTGCCTCCAAATGGTTCATCCAAGGTAATGAGTTCTTAACAATCGTAGTATAAATCGACACACCTTCAACTTTATGGTGAAGGTTAGAGGGCTAAATTTTCTTTTAAATCTTTCCTGTTAGGAATGTAAGTTCAGATGGAGCAGAAGCACGCAGAAGACTAAGAGAGTGTGATGGCTTGGTGGATGCCCTCCTTCATGCTCTACAGTCTGCAGTTGGCAAGAAGGATACGGACAATAAGGTGAACTTGAGTATTAAAACTTAATGGATGTTTCCATTAATTTAGGCTGAAGCGTTGCTTGCACTGGGACCTGACTTGTGTTTGCTAGTGTCAGAAGGGGATTATGCTTGCCTCAGAAAGTATAGTAATTATCTTCCTCTCATCTCTGTCATGATATTCATGGTACTTACTGATAGGGTATCAGCATGATGCTGCTATGTTACCTTGTGTGGCAGCTGAGGTGAGCAAAGGCAAGTGGTTGTGATAGGTGGAGCGAGTAGTCCTTTATTATTGTCAGTGATAATACTGCTATTGTTCTGCATTATTTAATTGGCATTTGTAAGTGCAGTCTCCAAATCAGAATTGAGTCCCATTGTATTGTGCTTTGCACAATACCAGCAAAGGAGTCAGTTCCCATTTTAAAGACTTTATTCAGCACTGTCTTTAAAGACTGTAGTGCTTAGACATATGTCTTCAGACTTGCAGCGTTTCCATTGTGGCTTTTTTTTTTTAGGTGCAGATTTTGATTAAACTGTTTTTGTGATCACCTCATCCTGTGGCACCTAAAAGCGTATTTATATGCATAAGGGATATCTTTAAGTTTAACCTGTTTAAAAAAGAAAGAGCATACTATTGCTTTATAACACCAGTAAGGCTTGTAAAGCATCGTTATTTTATTCTTTTTGAGTCCCACCATGCAATGGACTGTACAAGGGAATTATAAAGCCCTGTCACTTAATCAGATAATTTTGGAAGTGGATTTTGTAACCACCTGGTGGTTTCCATTGCAACCTACAGAGCATTGCTCTTGTCAGAACCCGATGTGCTATGGATTAGCTATTGCTACAGGACAACATGTGTTCTCATTGAAATCCTGACAAGGCCTAGGTTTTGACCCAGAGAAAATTTAATAAAATGGGCCCCTTGGGGATTGTAAAGGTTAGAAGAATGAGAGAGAGGCTTGTATTAAAATAAGATCCTTATATGATCATTTTCCGCTGTGTGTTTGATCTTTTGGTGAATTGTATTCTTTATGTAAGATCAGGTGGTATTTTTGATCAGCGAGTTTTCATTTTGAATGGGTACTGTTTATGAAGTGCTTCACTTCTGGAAGAATAAAATTGATTTTAGAACAAGAATGAACCTTAACTTAAGGGGTCTTGACTAAATCTTCCTTGAAAGCTGTATTTTTTTCCTGGGGCAGGTGGGCTTTTTTAAAATTCCTCCAAAACCTCTGCTGTATAATATAATGGCTTGCAAATAAGAGGGTGCAATACTTACTATAACATAAATTTCTCTGTAACAGTCTGTGGAGAACTGTGTGTGCATCATGCGGAATCTTTCCTATCATGTCCACAAAGAGGTCCCTGGAGCTGATAAGTACCAAGAACTGGATGCCAGTCAGACTACAAGCACTGGAGGCTCTCAGAAGAAGAAGAAAGATGATGCTGGATGTTTTGGTGGAAAAAAAGCTAAAGGTATGTATTGCAGAGAGCTCAGAACTGGAAATGGGTTTGGAGGTAAATTTTGCTCTTGCAAGCACGTTCAACATGCTGGTTTAGAATGATGCAGTTTGTGGAGGTACGTGTTTGTAGTATCACGGCATGTGTTCATCTCCCTTGTTGCATTATTGCTAGAGGTTTGGGAATTTTTTCCACGACTGCTATAGATTTGTTTGGCTTTAAATAGGAGCGGTGCATGCTGACAGATGACTGCTGTTGGACAAAGGTGGATGTGCTCTGCCTCTCCTCTGCGTGTTCTTGCATCTGTCTAATCTATGCTTGGTCCACTTGCTTGGCTGTATAGCATGCCACGGCCTCTGGAAGCCAGGCAGCATGCGTTCATCCCCGTGCATGGTAGTCCTGTCTGTATGTCTTCCATGCCTCCAGTCTCTCACATTTGAAAACAAACTAAAAGCCTGCCCTCCCACTCACAACCAAAACCTTCCGATTCTGTCACTCCTTCAGTAATTTAAATTGCAAACATGATTTTGTAGCTTTTAATTGTCAGTCATTTTTAGACCTGTTCTCTCCTCTGGGGCTTGAGTGTTGCAAATGAGTTTCATTACAAGAGAGGATTAATAGTCTCAGTAACCCCCCTTCCACCTTTCCTTTAGAAAGAGACACTCCAATTATATCTGTTTTCTTTGTTGTTTTAGAGAAATTACTATTCTAGACTGAATTCAGAGATAATTAACTCAATTTTCTGTCTAGGCCTCATTCTCCTCATTCATGTGTACTCACATCCTGGCTTACTATTTGTAGCCAGGTCTAAGAAAAGTTTTGGTCCTGAAAAGCTGGTATGGAATTGTTTGAACTTGATGGACTGTGTGCTGCACGTTACTCTTCCTTTGATCTGACCCGTACGTGTTATTAAAATGTTACGTGTTTCCATATGAATTAAGGAAGTCATCACAGTGTGAACTTGCTTTTGCAGACTAGTCTGTCATCAACTAGATTCAAAGTGTGTTTAAAAAAAAAAAAAAAAAGATAAAAAATTGATGGGAATCTTCTAATGACTGGGGAAAAAACTGAAGAAAGCATTTTACCTGCCTGGCCAGCCTGTTCTCACAGTGAATGACAAACTTGGGTGTGATATCCTTCGGAAACCTTGAACATGCGCTGACTCGAGCCTGTTCCCTGCCACTTGCAGTCCCTGTTGTTTTGCTGCTTGAGAGCAACACAGTCAGTGAAAACATTTTTAGACATAAAAGCTATGAATGTGCACTCTGGGAGGAGGGGAGTGTGCTGATTGAGAACTGTCAGCCTCCTCTCCATGACAGTGAAAGGAGAGCGCTCTCAGGTGGCTGTCCCTTGTCAAGTGTCTGCCTGCTCCTCTGGGGCTGCCCTGTATACACCTCCAATGTCTGTGTGCCCTGATAGTTTGCTTATCAGCCAAAGCATCTGATCATGTCTTTTTGGACAATCTGGTCCCAAAATCATCTGACACTGAGGATGAACCCGCAGATTTCAGTGAACGATGCAGGCGCTCAGTGACAGCTTGGGTTTGGCTCTGTGTGTTCAG
>NW_009259800.1:3340587-3342289 GCF_000687185.1 Egretta garzetta
GGAAATCACAATTTCCAAAGTATATATTAATGGGTTGGGGTTTTTTCCGCCCTTTTTAAAGTGCTCTTTTTAAAGTGTGCTGTTCTCTAGAGGCAAATCAACTGGTAATAATGCTGAGCTCACAGCTGGTAGTATGCAGATCAGTAGGATAGAGGGGGACAGGCAACTGTTGTGTTCAAAAAAAAAAAAAAAAAAATTAAAATCCATGAATAAATGTGCTTTTAAAGTCAGAAAGAGAAACTTCTTTTCTCACTGTTAAATTTATGTGAATACCTGGTTGAACCTGCCTTAATTTTCTCAGTCTAGGACTTTAAAAGAGATCAGTTATCTTCCCCTCTTGTTCATTTAATCCTGCAGTGTTTCCATGTTTGTTTTATTTTATTTCATGGTCATTGATCATAGCATTTCAAACACCTCTGCAAAGGGCTGGTCACCTTTATGTCCCCTCAATTCTGTGGCCACCTTTTTATTTAATGAAAAGAGGAAGAAAAAAAAAAAAGCTTTGCAGATAAAAAAAAATGGAACAAAAGGGAGAAAGTGGAATGTCTTGGTTTGATTTGGTTTTTTAACTGATGAAAGTTCTGTAGTATTCTTGTAATACTCAGGTTCTGAACCTACTCTGTGAAATTCTGCCTCTCTGTGACTGTTCCTTTGTATTTTCTTCCTTCCTGTAAATTTTTGTTTTTCTTTTGCTGCTTTTCTGGTAATTAGAGGAGTGGTTCAATCAAGGTGAGTCTTTGCAATACTTTCTTTTCATCATCACCATTATATGCTTTGTTCAGCTTTTACATGCAAGGCTAAGAGATGAGATCAAAGTCTTGTTCATTCACCTTCTCTGGTCCCCCAGAGCATCCTCCTGTTCATTTCAGTAGCCATGGAAATCCTCTAACTGTGTGAGCGTTTTCAGTTTGGTCTTCCCACACTGAGAATAGAAGACAAGGTTTTATTCATTCCTGGTGTAAGTGCAGTAAAGGGAATTGTTTTGCAACTGGCCTGATAGCCCCATGAGAGAGGGAACACCCAAGTGTGCGAGTTGCCTCACCAGCCCTGTCATATCAAAGCACAGCTTTGCTAGCTGGTCTGGGTAGCAGTAGCCATGAAGACTCAGCAGCTTGGACGTGTGTTCTCAGGGATCCTTGGTATTTTGTCTGCTTGAGCGTGCCTGCCTGGGCTGCTGCATCTATATTACTGGCACTCAGACCAGCTAGATGAAGCTGCCCCCAGCAAATGCCTTGGGGGATGCGCCCTTTAGTTTCTTATCCCAGCACAGTAAGTAAAATTGCAATTGGAATGCACAAGGCTGAGGCTAAAGTTTGCCTCCCTCACCTCTCAGCTGGGAAGTTGTTAGGCTGTGAGTGCCCTGGAGACTTTCACTGTGTGACTGCAGCTGATCCAGGGGTAAAGGCAGGGTCACTTCCAGTTTGTGACACTTGATTCAGATCAATGGGTTCTGAAGGGTTGAGCCAAAGGGGAAATGTTGGCGGGGGGGTTGGGGACCCAAACCTAATTGCTCCACCCAACAAATGGTGCCGAGTAGCATACTGCAAGACGCTGCGTTCAGACTGTGACCAGTGAACCTGTGGAGGATGGGCACGTTGGCAAGACCAGGCTCAGCCCTTGCTTTCTGTCGCTCGCTGCAGTCCTGTTCAGTGGGTGTACTAACAAGCACGGTATTCACTGTTGGGGGGGGGGAGGGAGGGTT
>NW_009259800.1:3342329-3363723 GCF_000687185.1 Egretta garzetta
AAAAAAGTGTTTGGGAATTAATCCTTCAGCAAAAATGGTCTAGCTGAATAGCTGGTTTGATTATCTGGTAAAGCAAAACGACATTAGAGGAAGAGCAACAACATTAGTGGTTAATAACACTGGGTCACACTTCAAAGTCCATACTGAGTTTCTGACAGATTGAAAATGCCAAAGGTCATGTTTTTGGTTGTTTCTTACATAATGAAAAGTAGTGGGGGAGAGAGGGAAAGAATTTTAATCCCACTGTTTCGGAGACTGTATATTGCATCTTGCACAAGCAAGTCTCATGTGAGGCAGTTTTCCCAAACCAGAGTGCTGTGCCAATTCCTGCAGCCAGGTCTCATAAAACAGACCTGTCAGCAGGCGTGCTGAGAGCTGTCTGTCTCTTGGCAAAGTTTGGAGCTATGCTTCTGATCCAACAGCATCGTCTTTTCTCTGGCATACCTCAGGCTGGAAGACTTGGAGAGCAGGGAGATGCATAGAAGGGCAGAAATTGAAATGTGCAAAACCAGGATCTTAACCTTCTTTCCTACTGCTGGTGTGGTCGTTGCAGCATCCCTGTGCAGCAGCATCACTGATGGGCTTGAGTGACTGGGGGGGGGGGGGGTTCAGAGCTACAGAAGCTGGCAGTGAAGCTGGTTTTCTTATGGTATCGGTCAGGTCAGAGCATGGCTGAGGGGTTTGTAATTGGTAGGCTCTTGAATTTTTGCTCAATTTGGTCACCATTTTAGAACTCCAAACCAGTATTTGTGGGTCCTGTGAAAATCAAAGGGGAAAAATACCAGCTGGGCCACAGATGGAAACCTTTGCTTTCTAGATTGATTTCTCTTGGAGTCGTCTTACAGCTTGGTCACCTCCTCTCTATAGGAAAGCCCTGGAAAATGTAGGTGCTTTGGGTATTTCTGAACCTGGCCCTTGCTCACTTTGATTAAGCAAGTAATTTGTAGAGTTGAAATCCCCTTGGTCAGAGGTCCGTGTTCTGAATTGCTTCCATTCGTAAACAGCTGGCAGCTCGTGCTCGGAACAGATGTGGGTTTGCCTACAAGGTGGGTTAGTTTCTCAGAGGGCTGAGAGACAAACTAGCAAAGGCTTCATTGCAGACGGACAGTATTTGCAGTCTAGCCCATAAATTGAGAGACAGCAACTGAAGATCACAGAGCACAGGTGGAGTGTGCTGTCTTAATGAAAGATGGCTTAGTAAATAGGCAGCTGCTTCTGCATTGCTAGCTCAGAAGATGTAGCAGCCAACACTGCTCTCCTGGACAAATCTCTTCCTTAAAATGTTATGTCCAGATACATACTGCTTGCTAAACAGTGCACGAGAAAGAAAGGAACTCTTACTGTGCCATCTGAGTTCTGCAGGGCTAATAGAAATACCAAACCCCAACCTTTAATTTACAGAGAGAACTTCTGAAATGAGTAGTTGTGTTGAATAAGGTCTGGCTCTCCTAGTAAATGTTCTGAGGTTTAAACTAGCTAATGCCAGAGACATGAAATTTGGGGTCATGTGAAAAAACAGTTTGTCCTTCTTGTAGATAAGATGGAGTCACATTTATTGGTCTGCTTTAAGTCTGTAATCTTTCCTAAACACTGACTTCCTTCAATGCTTTTTTTCCTCCCTCTGCCCTGCTTTTTCCTGTCAATGCTCTAAGGGTCAACAAGGGTTTACAGCCAGTAACTGGGTTCAGCTGCCGTTATGAAATGTAATGTCCTTTGGAGTTGCACAGCATTTTTTCTTTCTGGCATTTGGTTCCCCAAGCAATGTGTTTCTGGTGCTTTCATGGAGCAAAAACTTGATGGAGGGTTGCAAAGTGCAGCTAATTCCTATTCCTTCCTTTAGAAAAGGGGTGGCACGGTACCTGGCTCTGTGACCTTTTGTCAGCTTGGATGGGCTTTTTCATACTCTCTCTATATAATTACCTCAGATGAACAGAATTTCTAGATGCATATTTTGTTTTGCACAGTAGTTAAAGTTGGCTAGTATCCTGTGTTGACATTTCAAAACAAAAGTGTGTGATATTTCCGAAGGAAGGGAAGGGGTGCTCTACTATCTTGAGGGGTTTTTTTTCCCTCTTGATGTTATTTCTAAATATTCATATTGGTATTTAAAAGTTCTATTTCTTCTCTATATAGTACTGCATATGTTTATCCTTTTGTCAAGAGGAACAGTAGAGTGGCCCATTGAATTCACAGTGCAGAAGCTGTACTGGCTCCCTGCTATAACAGGGCGGAGATTGGCCTTTCCCATTTCGTGACCTATTCCCATTCAAGTCAGACTAATCTCCACGTTACATTCTCAAGGACCATTTTCCTGTTTGCTTTTAAGCATCCTGGCTGGTGGAGCTTTCATCCCTTCCTGTAAACCTCCCATAGCAGCCTGGTAGAGTCCCTGTTCGGAAGCCACCTCTGGCAGCTTAAATTTCATGTTCTGAATTCATTCCATCCCACCTGCCTCCCCTGCCCTTGAGGTAGAGGGACTAATAACTTATTTTCCCTATCAAAATAATTTGGGAAAGCTAAATTGTACACTGCTGACCTCAGAAGCCCTGCAGATTCCTTTCCTGCACTTCAAAATCTCTTTCTCTGCTGTCAGGACTTCTCTGATGGCAAGGTGCCTGCTTATCCCATTGCATGGGCTTACCCAAGGCACTGTGTCTCCTTGGGGGGGGAGGAGGAGGGGATGAAAATTAACTCTTCCCTCCCCAGCTGTTTATATAACCTTGAATTCCCAACCTAACTGAAACTAAAGTACAGGTTTTGTTCTGCTTTCTGTGAAGGACTGTGTAAATTAAAGCTGATGTAATGGTTTGAAACTGTCTCTTAGCAAATGTATGGAATTGTTTCCATTAGTGTCTAATAAATAGTCAAAATGGCATTTTATTGATTGAAAGGCAATTCAAGGTTAAGTTGTTGGCTGCTGTGTGTACAATATATCAAATCTAGGCCTTCCTGCCTGATAGTCGCATGAGAATAGAGGCTGCTAAACAAGTTATATATTGCTCTGCTGCTCAGTTTCTGCTTCAGCTAAGCTTCACATCAAAATTCGTCTGTGAAAATAACAAGTAAATACTGGGCTTCTGAGGGAGGGGCGTAGCTTTGCCAAGAATGAGAGAGAACAGCACAATTTTCCAAGATTTTAAGCACTCGTAAGACCCACTGAAATGCTGGTGCTAAGCATGTTTGCGGATCAACCAGAAAGTAGCACGGATATTTGTCCCTAAGTTGCTCATGCTAAAACCACAGCTATGCAGCTGGATTGCAAGTCAGATGTGTACAAATACGGGTAATAGTCTGTGATTTATATTCTGAGTCTGTATCTTCTCGCATCTTCTAAATAGTAGCACATGACAGTAACTTACCTGTCAGTATTCTGACAGTCTTTTCCATCTGTTGTCTTATTTTTTTTGCACAGGAAAGAAGAATGGAGATTTGGACAGGAATTTTGATACACTTGATTTGCCTAAGCGGTCTGAAGCAGCAAAAGGTAATGCTAATGTGTTTGCTTTTGGAAATAACAAGTAGCCTGGGAGCTGGAGGCTCTTAAAGGGACTTGAGACGTGAGCATATAGTAGAAAACAAAAGAAATAATAGATGTGTCAGTGCTTGTTGTTATCTAGTTTTCAATACTGGATATAACAGATTTTATATAAAGCTGCTGAATGGGTGGAATCTTGTAGAAGCCCATCTGATTTGGTGTTAGGTGATTGTAACTCCATGGAGGGGTGAGTGCATGCTCGCTTCCTTTACAACTCCATTTGCAAATTGCCTACACTAGACGTGAATGGAAGGAGTTATGAAATGCATTAGGTGAGTGTACTTGTCACTAACCTTTTCCCTTCCCTGGCATCTCTGTATTTCGTCAGTGCTCCAATGAATTGGAGAGTGAGGGTAGGGGGATGAGTTCAGTGTTTTGTCTTTACTGATAGTCAGTCTTCTCCTGAAGACAATATTCCTCCCTGTCTTTAGTGAGTAGTACTTGCAGTTTTCCAAAATCAGGAGGTTCACAGAAAAATTCTTCTGCATTGCGCTTTTATATTTCAGCTCTGGCAGAGGTGAAATCTTTCACAAACAATTTGTGTTCCCTTCCTGCATGCATGGTTCTCTTTTTAATTGGAGATTAGGAGATGATTTGGGATCTCATCAGACTTCTTATAGCATTGGAATGGTGTTTTGAGATTTGCACGGGTTTTCATTTTAAGTGTGTGCAATGTCATTGCAAAGATTCAGCCATTGTCATGGCAACTGCTGCAGTGCCACCCTGTCAACCTAGCCTTGCAGGAAAAGCTCTCCCATAGCACCCTCACCTTAATGATCTGTGAATACCCAGAACTACCGGAGTATTCTTCAGAAGAAAAATCTTAAACTCTTCCTGCATCACTTGTACAATTTCGGAGAGTATAAAGAGACAGTGTGACTCAATGGAGAGAGCCTTGGACTTCAGATACCTGAGTTACGTTACTTGGTGACCTTGGTTGAATCAACTGATTTGTGCTTCAGTTTCCTCCCTGTAAACTGAGGGCAGCAGCAGAGACCATAGCGAGCATCCTTAGAGATGTACTGATAGTAATGGTATAGTAATTACACATGTAAAGTGCCCCACTCTCACTTAAATTCATGGGCAGTGAAGCTCTTATTGACAGTATGCAAACTAATCCTAATACATAGATGGATCCAATCTATTTACAGACACCCTTTACAATGGGTACAGCTTCTAAGCTAATGTCTAAACACTAATTTTCATTAGGTGCATTATTGCACAAGATATTAATGCACCTCTTAGAAGGTGCAATGCCATCTTATTCAGAGAGCTGCAGGAAACCTCTCCTAACCAACCTTCACTTCAACGCCATCAGGTCAGGACTGGGCGTTGGTTACGTTGCAGAGCAAGGAGACTTGTTAAGGATGCAGAAAAAGAAAGGAATGCAAAATATAGCAAGGGCTTCAGCGCTTTCATTCCTTTCCAAATGTGATTGGAATGTAGGTGCCACTAAAGGGTAAAGATGTAAATCAAGGATTTCTGCAAAGAAATGGATCTTGCATAACTTCCTTTAAAATAAGATAAAAATCTTCCATGTGGCTCTGCTAATCGTAGAAGTGTTGTGGCATATCTGATGGGTGACGTATCTGCCTCTATGAGCTTACACAGCTCATTATCATACTCAGTCACTAGAAATCACATGCTTTTGAAGAGGTTTTGTTTGATAATTTCAAGATACCCCCGATTAATCTAAGCAGAATAGATTTTAGTCTGATGTGATGGGTTGACACTGGCTGGACGTCAGGTGCCCGCCAAAACTTCTCTGTCGCTCCCCTCATCAGCTGGACAGAGGAGAGAAAATATAACAAAAGGCTTGTGGGTCGAGATACGAGGACGGGGAGAAATCACTCCCCAATTACCATCATGGGCAAAACAGACTTGACTTGACTCTGCCCCTGCTCCAGCCTGGGGTCCCTCCCACAGCAGGCAGTCCTCCATGAACTTCTCCAGTGCGAGTCCTTCCCATGGGCTGCAGTTCTTCATGAAGTGCTCCAACATGGGTCCATTCCTCCCACATGGTGCAGTCCTTCAGGATCAGACTGCTCCAGTGTGGGTCCCCTGCGGGGTCACCAACCCTGCCAGAACCTGCTCCAGCCTGGGCTTCTCTCCCCACGGGGCCATACACCCTGCCAGCGCAGTCTCCAGCGCAGACTTCCCATGGAGTCACAGCTGCCTTTGGGCATCCCCCTGCTCCGGCATGGGGTCCTCCCTGGGCTGCAGGTAGAGATCTGCTCCACCATGGACCTCCCTGGGCTGCCCCACCATGGGCTGCACCAGGGGCTGCAGGGGAATCTCTGCTCCGGGACCTGGAGCACCTCCTGCCGTCCTCCTTCAATGACCCGGGTGTCTGCAGGGCTGTCTCTCCTGAACTCCCCTGCCTCACCCAGTAGGCTGGGGGCAGGCAAGATCTTGGGAAGGAACATAGCCAGGAAAGCTGACTCAAACTGACCAAAGGGATATTCCATGCCATATGACAGCTGCTTAGCAGCAAAAGAGAGAGAAAGGACAAGGGTGGGGCACATTTGTCATCACAGTGTTTCTCTTCTGGAGAAACCGTTATGTGTACTGAAGCCCTACTTTGTGGGAAGTGGCTGGACATTGCCTGCTGATGGGAAGTAGAGAACAAATTTTTTGTTTTCCTTTGCTTCTGCAGGTGGCCCTTGCTTTTGCTTTATTGAAGTGCCTTTATCTTAACTCATGAGCGTTTTTTCCATCTTAGTCCCCCCACCCCACCCTGTCCTGCTGAGGAGGGGAGTGATAGAGCGGGCTTGGTGGGCACCTGGCACCCAGCTGAGGTCGACCCACCATATCTGACTACATATCTCATGCTAGATTAGGTCAGGAGATTAATCCCACAGCATTTTGAAAGAAGCCCTTTGACACAGAAAAAGGCATGAGAAACTATTCATTTATGTGCTAAGAATAAAAATAAAATTCAGTCATTTTTTTACTAGTAGGTTCCTGCTAAGCATCTAGGGTTCTCGGATATTAAAGGTTCTAACAAGATTGCTAGGACTTCGAATTGTTCGGTAAGATAAGACAAATAAAATTGTAGTTTTAAAACCCGTAGAACTCTGGCCAGATCTATACCATAGAGTATAATTGGCTCTGATTAGATCAGCTCTCAGCTGAAGCAGAACCTTGTTATTAAGATTGAAAAATCATGCAAGTTTTAATGATCAAAAGCACTCAGTTTGAGTGACACAATGAAGTGGTATTTCAAAAATCAACAATTATAGATTAATCTTTTTCATGTATTATTAAAGCCATATTAAAGTGAGTTTTCACTTGGAATCTTTGTGGGCAAATGGAACTGCAGTAATAACATTTGTTCATGCAACGCAGCAAATGAATGTTGCGGTAGTTAACAAATGTTGGGATGCAGTGTTGTTAAGTTTCCTGTGATCTTACAGTCCACATCCATGGTGCTTATCTGGTGGATCTAAAGATGAGGTTTCATGAGCGTGACATCATGATTTCCCTTTAAAATGTTCTTAGGTGTGATCACAGCTTAATTGATAGTGTGCTTATAATGGCTCAAAAAACCACGAACTAGAAGCAGTGAACTGGTTCAGACCTATTTTCTGTCATTCTGGAAGCTTCATTTGTTCTCCACATGACATTAATTGCAGGAATCTCTCCCCATCCTGTAGCCAAACATCATCAACCCAGAAACTTTCATAGTTTCTAGTTGGGGAGCGGGTTAGTGTCTGCGTGGGAGGCCGAGGGTTTCTCAGTCTTTGTTCAAGACAGCTTAGGAACACGTTCATATCCTGAACAGTCCAAAGGGTCTTGTGAGTTATTACCTAGTTTAAATGCTAGTAATTCTTTTTTTCCTGGAATTTGTTTGCTCTGGAGAAGAATGAATGAATGAAGGTAATGCTTTTTTTTCAATATGATGAACTAGAGTCGTCTTTTCTTCTGATTGTTCTTGGTTTTTTAATGAAAATCAGATTTTGCTGCAGCACAGCATTTGAGCAGCCCTGAAACCATTTCTAAGCCTTTAATAATTTTATGTGCTAGGCATTCTGGCAGGGGAAAGCTTCCAGTTCAGGGCTGTTATCTGTGGTAAACTGGATAATGTCAGACGGGGAGAACTTGCAGTGCTTTCAGAAGCTGTCTCATCTGATATTAAAAAATAAATATATATGCTCTGGCAGTGTCCAGAGTACTGCTGTCCTCATGAGGCAAGATTGTGGAAGAGAAGCTTCTTGTTTCCTCTTTGTTGAAAGGAGAATAATTTTTTCTGACAGTTAGAAAGAGAGAGGATAGATTTTTTGGGTAGTGATAAGAGCTTGCATAGAGCCTTATGAGAAGGGGATGGCATTGACAAGAAATTATGAATGCTGTCCTCGGGACCTCGCTAAATTTAGTACTTTCAAAAATTCCTGCTTCTGTGAGGGAAGGGGGGGGGAAGTCTTGCTGAAATCCCTTCCCCAATATAAAGTAGGTCACTGATAGTGGTGTTGGCCATCTCCTCTGCAGCGTGTTCCCTTCTGCACTCCCACAGTGCGAATGCTGATTTCTCCTGTGTGCACATTAAATACACAGCATAGTACAGTTCCTTTGCTTTGTTCGCCGAGTCCTTATTTCTGAGCAGGAATAGTGACAGGAGGCTCATGCATTAGGGGAAGATCAGGATTAATCATATCTGTGCAGAGGAAAGCCGTGTCTCAGATGGCAGACCGTGCGATAAGGGTTTCTGAAAAGAATTAGCATTGATATGTGTCAGCCCTCTGAGGATGTTATAAAGGTTGCAACATTTAATCCTCCTGATGTGAAGGTGTTGGGATTGTCCACCTCTGTTCATCAGTGCTGGAACATGGGAGGAGAAGGTCCAGAAGAGCAAAACAGGGGTTTTTTTATATAGAATCAGCAGGTTATTCCTAATAAAATCCAGACCTCTGTGCTATTTGGTTTAAGCAAATCTTGTGGCTTCTTGTTCATGTGCACATATATCCGATGGCATAAAGGTAGATGCTCTAAGGTGCTTTGGGTGTTGAAGTTCAGCTATGGTTGCAGTTTATCTCCTTAGGGAGTTGAAAGTTTTCAGCCATAAGGAGATGCATGCAGGTACAGTTCAGCCTGGTAGATGAGCTAACTCATTCTCTCCTTTAAATCGGTTATTAAAGTGGTTATTAATTTCTCTTTTCCATTTTGATTATTTAAGCTTCCATTTTAGTGGGAATGTCACACAAATACTGAACACTAGTGCTAAAGCTGCTTAAAGTTGAAACAGTCTATTTTGTTGCAGCAGGGACCTCACAGAAAAGCTGTATTTATTTGAAAGCTCAGCTTTGTGTGTACACTTACCCTGGTCAGCAGCCTGTGTAGGTAGGGAATGAGATTTTGGGTGAACTTGTCAGCAGGTGAATTTCTTCTGTCTCCATTATCTGAAATCCTCAGTCGCTTTCCATGTAGCCTGATGCTGATGATAGATTTTCTGTTCCAGAAGGTGAGTGTTTAAATTCACTTATAAATCTTTGTGTTACTGCTCCAGGAAATTAGACTTCCTGGCTCTGTCAGGGTAATGACTTCAACTTAGTAGATTACAAAAATGTGGGCAATTTGTCTTCAGCTAAAGGCAACACGTAGTGGGGGGAGAGAGAAACTTTACTGAAGCTTTGCTTTGACTTTAGGTTTGTAATTAAGATTAGCTGCTGTTCTCATTTCACTGCCATTTTAATTTGCTTTCTTTAAATCTTTACAAGTTGACTCAAGCACTCACCTGCCCTTTCCAGCTCCCTTCAATCATTAATTTTGATTGTCATATTGTGAATAAGTGAGTAGAACTGATTGATTAATGGTACCATCCACACCCCTCCTGTGCCTGCTAGTGGAAATTGAGGGACTGGGAAGATTTCCTCTGTGAGAGCAAGTAACATCTTCTTGTATTAAAGCTCCTAAGCATTTCGTGCACGTTGTTGAGAATTCCTATCAGAATTATTAAGTATCTCTTATTTCTGTTGCCTCACCAAGTAGAGTGTTCATTTTGGACCCATGTGTTTTTCATAATTTACAAAGCAGTGAAAGATTTCTCATCTGTCTTCCAATGCTTTGAGTCAGAGAAAATTTATTACCTTGAATGGGGGAATTCCCATATGGAGCCTGCCCCTGCCAAACTTTCTCCAGCCCAGTACCTGTAAATTCTCTTTTTTTTTTTTTTTTTTTTTTTTTTTTTTCCAACATCTGCAAGGAATTCAGAGCAGGCACCTGTGGATTTACCTTTCTTGCTTACACACCCTTCCATAGCTGATGCTAATTGTTCTGGAATACTCTGCTTTTATTGTCATGATCTTCTTCAGTTCTTATGTTGAGCCACTTGTTTGTTCAAAGCTGGGTTGAAGCGTGGCAGTGGGTTGCTTCCTGGCCTGCTGAGCCGTGCTCTACAGGTGGAAATTCTTATTTGTGATCTTTATGGATCTGTTACAATTGATGTTCTACATAATCAAATTTAAGTTTAGGGCTGAAACTGAAGAGTTTGAAAAATCATATGGGGAAATGCAGCTGGAATGTGAATTGGTGCTCCAATTACTATTAATTACTATTACTATTAATTCCTACTCTATTACTAGAGTACTGTTAGGGTAGAGACAAGTCTTTTGTCTTGTCTCTACCCTAACATATCCTCTTCCAATAAAAAGAATGAGTTTGAAATAGCTCCTTGTTGTTCTTAACATGACAACTCAAGCAATTTGAACTAATGCCAAGCGTATTACAGAACAATGACTGTTTTTATTTCAGGTAGACTGGCCTAAGCCTTTAAGAGTTGTAGCCTGTATTGACACACTGTGACACCTTCTGTGTTTTAATGATGTTGCATTTCTTGCATGAGTCAGATACGTGGAAGGTTTAATGGTTACTCACTTCGCATGGATTTTAAATGGAGTGCAAAGTTCTGTCACCAATAGTTAACTGGCTAAAACTACCTTAAAACAGAAAATCATTCCAGGAGGAGTGATGTTCTTTTTACAGAGGTTTTTTTACAGAGTTTACAGGCAACACAAGTTCTCTGTAAACTCTAGATGAGATGAGCAGCGATGGGTGGTAGTGACTCATCTGCAGAGATGAGAAGGTGGTTTTCCTTGACTTTTGTCTTAGTCCCAGTACATACTCCAGGGTACCTAAAAGGAAATTTTCTATAGAATCATACATGACTAGAAATGTTTTACAGTTCTTGCTTGAGAAGTTTTGTGTAGGCCAACAAGACAGGAGAAGGAACGAGTACAAAGGTCTGCTTTGCTTTTCAGGGACAGCTGACTTTGAAACCTGTTGAATAAACACTGCTTCATTGTCGTGATGTTCCCTGTCACCAGCTATTTTCAGTTCTTGCTGCCTGTTCCCAGGGTCAGTCTGCTCTTTGTGGTAGATTTGTGTCATACCCGTGCAGAGCTGCTGGACTTCATTGCTAAAGCAGGCCTGGTAGTTCATGACTGTGCTGGTTTTGGCTGGGGTAAAGTTACTTTTCTTCATAGTGGCTAGTGTAGAGCCATGCTTTGGATTTGTGCTGAAAACAGGGTTGATAACATAGGGATGGTTATTTTACTGTTGAGCAGGGCTTAAACAAAGCCAGGGCCTTTTCTGCTCCTCACACACCCACACCAGTGAGTGGCGGGGGGGGCCACAAGAAGCGGGGAGGGGACATGGCTGGGACAGGTGACCCCAACTGACCCCAGGGATGTCCCACACCATATGACATCATGCTCAGCACATAAAGCTGGGGGAAGAAGAAACGGGGGGGGAGGGCAGGCAGTGTTTGGAGTTTGTCTTCCCAAGTCACTGTTAGGTGTGATGGAGCCCTGCTTTCCTGGAGATGGCTGAGCACCTGCCTGCTGATGGGAATGAGGGAATGAATTCCTTGATTTGCTTTGCTTGTGTGCACAGCTTTTTGCTTTACCTATTAAACGTGCTTACCTCATCCCATAAGTTTTACCTTCCCCCCCCCACCACCCCACTACCATGATTCTCTCCCCCACCCCACTGTGGGAGGAGTGAGCAAACAGCTATGTGGTCTTTAGCTACCTGTCGGGTTAAACCACAACAGTGATTTACAGTCTTGTCTTGTGATAAGCTCACCTTGCTGCACAGATGTTGCATAAAATAAATCATTAGCCCAATTCTTAGGGATTGTTCCTTCCTTGTTCCTTTCATGCAGGTAGTAAGCCTTGAACAGCTTGGCCTTTGAAGGATATTGTCCATGAAATGACCTCTGTTTCCTTCTACATAACTCAGTGGCATAAGGTTTTAGAAAACAAAACCACCCCCACCTATTTTTGACAGGTATTGAACTAGCTGAGCAGTTAAAGCAGCAGATTTTCCCCAGATAGCATGTTTTACCCACCGGTACCCATGATGAGAGATCGACATGCAATGCATTAAACAGCAGCAACTACACAAAATCTTTTGGGCTTTTATCTTGGTTCATGCTGCTGCAACGGGACTTTGGCAAATAGGTAAAGGGCACAGTTATGCTTTTGGATTGCATTATATTGCTAGAATCTGGATTTAATAAAACAAAGTGCTCTGTTATGTAGGAGTCAGCAAACCTTTGTAGAGGAAGGTAAGTTATATCACTGAGTGTTCAAGGTTCACTTATGGTCTGCTTGGTTTTTATGTTACTATTCATTTGATAGGATGAGAGAAACAGCCTCAAGTTGTGCCAGGGGAGGTTTAAATTGGATATTAGGAAAGATTTCTTCACTGAAAGGGTTGTGTCAAGCATGTGAACAGGCTGCCCAGGGAAGTGGTTGAGTCCTCATCCCTGGAGGTATTTAAAAGACGGGCAGATGTGGTGCTTAGGGACGTGGTTTAGTGGACTTGGCAGTGTTAGGTTTACGGTTGGACTTGATGATCTTAAGGGTCTTTTCCAACCTAAATGATTCTATGATTTGTAGACTAAATGTAGTTTTCTTCAAGTGCTATATCCTTTTAGCCCTTTCTTGACATACAGGTGACAAGTGATGTTAGTAGTTCAGTAATTAGTTACGGCAGTGTTTGTCAATCACTAGATACGGGTTTTTTATCTACTGATGTATGCATGCGTTGTCTTAGGATCAGCATTGCCTTGAGGTGGAAGGTGCATGTCTGCTTTATCTGTAGTTTTACTGTCATTATTGGTGGGTGTTATCACTTGCATTCATGTAGGTATTTAATATTTTATATTCGTGGTAGTTATTTTTGAAGAAATATTCAAATATTGATAAGGATTTGCAGTTCAACCTTGTTTTTCTCAAGTGTGTATGACCTTCTGAATTCTGGTACTAATTTTTTTCACTTGTTAATACAATTCTATCCTAGAACATTCTCGCTTTGGGGACTGTGAGGAAACAAATATTTTTCTGGGACAAATACAAATGATACAAGTGAAACCCTACACAGTGACTGTGTACAGTAATGCTGCTGAGACTCTCACAGCTCTGCTGGGGGGGTGTGTGTGTGTGTGTTAGTTATTCTACCATATCATGTGAGAGGAATTTGAGACCGTTAGAGGACCAGCTCTTACTCTGGTGTTATCTGTCTGCTCAGGAATGTGAAGAATAGTTTTGGCTTTACGTTCTGGTAGTTGCTGCCATGTTTGTCAAATTGTTGCTCTCTCGACATTGCAGCTCTGAGCCGTGCTTTCCAGTCCCTTGCTTCGTCTGTGGGGACATCTGGGCAAGAACTGTACTTACAGGTGAGACAGGCTAGATTCCTGGTGGAGGTGAAATGGCATCTGTGGAACAGAAAAGCTCTTGCAGCTGTAGTAAGGGGAAGCGCAACGTTTGTGTGACCAGACTATCCTATAAATTGCACAGTTAAGGGGGATTTACTTTTGTGTCAGGAAGATTTGAGTTGGGAACTTCGGAAGAGTTCTGCTACATGGAGGGGATATATAACCAGTATGAACTGAAGGAATTTCAACTGTGATAGTTCCATGCTTCTAACACCTCCCCACCCCCAATACAGACACTTCATAGTGTGAATGTCTTTCAGTGTTAGGTTATGTAGCTTTGAAGATTAAGCTGAGGGAGCAGTGGAAAACAACTGCTGGGATGGGGAGGCAGGAGGAATAGTTGTAGTGACATGAGAATTTCATTCAGCTCTGTATTTATACAGGGTTGAGAATGTGAAGCTCTTCATGAAGTCGTAAGGTGGTGATTCTTGTCCGTAACTTCTTGGCTCTGCTATAATTTGCCTGTAGCGCTCCTCCTTTTCCCTTTGTTTCCTGCCTCTTTCTTAACAGCTAGAGGTCACATGTGAGATGAGCTAGGAAGACAGCTTGCTTTCTGAACAATTTCAAACACTTCCTTCTGAATGAGAAAGATCTGACTCACCTCTAAGGTACTTTGGTTATCCTGGAAACAGTGAATGAACATCCACAACTATTCTTCCTCTTTATCCTTCTCTTGCATTCTTGAATGTTCAGTCTTCCTCAGTGCGTGGAGGGGAAAAGCTTGGCAGTTGAGATAAGATTCTCCCTCTCCACCTTTAGGTCCTTTCACCTGCGGCTCTCATGGGACTATAAAATAACTGCAGTAGTCAGCTTGCAGCTCCTTCTTGCCTGAGGCTGACACCCAAGAATATAGACCTATTATAATAACTAGCAGTATCTTCAAAGGACAAGAATCCCAGGTGGTAAATTCCCTTTCCAGCTTGATGTGAATTTGTGGCCAAGTTATAAATGCACAGAAAATGAGACTTATGCACGTGGTTATAACATCTGAAACTAGAACAGCCTATATATAGTCGCATAATAAAGTAGCCCGTGAAAAACTAAACAGCAGGAACTCCACTCAAGCACATGGTAATTACAGCAGCTACTAAGGAGATGGAGTGATCTGGAGCTTCACCAAAAGACAGAGCTGGAAGTAAGAAAGTCTCATTTTCACATTCCAGCATTGCTACTGACTTGCTAAGCGGCCTTAGGCAAGTTAATTGCATTCAGATGCTGGGGCTGTAGTGAACTCATGAAGGATCTGCTACTTCCTCTGCCTTCGCTAGAATAATCACTGGTATTTCCTTTGCTGCTGTGATAACCAGTGCAGATGGAGTATACTTGATATGTTTGTAAAACCAGCAAAATTCGACCAAAGTATGGTGTATCATAACTGTTGCTAGCACCACAGTGATAGAAGAATTCAAAAAAATGCATACTATCTGTTAAAGGTGGATAGTAGTGGCTGGCCCCAGTGGGAGATTGTGTGAAAGGACTGAAGAGTTCACGTTGCAGAGAGTATTTTGAAAATACGTAATCCTACGAATTGCTTTGTATTCTTGCTATGCATATTATGCCCCCTGTGTATTTTTATGGAGAAGTTCAACTGTATTACATATGATGCTCTGTATAGACAGGCATATACAGAAACCAATACATAACTCAAGACCTTGGCAAGTTCTACAGCCCAGACCAGCTACTACATTTACTTTAGTTTATAGCAATGTGTGCTCTCTAGCAATGCAGGATCTTAACCCTCAACCATTGATTGGACTTTCAGGTCCTTTATACTTGCTACCATTTCTGATGATAAAATAGTTAATGTTGGAAAGTGATAGTTGTCAGTCTTTTTTTTTTCTTTTTTTTCTTTTCACAGCCTTCCCTGTACTCCTCGCCCCAGCTACGAATGGTTAATACTCCTCTTTCCCCACCCTTTGGTTTGTGTATATGCTTTTGCGTGTCTCATTTAGCATTTCTATTCTACAAGCAATTCTAATTGTTACTCTAAAATAGAATGCCTGTTATTACAGAGTATAGCTCACTACACAGATGCTGCTCAAGGACTGTTTATAAAATGACAATGTGCCAAGGAGTCTGCCAGGAATCAAAGCAGGAGTTGGTGGGGAGGTGTTTATCCCACATAACTGTAACTGCCTCAGTTACTTAGTCACTGCAGTGAAAAAGTCCATCTATCCGTCCGTCCATCCATCCATCCCTGCTGCATTCTGTCAGACTTCTGCGATGCCACTTGCTCAGTTTCAGTTAACAAACAATTAAATCTCAGCAACTTTTTTCGCCACTTTTAGCAGAAGCGTAAAAAATGCAATGATACTTTGAAGGGTGCAAATCAGAAAATTGTCCTGATTGCCTAGCCAATATTGTCATGAAGCGCAAGGAAGGGGAACTCAGCTTCTGTCAGGATTTAGAGATTAAATTTCCTGTCAAAATCAATTACAAAAAACCTTGTTGCACAAAGGTATGGTTGTCTCTAGTGTCCATCAAAAGTACCCCAGCGAAGTTCTGCTGACGAAGCTACTCGGCAAGTTAAGAGAACAGCAGAAAGTTTCAGAACAGCTGAGGCAGAAAAATGGTGTAATGTTGATTTAAATCCCTTGCCAGATTTCCAGAAATAGTGTGTGCATGAGTAAAGGAAGTACCTATAGCTCCGGGTGAGTGTTATGAAGGCTGTGCCTTTAGGAATAATAGGAATGTGGATAGCTTTCTCAGAGGCCTACGTGACTCAGATGCTTTCAAAACTCAAAGCTAGACAGACATCTCTTGAGTCTTACTTAAAGCGTCTGTCTGGGATACTCTGGCTGTCCTGTCTGGTATTCTTTTGCCCACAAAAATGCAGGCTAATGCCCTGTAATTAAGTATTGGAACAGGCTCCCCAGGGAGGTTTTGAAGGGTTCTCTGTCGTTGAAGGGTTTCAAGACCTGACTGGACAAAGCCATAAATAACTTGGTCTAAATTCAGCTTTGAGCCTGCTTTGAGCAGGAAGCTGGCCCAGGTGACCTCCCACACTCTCTTTCAGCTGAGCTGTTCTGGGTGACTCTCTGGATAACTGATTACAAAGTCAGCCAAAAAAAGTTTGTCTGAAGAAAAAAAAAAGCACTTTTTTTTAGCAATAAGGTTTTTCCAAAATGACTTAATCTATGACAGCTAGCTGGGTGACTCGGGTAGGAAGAAGCATGAGAGAGCCCATTTACCCATGGAACCTGGGAAAGAAGAATACATGCAAAATGCATCTTAATTGTTGGGTCTCAGGTTGATTGATTTTTATTTCCCCCACCACCACCACCACTGGTATGGCTTTTTTAAAAGACAGATGTATTTTTACTTATAATATGTACTTCCTCTGGTGTCAGCACAGTAAACCACGGAGTCCTCACAACACTACGTTAATTGATCTTTGTGGGTGTGCTTGTGACAGCTAATGATGGGGGAGACAAAGAGGAATAAAAATGAAATAGTTGTGTCGTTCTGAACTAATTGCAAGTTGAGGTGCTAGAGATGAGGCAAGGATGCATCACTCATAATGCGACCAAGACAGGGGAGGTGCGTGCAGTAAGGTGTTTAGCATTTTCTCCACTTTTGCTTGAACAGTATTTATTAGAGTTAATGGAGAGCTTTAATCATGAAGTTAATCTGAAAATTAAAATAAACTGGAATGTCAAATAACGTGTGCATTCTAAATTGCAGAAGTCACTGATGCTCATTAGTCAGACTGAAGCTGCAGTTGTGTTTTGCAGAAAGGCAAATAAAGAGAATCAAAAAATTAAGGCTTCTGTTTTTTCAGCATTAATTTCTAGTGCGTTTACCTACACAGCTGCTGCAGTCCTATTATCTGACTCATTACTTTGTAAACCACTTTGAGATATCTTGAATGTGAAAGCTGCTATATAAAGCCATATTTATTTCTATAACCCTGAGTGCTCTGCACAGGCTTAAAAGCTCTCCCCTTCTCCAACATGACAGGGGAACGATAGGACTTAATGTGCCATATACCTCTAACTGTGGATTGAAGAAAAATGACCTTGAACTGAGAGGCAGGCATTTTACATTGTAAAGCAGACACTTACATTTACCTGTCAGCTGGAGGGGGGGAATCTTACCCCTCTGCATGGTTTAGAAAGCAATGTCAATCCAACTGTTCATTGCTCAGAACCCACTGAGAGCTTGATTGCTGACCCAGGCATTTTCAGGTGATCAGCATGAATGTTGATCAGCATGTGTTAGAAAGGAGAACATTTTTTTTTTTTTCTCCCTGCCTCTCAGACCATTAGTTTCACCCCTGAATTTTCTGTGTCTTGGTCATAGGGAAAACTGGAAGTCTGTAATAGCATGAATTGTTGTTTTTCTGTTTAGGAATAGACCGTTGATCAGACTTATCTGGAAGGAGGATACGCAAAAAGCAATCCTTCCACCTCACGTCCACTTCAGTCATGTTTTGCACACCTTGCGGTCTCCTTACTTTACCAAATATGTTGTCAGTTTTCTAGGAGACATTTAGAGCAACTTCCTATTCTTTTTTACTAGTAGCCTTAGTATAGTGTAGGTACCTGGCACACTGTGACAGTCTGCTTGAACAGGCAAAGTCTAGATAGGCAAGGCGAAAATAAAGGGGGGGGGGAGAGGGGGACACAGGCTGGTGGCATGAGTTGTGAGGTTACATGGCATTTCAGTGGCAGAGCTGGGAACAGAGATGAGGTTTCCCAATTCCTAAAGCAGTATCTTTTCTTGAGGGCTTGTGCTAACAAGCCAGGTAGCAAGCCCACTCCATTTGGAAACATCAGTTCTTCTTGTCCCTCTCGCACAAAGCCAGGAAGACTATTTAATGAGTTTTGTTTTGAGACCTCTAAAAATCACAACCAGCAAATCTGTAATCATGATTGAGCATATAATTGCATCTTGTCCTGCTGAGAGCTTAAAAATGATGAGCAAGAAAAGCATCTCCAAAGGCTCATTCAAAATGTGAGGGGACAAGAATAAGATCTAGAGAAAAGATCTGGCTTAACTGGAGTGTCCCCGGCGACCTTTAAACACTAAGAAAATTGTAAGTCTGCATTCCTTGCACATGCAGGTTTCCCAGTCCCCTTTTGGGGATACTTTGTGGATTGAATCATAAAACATGCTAGTGATCACGGCAGAGCACAAAAGGCAACTTGCAGATGTGTCAGAGGAGAGATGAGAAGTGTCAAGGATGACTGAGGTGTTAGTTGCAATGCAGTGTGTTTGGGATTTCTCAAGGAATGAGAAAGTGTGGGTGTTAGGAGCATGAGACCTAATTCCATTTATTCAATTACATGAGCGCTGCTTCCCCAAGAGACTTCCCTTCAGATTAGAGCTAGTGTCTAAAACTTAAGACTTGGTAAAGGCATGTGTGACTTAGATTTGGGCAGTTCTGTAAGGTTTTTGCATAATCGTTAAGCCCGAACAAGCAGGTCCTTTCAAAATCCTACGTACCTGCTTGCTGAAAGCAATGCTGAGATCAAACCCATTGAAATTAAACTGTTTTCTCTGTGGCTGGATCCCAGCTTCCCTGAAACATTTAAAATTTGGTACCACTCCCCTCACTGTAGTCTGGAGGCCTGTTTCTAGATCTGGCTATGGACTCTGATGGTCCACGAGAAGCCATCAGGGCATTCATAACACTGCCTTGCATGTAGAAATGATGAGAAATGGGTATAGGTTGTAACATGATGGACATTTCGATAGTCTTGAGGAAGTGTCTCACCTTATTTACACTTATACTGACCTTTTCAGAGTTTTCTATAGGCATGAACAACCTCCACAGTAAATGTCAGCTTCTGCTCAGAATCTTTTACATGGGTAGTTTTAAGCTCAATTTTTAGTTGCATAATATTACCATAAGAAGGCTGCACTGAAGTTAAAAACTGTCCTAAACAAAGTGGCTATTGGGCTGGGGATCTTTTCACTTGTTTAATGGCGATGAAGTGGTTTCAAAGGAGCTGTCAGAGTTGCTTTGAGGTAGTGTCTGCTGTGACTTTGTTGTAAAATTTTTCATATGACTTTCTGGTGGCTTGTGAACGCGGGCCATGCCTGTAGGATGGTAAAAATGGGGCCAGGCTGCCGTTGGATGCTGTGTAATGTTCCCCCACTGCCTCTTGAAAAATGTCTCTGTGCTTCCTTCATTCATTTCAGCTAAGTGTCTCATTCATTGCTACAAGCTGGGGCCCCAATCTTTTTTCTTTCTTTTTTTTTTTTTTTTATTTTTTTTTATTTTTAACTCGCAAGTAGATTTATTTGTGGTTGTAAAATGTGTGTGTGTGTGTTCGGACAGCTAAGGCTTCAGAGAGCTACTTCTCTACTTCTCTCCAGATCGTGTTGTCTTATCTCACATTTTGGTCCAAAGTTACATTTTTTTAGCAAGGCCCATGTTTCCAGGAAACCTGTAATTCTATGGGCAAACCTGGTTTTGTGTCAGTTCTGCCTGTGATTATCAGGCAGTCAGTGCATCAAACAGCAGGCATGTTTACATTTAATAGAAACTTTCCTGTTTTTCTAAAAAGCTGCAGAGAATGATTGGCAGAAAGGAGAATAAATACCCCTTCATTCCATACCTTCAGTGTGCTACATCCCAGTTGAAATGAGGGAGGAGCAGCAGCATCTTCTCTTGCCTCTCACCATCTGTAGCACCTGCTTGGATACAGTGCTTTGAGGATGGGTGGAAAAATCTCTGTTCTTGAAGGCATTAAGGTTTCTAGCTTATGCTGAAAACCATGAGAATTAAGTACCCAAATACTGTACCTTGAAAAACTGGGCTGCAAGGTCCATTTTTTTGTTGAAGAAAACCTTCTGTTCATGCTGCTTCCACTCTGGCCTGACATGTATTTGACATTGAAAAGATCAAATTCTTTTTCTTGGATGCTTGGGAGATACTTGAATTGCCTGACAGCAGCATAGTGACTGTAATTGAGACAGATTAGAAGTGCTGGGCTGCTTTTGGGTGCATGTGGCACCTTTCATGAAATGGGGAGAGGAATTGAAACACACTTTTGACTTCGGAAGCTGTAGCAGAAACTAATTAGCAATTTCAGGACACAAACAGGATTGGAGGAAGCGTTTGGGTTGGCGTACAATAAATTATTTAATAACATGAGGGAGTCTTTCCATATGGCACTTGCTTATAAATTGTTTAAAGGCAAGATTGCAGGACTCTGCCTGTAATGAACCGAACAGGCTTCCGATATTAGTCCTGGTGATTAGGAATCACTGACCTTTCGTTTCTCTAGGCTGAGACTGGACTTGCTAGCTTCTTAGCTTGGATTCTGATAACCTTTCCTCAAAAAAGGTTAGTTGTTTATATCCAAATATTTCCTTCCAACTGGGAAATATTTGTGTTTGATGTTTCTGTGAGGGTAGATCCACTGGAGAATAGACAGATTTATTCTTCCTTCTTATTTGAGGAATTCAAGCTGTGGAGTTCTGCTGCCCTTCACTGCCTTAAGCAGATGGGCCTCTAACAAGTAACTGAATTGATATGAATAACCAAATACCTGTGTAATGGCTTATGGCCATTTATGAGACTTTATATAAAAATCATGATGAGAAGTGGGAAGTATAAGTAGACTCAGTGAAGCATGAGTAACCCAGAAAGAAGCTTTCAAATTGGCTTCCAAGCGTAGTTCAGCGCGTGTGAGCTCGGAAAGATTTTGGGTTTTTTCTTGAAGTTGTTTTTTCCCTTGGCAGTGAAGATAAAACTCAGACAGGCTGCGAAGGGGAGAACCTGACAGGTGCCAGCCTGAGTGGAAATACTGTCTGTCGATCCTTGTCTGTCGCAGCCCTACGCAGCGCCCGTTGCTGATACACCCAAGCGCTTGTCAGGAGCGTACGGGCTTTCAAAGCCGAGCAGAAAGTCCCTCAGCAGCAGGACGGTGCTTTGAAGCGCAGTCAGTGGAAACCCTCGTAGTCCCATACCTGACAAAGCAGTCCTGTTTCTGTAAATTCCCGAGCGATGAAGGATTTGGTTTTGCCTCAACGGTTAAGATTCAGTCCCGGCACCCCAGGCAGAGAAGGGCTGATGCCACAAGGTGCTGTGTGTCCCCCGCATCTTGACTCACCACAAGCCTGGTAGAGAGAAACAGCTTCCCTGGAGGTCTGGAGGAGTGTGGCCGCTGCATCCAGGCAAAGAAGTGGCC
>NW_009259800.1:3363976-3368722 GCF_000687185.1 Egretta garzetta
CTTAGCTGCCAGCTCTGCAGTACCGCCTCTCCGGTGGGGAAGTGTGGAATTCTGCAGTCTGGCAGCTGGTTCCCACCTGATGCTGGATCTTACAGCTTTGCACTGGGTAGCCCTGTGGCCTCTCTCCCATGCCACAGCCCCATATGAGCTTTCGTTTACTGGCCTGCTATGTCCCCTGTCAGACATATATCAGGGGAGGGCACTTAGTGGGACTGTACCCAGCCCCATGATCCGGTGCATTTTCTCTTGGAGATAGGAAAGAAGATACTTAAGAGGTCCACAGAGGTGAAAAAGAGTTTTTTGGGCTTTTTCCACCTTTCTTGCATAACTCAGTACTTAATGTCTGTGGGTGTGCGGATATTTCAACTAAATAAGTATTACCATATAGAGTCTTTTTATTTTGCCCTGCAGCTGTCTCCTGTACTGTTTCTTCCCCTTTTCTGTGCTTCCCTACTTGCTGAGTTTTCTGACAGTAAGTTTATAAAGCCGTTCAGCATATAAACAGTTCTGAATAATGTCAGAATCTTTTTAATAAAATAGATTTACTTAAGTGGCATCTGGAGCCAAGGACTAATACATGATTCCTTTTGCAGTAAGCTTTTCTCTGCAGACAAGGTTTCCACTGCTGAGCTGGGAGGAAGCTAAAAGCTCGTTAGCTTCCTGGAGTCAGAGCAGCTGATTGGCATCTGGAACTGCAAAGCTGAGTGTTAAGGGGCTTGAGGCCAAAAAAGGGCAATTTGGAACACATGATCCTTAGTTAAACACACACAAAAGACCAGAGGAAAGAAAATGGTTAGGTCCAGGCAGCTACAAGTGGAAGGAAGGAGTCCCTTAATAGTGCTGTTGATTTTCAGTGATTACTAGTTCTGGGACATTTTTGTGTTATGAGGCTCTCGGACTTATTGATAAGATACTAACAGCAACACATTGTATTTTATTACTGGACATAGCTGTGGTGTGATTTTTTTTATTTTTTTTTTTTTTTATGGGCTTTCCTTCATGGAATCACATTTTAAACAGTAAGCTCAAACCTTCTGACGGTTGGGCTGGACAGTCAGGCATCTGCAGTAGTAACAACAGTGAAAAGAGTCTGTCTTGGATTTCGGGTCTGTTCAGCTGCATCATGTGGCAGCTATGATCAGAAAAGCAGTAGCATGCTTTACTGAGCTGTATGTGGGGGTTGTAAGGAAAATGCTTATACCTGGCTTTGTTTTTTTCAGTTTAAGGAAAAGCCCCTGAAAATACACATGTTCTGGCATGTGTACATGAATGTACAGTTGTAAAACCACATTTGTTTATATAATGTGAAAAGTAATCATTTTCCTCGAGTTCCCAATCCTCATTAGCTTTGCCAGCCGTCTCACTATTCCTTTTGTTCCTTTGGGAAAGCTTAGCTAAATGGAAAAGGCTTGCAATATGCTCCAAAAAGCAGTGAATTCAAGCCCTACAAGGCAGAGAGTAAGCAAGTTCCAACCTAGAGATTCCTCTATTTAAAAGCTTTCCCATCAAGAAGGGGGGTCACCTGCTTGTATCAAATGAGGCTTCCTGTAGTGTCACCTCATTACTGTGTCCTTCCAGAGTAGCAAATGGGGAAGGATCTTTGGCAGTGCTGTGGATTTGGATTATTGTGGCGTCCCCACATGTTCTTGGCTTGTGCTTGCAGCTCTGAGGACAGTAAGTTGAAACCTCCCTGAGCTTCCGCATTTTCTACTGGTATAACTGGCCCAAACGCCAGAAGCCAGACAAGCCAGATGAGCTGGGCAATGTTTTTATTTCTAGCATGGATTGTGCAGTCCTTGCAGTTGCTATCTGTGGTGGAAAAGGAGGGGTGACAAAATAGAGTTGTTTGGTGCCATGCAGGAGGAGAGACCCCTCAGGGCATGTGAGTGATCACCAAGCGCTACCATGTGGGTCCTTTCAGAGAGGAGAAAGAAAACAAGTCAGTCATGTGTGATTCTGGACCCTCGCAGAGACAGGAACAGACATGCCGAAAGCACTCGTGGTCAATAGTAGCATCAGCAGCACTGAGATCTAAAAGAATAAGCATGGACATTTGACCTTGTCCTCTCTTGTTCCAATATTACTGTTATGTAGCAGACAGCATCTGGAAATTCAGGTTTTCCCTCCCAGGGAAACATAACATGATCGATGACACGCTTGGTATTGATCTGGTATGCACAGGCCAAATTGCTGGCTGTTTAAGAAGTCCCCAGTGCAATGCGCGTCATCACTGTGCCCAGCGTCCTTTTGGTATCAGCTGTTAGAGGCATGCGTCCATCCAACCTGAAAGCTTCAGCAAGAAGCTTCCCTGGAGGCAGCAAGCAAGACTGCCCGCATCTGGGAGCATTTACACTGCTGCTCTCCGAGCATATTGATCCACTGTCAGTGAGATCACCGGCCTGATAAGCCTAATCTGTCTTTTGTCTTAAAATATTGTAGTGGTTGAGACAAGACTAAATGACAACCGACGACTGGTCAGACTACCACAGCCACAGAATTTCTCCAGGGAAGAGAGTGTTCACCCCTAGCTCAGCGTCTCAGGTGTGCCTGAGCTACGGGGAGTACGGTGCCCTTGCACAGCTAGCGATGCCGCGCTGTGACACGCTGCAGAGC
This sequence comes from Egretta garzetta, assembly GCF_000687185.1. Lineage (NCBI taxonomy): Eukaryota > Metazoa > Chordata > Aves > Pelecaniformes > Ardeidae > Egretta > Egretta garzetta. Next base: position 3,366,590 of record NW_009259800.1, read on the forward strand.
TGGCAGACCTTCGGTGCAAATTAGTTTGCTATTCACTTGTGTGTGTGAGCCAGGATCTTGAACCAAGTCCCGTCTCCAGATTTTGCAGTGGTGATGCAGGGCCTGGAGTGCATTCTGGGGGCTTGCAAACGCCATGGTAAGCTGGTTATGGGAAAAGGGGAACCCGTACTTACAAACAGGATTGTGTTTGATTTGTAGCTCACAAAGCAGATGCTCCGATGCGTGTTCTGTCTGTGTGAGAGAGGGAGCGAATGTTATTTAATGTTTGATTTTTAGATACAAATTGCATTTCAGAACAGGCTTGCTTTTGGAATAACATGATTATCCTATTCCCTTTAAAGGAAAATGCATTCAATTATCACTGTGAAGTAAATAAAAATAACTTTGTATCAGAGAAGCTGGTGAGAGAGCAAGCGTTAACATTTCATGTACCGAAAGTCTTCAAGGTCAGATGCAAGTCTTCTGGGACTGGGGTGCAGGAAGCTATTTACATGAACCATCCATTTTAATCATTCAGCCAGAGGGCTTAATGTTTGGGTCCAAACATTAATGCTTGTAACAGTGGTGTTTCTCAAAACAAAACAAAAAACACAGCCAAAGGTGACCTACAGATGCTTAAATGTGCTGCAATTCACCCGCATGCCTCCTCTCCCTTTTGGTGGAGACCTCTAGCACCTCTCCCCTTTCCGCATCAGCCTGGCCGCCAGGTATTTCTGCCCTTCAGCAACAGGCCTATGGGGACAGCACATTCCCCTTTTGAACTAGTAGCTTGGGTAGTGCTCTAGTTATCTGCAGCAGCATTCAGATCCTTATTAAGTATTGGTCCTCCAGAGCCTTCGCTACTGATTAGTGAGCAGAGGAGAGAGAAGGTTGTTAACAGAACATCTCCAGTTGCCAGGAGACTTAGCTGCATATGCTTGAAAAAAGCCTTTGTTATTGGGCAGTGTGTCAGACGCTGGTGGGAGAAACGCTGCTTGCAGGGCCTTTGGAAAGGGAAAACGGTATTAGCTTTAAAATGTCTGCTCACAGAAAACAGAAAGTGCCAGAACTCGCACAAGGTCAAAATGGGTTGTGTTTAATTGAGCCATCTCTTTGTTGAATTGCATATTCTTTGGATATGAAGTGGAATATAACCAACCTCTTACAAAGCACTCTCTGTAAGCAAAGTTTCTTTGATGACAGCTTGTGGAGCTTGGGAAATGTAAAGAATAATAAATAGCAAAAGACAGTTTGCTTTCCCAGGCATCCTTATTTCTCCTGCACTGCCTTGCCCTCCCGTTTCCTTTCCTTGCTGCCTTTCTGTCTTCCCTGCAGTCAGCCTCGCTCCTTGTGTTGGTTTTTTGCATACCTGCCTGCTTGGTAGTGCTGGTAACGTTCCTGTTACATCCTTTGGGGTGAGGGGTTGCTTGCTTCCCTTTTTAACTGACATGCCATTGTTCTTTCATTGTGGGAGTATGTGGTAAACTGGGAAGAGTTTATGTAATTTTAGAACTTGTGTGTGACTTAGTAGATTAGTTGGAAAGGTCACACGCTGTGGTGTTCATTTTCTAAATAGAAAAACTCCTCTTAAACATTCCCTCAAGCCTGATTTGAGTCTCGTGTGTCCCATATTATTCTGGTTGTTCTTTTCAATACTATTCAAAGGCTGTTCTGTCTGTCTTCAGAGCTCCTGCTCAGTGGTGGATGCTGCATCCTTGATTGAATCTCTGCAGTAAGCGTAATACCTGTCCTGACTTGTACTGTACCTTGAAGTGAAAGCTATAGGGACTATTCAGAACTTTCCACCTATTATTTCTTCTTCATCTGTTGCAGAAGTTTGCTATGCCTCTGTTGTATGACACTCAGTATTCTACATGTATCTGCATCGAGCTGCATTCTCCATCGACTATGCCAAGCATTTGGCTCCGTTGGAGCTGGCTGTGTTTTTGCTACTGTTAAGCCTTTCAATTAGGAGAATCTTGCAAGTTTATGTTGGCATTCAAGCTGCTTTGTGCACCGGGTGCTGAAGCACGGCATACAGATGGAATCAAGCTGATGGGTCGGGTTTTTTAAGGATCTGATTACTGTTTTTATAAAAGTAACCAGCTGCCTCCCCCCCGCCTCCAGTGGGGTTTTTCATGTATTCTATCATAA
>NW_009259800.1:3368925-3458338 GCF_000687185.1 Egretta garzetta
GGACTGATTTGCTGCTTACATGTCCTGAAAACATTTCTGTAGGAAATAATTCTGGTTTACAACTGCTTAACTTGCAAACAATGAACTACACAGGCTGTAATGAAGTTACCAGCCTGTTGTCGGCAGAGGGCAGGAGTCCAAGATCTGTGGAGCTTTTCTTTCTTGCAGAATCAAATTGTTCGTTTCTTCTACTGACATGATTTTTTGCTCTTTTCTTTTTTCTTCTGGCTCATAGCTTCCTAGTTGCTTAGGGAGCTGCTTTCTTATTCTACAAAGTCTGTTAGTGTATGACCTTGCAGAGAAGTTGCAGTTTGGCCTCCTCTCGCTCCATCTGCCGGTAGCTGTCACGTCTGGCGCTCGGGACTGGCCAGCGCAGCGGATGGCCACGGTAGCGAGCGGTGTGGCTCAGTACGGGCACATCAGCCCTTGAACTTCCATTCCTGGTCAGCACACCCTCGGTGTGGTCTTGGAGAGCATCTCTTGGTTCAGTTTCATCCCAAAAGCAGTCCAAGCAGTGCTGCCGCTTCTCTCTGTTGGGAACCAAAGTGCAGTAAGTGGGGAAATTCGCTTCAAAAACTGGTCCGAATCAAAACACCAATGTAAATATGCCTATGAGCACTGCAAGAATGCGTAGCTATCAGTGTTCATTTTGGTGATTCCCCACCCACCCACCCAGGGCTAGGGGTTTTTTTATTTTCCTACAGGGTTTCCAGTATCCTTCCAGCTTTGTGTGAAATTGCCTCTCTTTTTAAACAGCGATCCAGAGTTTTTGTAGGGATGGAAAATGAAGCAGAGCATTTCTGCTAGAGCAGTAGGGAGAACTCTCATCCAACTAGTATCCACACATGTATAATTTCCCATGCCTGTAGGGGGAGAATAAATCCTAAACGGGATGGGTGGTGAAGGGGAATAGATTTGGCAACCTTGCTCCAAAGAGTTGTCTGAATTTGGGATTGAGCTGGCATATCAGAGATAGGCACCTGGTGCAATATTTTATATTATTGCCAGAATGTAGCTAAGTATAGGCACAGGATCAGCATTGCCAAGATGAAAGCAAATAGGTTTGTGGAGGAGATAATCCAGGAACTGCTGCATCATTCTCAGCACAGGGACTAAGCATTGAATGGATCGAGGTGGCTAATCACCTCCAGTTAATTCCTCAGGTGTTTTCTGTTCAGGATTGAAATTGCTGTCTGTGCTGTCACTGTTCTGTGGGAAAATAAAGTCTAATCCACTCGGCACCTCCTCATAGCGTGAACTTCACACGGAACGAGCCCATTTGCCAATTTTGAACAACTTTGCTGCCAAGAAGCTCATCTTCTCTTTCTCAGAAAGATGAGACTACAGCATGTTGGTGAAGATGAGTCTAATGTGGAAGATCTTCCTTTGTATACACACTGATGCCATTAGCTGTGGGAAATGCTTAGATGCTGCAAAATGTCTGACAATCACAATGACATCAGTGTCCAAGGCATTTTCCATTTCTCTAAAAGGCAAAAGCTAATAAAGTGAGCTTGTTTACTTTGCTTTCTGCAATGAAAAAAAGCACTAAATGATTTATCCTCATGCTTTTCCAGGAGGAAACAGTGTAGACTGCAACTCAGCACAAATCCGTAACGAATGGAAAAGTCTCATTTATTCCAGGAGAAATTATCTTTTTAGGGACAGTTCTGAATCTGGGCTATAATTAAAACAGCCTTTTAAAGAAAAAGAAGAACACTGGATGTTTTTCTCATTTGATGTATTACCTATCACTAATGACCCTCTTTTTCTCATTTCCATTTAAAAAATGGATATAAGCAATTAGCCGTATATTGCACAAAAGTAGCATTACCTGAAAAAATAATTAAGATGATCTTGAAATTAAGGAAATCAGTGTTGAAGAGAAGCAGGTGCTTAATGGAGGTGAGACCAGCTGTGCTTCCCAGGAACGTGCTTGAAGCGCTTCATGGAAAAATGTGTGAGGCCTCCACACACCACTGGTAGGAAATTTATAATAATTCAGACAAATCGCATCCTATAAATAGCAGAGCTGGATTCATTAGGACAGGAGGCAGATGGAGAAAATCTAAAACTTGTTTGTTTCTTTTTAAGGGACTATAACGCTTATGAAAAGTGTCAGCTTGCTGTCAATGAGGGAAAAACCCTCTGGTGCAGCAGTAACTTTCTCACTGTTAGGTTCTCCTCTCTGCTAACGAGCAGCCATCCATGAGAGGCGTTCATAATACTTTGTTTTAGCAACTCCTGCCTGCCTTTTTCTGGCATAGCCAGGCTGACACAGAAGTGCTGCAGTGTTGGAAGCATGCAGCGACTGAGGGAAGGGGAGAGACGTGAGGGAGGCCAGAGGGTCCTGTATGGTGCGTAGCGCTAGCGCTTGCTAACTCCAGTTAAAACGGATGCTAATGGGGCAGAAGCATAAATGCAGCTGGAAAATGGGGATGTGCGGAGTGAGGTGAGAATCATCTACCAAATGGGCTAAGGGGTTATGCCCCAAAGCAGAAATGTACTGGTAATTGGTAGAGGAAATGCTGTGAATTATCAAAGAGAGAAGGTGAAGACATTTTTGAGATACTCTTACGTTGGTAAGTAGGAAAAAGGAAAGGCTTTCATGCGTGAAGAGAAGTAATGCCAGAAAGTGAGTGGGAGGTGCGTGCCTGGAATGCAGCTCTGTCCGTAAGTGGAGGTGAGAGGGTTGTTGCATCTTCTTATTTGTACACAGTGAGGTGCTGCAAAGAAGGAAGAGCATCCAGCCAAAAAGGAGCGTACAGGCTGACAGAAAGGGCACGTTGTAGACTGCATTTAAATAACAGGAGAGGGTGAACATGTGGGGCTGTTGCCAAGTATGCCAAAATTATAACTAGGCACTTTAAAACAAAGCCATCAGGGAAGACTGGCCGAACACAGGCTGCAACCACAGGCAAGTCTGAGTTCTTATACAGAGGTGGTAAATGTGTTCTGTATGATTATTATCTGTTAATGAACCTGCCTTCATCTCTTTCGCTGATCTGATTTACATTTCAGCAAAGCTTCCTTAAAAGATAACAGTGTCAAAATTCCAGTAAGCTATCCTAAGAGAATTTTTAAGTACAGGAAAGGAATACTGCACGCTTATCAGGCAGCGGTGTTTTTTCTTGAGGATTTCTTAGATTGCCAATTCACCTTGTGAAGTGGCAGAGGAAAAAGGTGATGTGAAGGTCATATTGGAGTCAGATAATCACAAACTTATTCAAGGAATGGAAAAAAGCTGTACAACTGTTCATGCTTCATGTATTAAATAACTACAGTTTTTCTCAGCATTCAATATAGAGGGCAGTGATCCCAACGCAAGGAGAGGACATTGGAGAAGAGGAAAGTAAGTAGTATGGGTTGGCAGGATGCCTTTGGGGATTGCCATCTGTTGTGGCTTGCATGTATCCATAGGGTGTCATGTAGCAAGCAAGTGGTGGCATTAAAACCAGTCGCAGACATGGAGCAGGTTAACTACCCAGGCGTTTGAGAACGCGGGCGTGCTGGGATGCATGCGAGAAGCTGAGCAGGGAAAGTACGAGCCAGCACAGGGGAGCTCATGGATCCTCATGCATACATCAGTTTTTTAGTGTATGGAGCAAAGAAACCCTTGGCTGATGAAGTGTATTTTTTTGCTTTCTATGGGATAAACAAGGCCTGTATATCCAGGAGGTAACATGGCCTGTGTTTATGGGCGGTGTTATATGAGGTTTAAAGTACTGAGTTCTGAGATCTTGATTCACATAGTCCCACAGCAATAACTAGTATGAAAAATATGGAGAAACAGATTTGAAACATAAGGCTTTAATTTCAGAAAGCCTTTAGCAACAGAGAATTTTAAAAAGAAACAAAGATAGGATATTCACTCGATAGGGGATAGCACTGTTCAGTCTTCTTGCTTCTAGGTTTGATCTGAGATGTCTGAAATACAATAATCTGTGATGTGTACTGAAAAACATGTATATGAGGGATGGGTGATTTTGAAGAGAAAGTACTGAAGAGAGGGAGTGATTTGTGTTTGTAGGTTTCCTGTCTTGCTGGTGGAAAACTTGCTTTGAATTATGCTACACTTCTAGGACAGCATCTTGTTATGTGAAAAACATTCTTTTCATGTGTACAAATTAAAAAAAAAAAAAAAATTCTTCTGCTCAAAACAGTCTTCAAATTTCCTCTTTGCCCAAGCTCATTCGCACTTCTATACTTTCTTTCATGTCATATTTTTCCAAAAATCCTGTCCTAGATAATGTCTGCTGAACTTTATTTATTGCAAACACCCCAAAAGCCACCAATCCAGAATATCTTCCAGCTACCGTTACTGCATATGAGTCTATATTGACCATAGGTTGCTTGTGTCTTCCTGCACTCACCAAAACAGGGGATTTAGGTTTTTTTCCACGTACTCTGAACAGCACCATGATCTTTCAGATCATGTTTGTGTGGCAAGTGCTTTACCTGGATGCTTGCATACTCTCCCCTCCTCGATGCAGTGTGTCATGCCACACTTAGTGAAGAAAGGTAGGTAAAAATGGCTTCAAAATATGCACAGCTTGGAATGATGAAGTTCTTGCCTAAGATCCCCTTTTTAATATGGGTAGATGGATAAATCCTAATCCTTTGGATGAGGAAGTCAAGACACGGATGCTGCTGTCAGTTACGCAGCATCACAAAAGGAAATCTGTGGCAGAGCTGGGAATAGTTCTCATTCCTGTCATGCTTAAACTGCAAAGCTGATTCAGTGACTCTGGGGATAGTTAACGTGTGTGTCTGTCGCAGTCTCCCAGTGTGTTTCTGGGACTATGCTGGTGTATTTCTTTGCCTAATATTTGAACTGGAGTGAGCATTTCTTCCTGCCCTTACCGACTGGGGATTTTGTTCACTTTGACGTCTTGCATCCTTCTTTTGTCGCAAAAGTGTGAGAAGGGGGTGTGATGTGGTGGTGTAACTTGCTCTCTTTGGCCCTGTTGTTTGTATCTGTAAAGGTACTGAGATAGAATTGAATGAAAACAGGAGTGTGAGGTGAATTTGCAACCCAGTCTAGGGATGCAAAGTAAGAATTGTTGCAGGAAAAAATTGTCTCTTGTCACCTTGTTATTACACACACATACTCAGCCTGCTAGGCAGTGTATAGCATAGCACAGCACAGATTTCAGAAAGAATTGTCAACCAGAAGACAAACAAAGGAACCTTCAGCCCAGGCAAATGTCCTGTGCATGGGTTCGCATGTGCAGCATTTTCAACAACTGTGGTTAAAATGTCCTGGACGTGGCAGAAGCCTTCTTTCTGTGGTGTAGCTTTCTCTTGGCTGTTCTCATATGTGATTAAATAAGAGGTATGTTATGTATTTATTCATATATTGCTTTCTCTGCTTTTCTTGCTTCTGTTCTCCTCTTGCCCCACCTGCAGGCTTTGAATTACTGTACCAGCCAGATGTGGTCCGACTGTACCTCTCCATCCTCACCGAAAGTCAGAACTTCAACACTCTGGAAGCTGCAGCAGGAGCTTTGCAGAATCTCAGTGCTGGCAACTGGACAGTGAGTGCAGTCTTCTCTTTAATCTCTTTTGTTTCCTTTGTGTAAGTAAAGAGCAAAGCTATGTCACGTTGTAAGTGAGCTGTTACTTTGAGTTTTTGCAGCTCCTTTAAGAAGGAAGGAGGTGGGAGCTACAAAGAAATTATTTCCATCTTACTTGCCCACTAAAGATGTTTTGCACCTTCTGGACAGATGGCATTTAGGTAGTAGAAGTGTCACTGAACTCGTGATGATTGAACCATGAACAGGTTTTACTACTACATTTAACCATTGCTTCGTTCATTCAGAAAAACCTGTTGCTCGATGATTAAGTGTCCTGAATAATTAATTCATTGGATTGTCAGATTGCTCAGGAAACTGCACTCCAAAGTGTTCTCTGATACCATATCTGAAGCATCCCCAGCACTAATCAGGCAGTTCTCTCAAAGGTATGCCTGATCGCTTCTAGAACCACACAGCAAATAGGACTGATCAGCAGCCTGAGGATCAGCGGGGTGGTGTTTCACAGCTGTCTTGAATACAGTTTATTTTAAAAACAATCATGAAACAGAATAAAAGCGTGAAATTGGAGGTGGGGGAAGATAACGGATGCTTTGGATGCTTTCCTGTTCCCTCCAAATGACCTCTTTTTTTTCCTAATCCAGAAGGATGTTTTCACACTGAGGTGTGTACAGAACAGATGCTGACGGATGATGCTCTTTCCTTCTATTTCTGTCCTCTTTCCCCAGCAGCTTGCTAAGCTGTAGGATGAACTTCTACATCCTTTCTTCCTTGGTGCTTGATGAACTTGAATGATGGGTTAAGTTACAGATTTGTCAGCACACACAACCTAACTAGTCTTTGCAGGGGGGAAAAAAAATGAATTACAGCACTGAAAGAAATGCCAGGGGCAAGGAAAGGGCAGGTATATGAACTCATAATACTTTGTGTTGTTTCTTTTCCCTTGTGTGTTCTGATCAGTGGTCCACGTACATCCGTGCAACAGTGCGGAAGGAGAGAGGCTTACCCGTGCTTGTGGAGCTGCTCCAGTCTGACTCTGACAAGGTTGTGAGGGCTGTGTCAATTGCCCTGAGAAACCTTTCCATGGATCGTCGCAATAAAGATCTCATAGGTATCTTCTGAACTTTTCTAACCAGGCTGGGATCTTGGATACCCTTGAGAGGCCTCACATTTTCTGTCACTTGTGCTGAGGATCCATTTTGTATGCAGTTTCCATCTGTGCTATCTAAGATTACTCTGTAGCCACCGAGTGGAGGGCTGTCATCTCGGAATGTATTTCCAGCCCATTCAAACAAGCTGTGGTTTGACAGAATTCTTTAACTCGGGAGTAAAACCAGATGTGGATTTTTGCAGGAGAGGGGAGTGTGTGTAGGTTTGCAGAGGATTGGGTAGATTAAGAGGTTTCTTGTCTCTTCCTTAGGTCTGCCTGACATGGCACTTGTGCTTCTAGTCTCACATGATGGTCACAGAGAAGTTGCTCCTTAGGCTTGCTGTTTAGATTAGAGTGGGAGTTTTGCCCTTGGCGTGCTAAGCTAATGTGGGGAAGTGTAGTGGGCTCTAGAGCTGTCCCTTTTTTCTCGCTTCCTCCTTCCCTTCTTATCCTTTTGCGTGGTAGTTGCTTTTAGAAGCTGGATACCAAACAACTTACTCTTTTTCAGATTAGTTCTTCAGCCGTGCTCACTAGCTCCTATCCAAAGGGATAAATAAGAATTCACCTGCCCGTAAGCAGGAATCTGAAAGATTCAGCTGTTAGCTGAGCTTTCCTCTGGATGCCTCTCTATTTAACTGATGTGTTGGTTTAAACTATAACCTTGTCGGGCCAGGAAATATTGGTCACATGTTTAGTGCCATCATCCAAGTCGATACTAACAAATAGCAAGGTGGGATTCTGCCTTAATACATCAGGTTCTTTTTTTAATAGTTCAGAGGTGCAGCTAGGCAAATGGTACAGACGGACACCTGGGAGCGATAAACTCTGGACTCGTTTTTTTCTCCGGTACTATACACTGAGAAGGCTAACTGCACCCAGGAGGAAATACTCTTACCTTTGCTGGGGGAAGGTTAATAAATGCATGGCTGCACACCTTGCCCCAGAAGGCCTATTACAAGGCTAAGTTGAGTAAGCCATGTGCGTGTATTAGCATGAATATGTGGCATTAGCAGCAGCTACTGGATGCTTTTTGCCTCGGGCATTGCAAAGTATGATAGATGCTGGCTGTAAAATTCCCAATAAAGATTGGGGTTTTTTTCCCCTCAATACCTTTTAGTGTTCGTGATGAAAGAGTTTGTCTTGGGTATCAACTCTCAATCACCTTGAAATAATGAATGATAAATACACTGTTAGGTTGCAGTCTTGAGGTTCAAGACTTTGTGCATTATAAAGTTTTTTGACCTGGCAAACACCCTTGAGTTTTATCATTCAGGATGGGAAGCTGAAATGATTATTAGGGCTGACTAATGGTATCTCTTCCCCTTATCTAGGTAGTTATGCCATGGGTGAGCTGGTAAGAAATTTGCCCAGCAGGCAGCAGAGATCTGCAAAGAACCTGGAAGAGGATACAGTGGTTGCAGTGTTGAATACCATCCATGAAATCATTACTGACAGCTCAGAAAATGCAAGGTCTCTGATCCAGACACAGGGCATTCAGAAGCTGGTAGCTATCAGCAAGTCAAGGTAAGTGACCGTTGAAAGCAAAATGTGTAAGAACTGAGTGCAAACATAAAAATGTCACTATGAACAGCAGCTTTTGCTTTGTGAAAGTAATTAAGCATCCTAACCTTTCAGAGCCTTTAATTTTAGAGCAATTAATATATGCACAGTAAAAACAGTCAGCACCTTTAATAGGTTTACTTGATTTAAAAAACAAGTTAATTGAGTAGTCACTTCAGTCATGTTAAGACATGCTCTCTCCTTGTCAGATACATCTTAGCACCATGTATGCATTTAGCAGACATCATTTGCAGTGAAACCATGACCTTTATTTTTAGTGTGGGAGGCCGCCTTCCTGGGGCAGCATTCCATTCCTGGAATGCCAGTGATGAAACCTGTTTCTTTTAAATAAAACGGTTAATGATGTGTAGTAATCGTTCTGGCCAAAGGGCTGGTGGTGGTAATTGGAAGTGACAAATTTTCACTCTGCAGTTCTGTGAAGACTCTGCTTTAGAGAAAAGTCTGTTTGGTATAGTTCAGCCAGTTAGACGTATAGGTGTGCTTTCAGGAAACTTTTGACATAATCAGCTGTCCCAGCCGTGCTCCCTCCCAGCTTCTCGTGCACCTGGCAGAGCATGGGAAACTGAAAAAGTCCTTGACTGGTGTAAGTGCTACTTAGGAACAACTAAAACATCAGTGTGTTACCAACATCCTTCTCATGCTAAATCCAAAACACAGCACTATGCCAGCTACTAGGAAGAAAATTAACTTTATCCCAGCTGAAACCAAGGCAGTATCCACCCCTTATTCTATACCATCTACATCATGCCCAGGTCCTACCCTTTCCAATAGATTCCAGTTAATCACCACCACTTTCCCCATCTTTTGATATATACACACAGATATCATACCCTTAGTCTATGGGCCATCCCTCTAAAATGTCCATTAGGTTTATTTAGTCCATGACTTTGGCCTCCATCTCTCCTAACAGTCTTTTAGGGTAGGAGAGATGGGGTGTGAAGAATTTGTTGGGTTCCATCGTTATCAAATAGGAGAGCCAACCAAGAATCTAGCCCTGTATTATTTTATAGAGCGTGCTTGTGTACTGACTTAGGAAAGCATGGATAAAATTTCATTTTCTGCTTAAAAAAAGCTTAATTTTTGCTGACCCAAATTGCTTTGTAAGGTACTCTAAACCATGAAGCAACTTCACTGAATTGTGACGAATAGGTGTAAGTTGGGGTGAAGGTTTGAAAAGTGGCTTAGAACTCGTTTTGTTTGGGTTTTTTTCTAAATAAATCCAGGCAGGATGGAATCCATCTAGTTTTTGTTAATGACAGCTACAAGACAAAAGGGTCATCCTGGCCTCAGTGTTTGCCCAGCAATACACATGAAAACCCAGGAATTTGCACAATTTGCAACTTCCATTTGGATTTCTTTTTGTCAGCAAATACCTATATATATGAAGAAGTCACTGAATGATTTCACATATATCCTAGAACTTACAGGTTCAGAGAACAGCTGTGTGAAGTACTGGGTTATCTCCTGGATATTGTTCTGGTGCAAAGAGGTCAACACATCAGTAATCTTACGTTGCTTGATACTTAAGCTCTAATTTTATCTTGCAAATCAGCCAGTCTCCCAGAGAAACAAAAGCAGCATCTCACGTTCTTCAGATGATCTGGAGCTATAAAGAACTACGAAATGCCCTGCAGAAGGATGGGTGGAACAAATCACACTTCCAGGTAAAGGTGCTGGCCCTTAGATTTAGTTGTGGAAATGCCTGAGTGGAAGATGTCCTAACTTTAATAATAATATTACAGTCTGATAGATTGTGGGCTTTGGTTGTGTTCTTTTAGGTGGTAGAAAAATGTCTGGTAATCTGTTCAGTCACAGCATCGTGCATGATCTTGCTGGGTATGTTTTTCAGCACGTGAAATGTATCTTTTTAGCTTTTGGAAGTATAGGCCAAATGCTTGTGCTTTACTGGAGGAAGACTTAACATGTCTTTTCTTAGTTGTCTCTCGTTTGAAACGTTCCATCTAGCAGCGTAGGGCAGCCACCTGTTCTTGACATGCAGCCTCCTCGTCTTTCCTTGTGAAAAGGTTTTGCTCCTTTTACAGACCAACAATGCTGCCATTTACATAACAGGAAAAAAATTCCAGTAACAAATCTCTAAGAAAATAAAAAATACTCCTGTGCCATATTACCAACGGAAGGGGGGCTTAGCAGCATTCCATAATCTCTCTCCATACTGTTGGTTCGTTTATTTTTCTTGTTCAATTTCCCTGAGTAGCAATTTCATATTTCTGTGATCTTTGTCTCCTAGTCTGTTTCTGCAACTCCAAAGGGTTCCAAAGGTACTGCTGGCAGGTCTGGCTATGACGACAGCACTTTGCCTCTGGTGGATAAAAGTCAAGGTCAGTTCTGCTCTCTATCGATTTTCTATCGTGCTTTGTTTGCTTGTTTTCTGGATTTGTCACGTGTGTGTTATGGCGTGAGGGGGTAAAAATATTTTACTTGTGCGGTGATTTTTATTCCACAGTCCCAAAAGGCTCAGTCCTGTTAGCTGGATATGAATAGTATTCCTTCCCTTGTGAAATGTACACTACTGACGTTGTTTTCTCAACTTGCATGCAACATCATCAGTTACATCTTCTGGGAGAATTTGGGATGGATGCGAGTTGGAACTTCGAAAGAGAACAGCCTTGGTTGACAATGTTATGCATTAATGCATCTTGCCTTCAGCCAGGCAATGGGCTTGGCCTTACCCCTACTCAGTACTGGAGCCTTTTCCTTTCTAAAGAAATGGGCCTGTTTTGGCAGTGCTGCTTCCTCTGCGGTGCAGGTTTTTTTCATTGGAGATGGTTTATCCAAACACTGGCTAAACCTGTCTGTGCTTTTTCATGTGGCCTGATGCAGCCGTACCAACACTGGTGTAGCTCCATCTTTAATTCCATTATGATTGCTTTGTCTCTGAATCTGGTTCTAGTTTCTAATGCTCAGATGTCAAAATTTCTTCTCAGAAATCTTAGTCTCCTACAGCAGAGTTTGCCATGTTACGCTTTACCTGGTTTAACTGCAGATTACTGCAGAAAAGACGGCCCCACACTGCCCTGCCTGTTTCCACCTTCCCTGTCTGTGACCAAATCTGGCAGGTTATGCAGACAGAGGGTGACTTGGGTCAGTTCGCTGATCTGACAATGAACTTCTTGTTTTCTTCGTGGGTTAGCTTTCTCTTGGCTCAGCAGGCTACTAGGTGGGATTGTGTGCCACATGAAGCTGCACCCTTACTTATTTTCTTTCTCTTCTATTCTGGAGAGACCAGAGAGAAGCTTGTTAACAGCGGTAGGTAGTTTAAAGCAGAACTGCGGTTTCTGTTATCGCTTGGAGAGAGGGAGTTCTACATTACAGTGCCAAAGCAGAAAATACAAGGATTACATGTGCTCTCTGGAGAGCTTAAATCAAACTTCCCTTTCTGAATGGATAACAGTAGCATAGGCTGGGGGTTGTTTGGTTTTGTTGGTTGCTTTTTGTTTTGTTTTTTTACAATAGTCTCTGCATTCAGTACTTTATGGACCTTTCTAGTTCTGTGACTAATTTAAAAATACCAGGTGTTGAGAAAAGTAAATGTAACTCAAAGTCATTTCAATGTTTCTGTTTTATAGATAATGAGAAGACTGGGAGTCGTGATATGATACCTATGGATGAACTTGGCCCAGGTAAATTCAGTCATAGATCAAACCCTCCGTCTGTTTCAATAGAGTGCACTGTCACTCATGGGAAAGTTCAACTATTTCTCTAGGTGATATTCTTTCAGATGGATAAAGCTGGCATTTAAAAACAGAACATTACCTTACAAAAGATTGGCTGTAGTCTTTTTTTTTAATCTGGTTTGTTTTTTTTTTTTTCTTTTAAATACATGTAGAGTGTACAGACCAATTTCTCCAATATTTAAAGCATATAATGAAGATATACTGACCTGGCTTTCATTCTAGTCTCTGGCCCTTGAGGCAGCTGCATTCCCTATTACAGATCTGGAAGTCTGGGAATTCAGAGGTGAAAAAAAAGAGTTGAAAATTTACTTCAATATAAATTAAATCCATTCTGCCTTTGTTTTCTGTAGGTAACACCAAAATTAAGTTAGTGTGTGTGATATTCCTGGCTCCACCTTTCATTTGCCTGCATCTAGCCAAGCCTGGCTTTTCCTATGGACTGAGAACAGCCACCTACTGTCAATGAAATGCTTTGAGATTGATAAGCTCTGTAGTTTAAGACTTGTAGAGGGTTTGGGTTTGTTTTTTTTTTTTCTTTACTGAGGTAGATAAAGGTGCTGTGTGGTCTCCCAGGAATTTGCTTTACATCTTCCAGTTGATGTTATTTTTATTTAAATACCTATATTAATGCCTCCAAATCAAACAGTTTGCTCTACTGTTATTTGTGATTGTAGCTGAAAAAAATAGCAAGTTAGAACCAAGCTGAGAGCCAAGCATGTTCAGCAGTTAAAATAACAGGTATATATTACCTTTTGTATTCTTAGAAAAATGAGATGCCACCTGCCATGAATCAACTGTCCATATGTATTTTGCCTAAGGGAACACTGAAGCATTTGTTCTCACAATAGAACGAAATAACTTCAGAGAAGATTGCCTGGCAGGGTAGCTGTGTGCTGGCAGGTGCTGCAGTATGGGCAGTGCTGATTGTTTATAGTCGCAATATTAATTGTTGCCTTGTGCTTTCAGCAGTTACTGGTATGGCTCTGAGTATAAAATGAAATGCAAATTAACAGCATATGTACAACATCAGGCAGATTCTCTGGGCCGTTCTGTTCTCCAATCTTTTCATCACTATTAGAAGATTGAAATCTGTCAAATTTTCCTGACCCCAGCTCTTGGGTGCTTTTTAACTCCAGTATGACTATAACTTTGTGCTGTTTCAGAGGTCAGCTGAGAAGGAGCTCAATTATTTATCCAGTTTACTATGCTTAATTCCAAGGAGCTGGAATAACACCTTAGTACTACTTCTCTTTCCTTTAGGCTCTTCCAAGTGCCGTTTGTTTTTTGTCTTAGGGGCATACTTACATGAGGAGCTGCTCTAGACTATATTTTCTGATTTTAACTTCATTGTTGCCTGTTGTATTCTGCAATTTTTGTTCTTTTTCCACTCTGGAGTGAACTGGCAGATGTAAGGAGCAGAACATCAACATGCAGTCCTCTGGGTTTGTCCCTCCTTAAGCACAGTTTGGTTGTATCCCCACATCCTCCACACCAGCCTACATTGAACCTCCAGGAGACTGACCTCACTTATGTTTGCAAAGAAAATGCATGAGAGTACGAGAGAAAGTTGTTCAGCATCCCAGCTTATCTTCTTATTTCTTTTCATTGCAGGAATTTTTGTGCCCTGATTTCAGTTGTGTGTTTTTCCCTTGCCTTCCTCTCCTTCTGACTTCACTTGCCCTAAGATCTTTCTAATTTATATTCACTGTGTTTTAGAGAATTCTCATCTGCCTCCAGGTTTTCATTGTTCATTTCATTTAATTCAGATGCTTCCAGGTTGCATAATTATCTTTCTGGTGTACTGCTTTGGTACTGAACTGCAATTGCTCAAACACATTACAGCGTGTCAGTGCAAAATTCAGTGGATTTCCATGCCGCATGCATGTTAGAGGTACCCATCCATTCAGCCAGGTCCTTCCAGCCCAGAGTGTTCATGCTGCTCCCCTGCAGTGTACAAGACTGCTTGTTCCAGGACATCACCGCCTGTCTGCTGCTCTATTGCCTCTTTTTATCAGGGTTCAGCTGACTTGGTGCTTGGGCCTTTATTGTTAACTCATATTGACTGTTTTTCAAGATCACAAAAAGAAAATTGCTATTGGTATCTCAGCTTGTTTGCTAATACTGGGGGAGTCATCCTCCTCTAGAAAGGAAATTAATTCGCTATCAGTGTGGCTAGGGAGGCAGAAAGATATGTTCCCCATCAGCTGGCAGTACTCAACCAGTCAGATTCCTGTTGTCTGGAGCAATGGGAGGGCCTGGGTAGAGCGTAGATGTCCTGGGAGATGGAAGAAGACGTGTAGTACGAATTCCCGGGGGATGCGCTAGACAGCCCAGCACAGAGATAGCTCAGGTCTGTCAGACTTCATCAGCTCCAGACAAGTGGCTCTGCACCAAGTAATCTGAAGATCATCAATGCTTATTGCCACGGTGCTGCCTGAGGGTGGCTGTGACCCTGAGCTGTCCGTAGAAGCAGCAGAACTGTGGTCTCAAGGCTGTATGCCGTATTTCTGAGTTCTCTAAAACTGCATCTGTGCCTCAATTAACCTACAGTCAGTCAGCCAAGAGCATCTGGGAGCTGAGAATTGTTCTGACCAGAGACACACAGTTCAGATGCCCCTGTCCTGTGTGCCCATCTTCAGGCATAACTTTTCCTTTCTCCTCCTCCTTTTTGATGGGTCCGGAGGTTTGATCTTAGTAAGTTGAGAGCTGGGTGAGGGCACGGATGGAGTGACACTCAGCAGGCATTTGGTCCCATAATTTGTGATGACATTAAAGTGTTGCTGCAGAGAGAATGGGAGAGTCAGTGAAGCCATACAGAAGCCAACAAGCAGAAAGCTGAGAGAGGAATAAACAAGCTGAGAACGGGGCATGCCTCTATTCACCAGTGTAGCTTTTGTCTATACATTGGATTGTATTAACTCAGAATAATGCACTTATACCTTGGAGCAGTAAGATCTGTATAGGTGTCCTTTATTCCACAGAAACAGTTAATTCTGATCACTCTTTAGAATGAATCGGAAACATGGGAGAAGCAGTACTTTCTAACTTCTTTGCAGAGCTGTGGTCCTCCGGGCTCTGAGGTTTTACTTCTCTGATGCAGCCTCCTTCAAGACATTTCTCATTTTATGAGGTCAGATCATGAACTTCTGTCGTGGTTTAACACGGCTGACAACTGAGCACCACGCAGCCGTCGCTCACTCCCCCCACAATGGGATGGGGCAGAGAATCAGAAGAGTTAAAAGTGAGAAAACTCATGGGTTAAGATAAAGGCAGTTTAATAGGGAAAGCAAAAGCTGCGCAAGCAAAGGAAAGCAAGGAATTCATTCACCGCTTCCCATGGGCAGGCAGGTATTCAGTCATCTCCAGGAAAGCAGGGCTCCATCACGCGTAATGGTTACTTGGAAAGACAAACACCATAACTCTGAACGTCCCCCCGCTTCCTTCTTCTTCCCCCAGCTTATATACTGAGCAGGACGTCATATGGCCTGGAATAGCCCTTTGGTCAGTTGGGGTCAGCTGTCCCAGCTGTGTCCCCTCCCAGCTTCTTGTGCCCTTGGCAGAGCTGAGAGCTGAGAAGTCCTTGGCCAGTCTAAGCACCACCCAGCAACAACCAAAACATGAGTGTGTTATCAACATTCTTCTAGTACTAAATGCAAAACACAGCGCTATACCAGCTACTAGGAAGAAAATTAACTCTGTCCCAGCCGAAACCAGGACAACTTCCTATCTCTGCTGCTGCATATCTTGACAGAGTCGTAGCACAGCGTGTGGTTTCTAGAAGCACATAATCCATTAGCGCTGATGTGTGTGGCACCGTTAGCATGCAGACCACACAGCAGCAGGCTTGCAAATGAAGTGCAAAATACATTGGAACTTAGATATAAAGAACAAAGTTCTCGACCGTTCTTTGTTGTTAGATTACTGCCACTGTGCAAAAGATTGATCTTCCTGTTGCTGCTGTCCTGGCTAAGCATGGGGTTTTAATTTTTTAGTAGTATTAAAGATCTGTTGCACTCTTTAATTTTTTGTGATTACAGTCCTTATTTCTGACCTTGCTCCCTGGGAAGTATCACAGTGCCCATACTTCACTTATTAGCTGTTTCTTTCTGGGGGTACGTTAAAGGTTTCCTTTGTATCTTGGCAATTCATTTAAAAATGTTTGTGCATCACCCATGATGATGGCACTACAAAAAGGCAAAGTGATCCGTTACATCATTCTGAGTATAATTAATATTAGATTGTAAAAAGCTACCCCTCAGTTGTTTGATTGGGAGGGGAGAGTCAGCATGTTTCCATCACTTAAGGACATACCTATGTGAACTATTTACTCCTAAATAAATGATGACTCTTTAGATGAGGACGTGACTTACTAGCAGTATTCATGCCTGTCATTTGAAAGAGAATTATTGGTCATGCGTTCCTCCACAAATGCTGGCTGGGTAGCTGGATCCAGCTGGTAGTATTTTTTGTTTGAAAGGAATAGCCAAGAACGTTGGGCATCTTCATTGCCAACAAATAATTGCAGGTAAAGCCCTGTGTAGCAATTATTTTCATGCTTTAGGATCCATGTGCTACATGTATAGCTCAAAAATTCTTCAGTTATTTTTAGGCGCAGTTAAATAATCTGATACTATCCACGGTGCCATAAACATATGCTGCTTCAGGTGCTTGTTGCAGGCCTGTGTGCTCTCTGATTCCTAAGATGCATAGGAAAACCACAGCTCTTTGAAAACTTAACCTGGCTGTGGCCAGCATAAACATCATTTAGGGCCCTGCTCTGCGACTGTGTTTGGTACAAGTCACTCCAGCTGCGTGTGCTTTTGTCGTGTGGGCAAACAGTGCCTCGAGACGCCCTGGGAACCCCACAAAAAACATTACTTGTTTTTTCTTAATGACCTGTTGCAGGCAAGTAATAAACCGAGAGGGGAGCATTTTGGTGGTTTATGTAAAACCTTTTTGTGATATTCTAAGAACCCAGTTTGTCAGGACATGAAAACATTAATGATCCCTCAATTACACAGGGGAAAACAAAAGCCTACAGGGAGCTATACATTTGAGTGTCACTCACGTCAGATTACAATGCTGTCAGAGCAGGAGAGGATCTATTTGTCACTGATAATGAGGGAAATCTGATGCATCGGGAAAACAAATTAAGATTTACGTCGGCTGACAATGATTCAAAGCAAAGGTTCTGAAATAATTAGAGCCATTTCTTTAGAAAAACCCTCTCACACTTTTCTTCCTTGTGTTCATCGTGCTTTCATATTGTTTCTTAGTTGTCAGGAGAAAAAGCACCAACAGGTGCTACTTTGTGATGAAGGATGGTCCAAGCACAGCAGGGTTTGCATCAAGATTCTTCCAAATCGACAGGCCCTTTTTCTCAGTGCTCTGAAAGAGACTCTTCCAAATTATTGTCATGTCCTGCTAGTAGTCAGGCTCAGGAAGAGTGGGAACATGCTGCAGAGCATTCAGAGAATGAACACAGCCAATTAATCAGGCTGCTAAGCAAGGAACACAAGATTTGGGCTGAATTTGGAGCTCATTAGCCACAAGGCGCGAGTTGACAACTTGCTGCTTTCCTTGGGCATGCTAAAAACTGCAGCAGGCTGGGATGAAAACAGTGCTGCTTGCTAATGAGTGCCAGCATCTGGCAGTGATACAAAAAGAGGGCTTTTCTGTTTTGTTTTAAGCTGGTAAAAATGAAATTTCAGAGCTGGAGCACCTGTGAAAAGCAGGCTGCCAGCATCTTTGGGTTGTGATGGTTTATTTTCCTGTTTCTTTGCTGAAGAATTCTGCTAGCATCAGCTCTGGGTTTGCTCTGTTTGTGCGTCATGCCTGACTGTCATGTTACTTCTCCTCAGATGGGTACTCCACCATCGATCACCGGGACAAGGAGCGCAAATACAAGACCAGTGATAACACAGGGGATGCCTCGGAGAAAGAACCTTTAAAAGTGAGCTTCCCCTTTCTGCTGAACGCTAATTAGTGCCTGTAAAAGAAAGGAAGCCTGGTGTCATCAGCAAGAGATACAGGGTGGTTACTCACCAGGGGGTTGCAATGGGCTTTTTTTTTTTTTTGGTTGTCTTTTTCCTTTTTTTTTCAGATACAGCCACCATTTCATAACTTAGCACTTGGCTAACTGGAAATAAAAACAAAATGCTGCTTCCCAGTGCAGGAGCAAATGCAGGCAATCGCTGTATTCTTGTAAATGGATGAGGTTGTAAAAACAGAAGTGTTATTTCTGTTACCCTCATCCAGGCAGCATTCCCTAGCACTAAAGTGTATAAGTGTGCTCAGACTTTGTTCAAGAATAGTCACTTCAGGCTGTCACACTGCTTTATTGTTTGCAGCGTGAGTAGGTGTGAGCTTGTGTGTCTGTGTACCGCAGTGTGGTGAACAGTATTCGTTTCCCCAACACTCATTCACAGTCCTGACGGTGGACTATGTGCATAGGCCAAGGAGGTGGAGAGGGACAGAGACACATGCATAGTTATGTGTGTGCCTTCTAAAACCAAATTTAGACAAATTTATAATAAAGAAAAGAAAATCTTCCTTCACAAAGCTCTTTGTGTTGTGGGTTGCGTGCAAATGTGGCTTGTTAGGCTCTGTGTAATTTCTGTTGTATTGCTATGCCTTCTCAGCAGACCTTCTTAAAAGTTGCTTAATGCTGTGGACGTCCGTTCTCCCTGGCCTCAAAACAAGCTTGTGTTTTCCCCTGGGGAAGTAATTTCGAGAAGGAAGGGGAGGAAAAGGAGGACTCAGTGAAACAAGAGTCAGTGGTAGGAAACACTATTGTTAGTCTGCAGAAGGCTGTCCTTAACAACCTTCAGCACGGTGCTGATAATATCAGAAAATCCAGGTGATTCATGTTCAGTGGAAACAATTAAACTTCAGTCAATTGAAAGGAAAACCCACTATTGTTGAACCAGGGAAATAAGAATGTGTTGTGGAGAAAAATATTTCCATAGATCATGAATTAGGAAGATGTCCTGCTGCATTGGTCTGCCGATGTTAACTTGCCTGGTCATGCATTTCCTGCGATGTCCTGCCTTTCCCTGAAGGTACACCCTGGAGAGAGGATGGCTTCGATCCAGCTGGACATTTTTTAAGCACAGATCACACTCTTCAATTTGCCAGTTCTGGGTATAGCTGCACCCTTGTTGAAAGCTGCCCAGGTGGACTTTTTGGTAGAGGTGGTTGTGTTCCTTCATTTGTTTTTGGAACTGATAAAACTGAGCTGATTACTCATGTCATGCAGTGTGCCCCCTTGCTCCAGTGTGGCAAGAGATGGCCCTGACTGAACCAGTGTCAACAAAATAAACCTGCTAGTTCCCTCATCACAGTTCTAGTAAGTTTTGCTAGGAGGCAGTGGGAATGGATGCGTTAAGTGACATAAGAATGTTGATCAATAAGAGCTTGACAGAAAATGTCCTTCTATGGAAAATCAGCTACGGCAGGAAAATTAACAAATACTTGTTATTTTTGCCAGTCAGAATTCATTAAACTGGTCCAATACAACCCTCAAAATCACATTAAGCAGGCCAAACTCCAGTGTATGTCTGAAGTGAAGCGCAACCCAAAGTTCCGTGAGTAGCTGCTTTGCTTTCATGAGAAAAAGAGGAAAAACATTTCACCTCAACAATGCGGTCTCCCGTAGTCTCTGCTGCCTCTCAGGTTTAAGGACAGAGGGTAACCCAAATTCAGCCTGTTGTACACACCCAAGGTATGCGCTGCCGTGCCCTTAGGTGCGCAGAGCTGAGTAGCTGCTACTTCTTCTCCCTATGCTGTGAAGCAGAATCAGTCTGTGGGGTCTTCTGGCTTGTGAACTGTTCAATAACCATGGCTCTGAGGCCCAGGAGTGGCTGAGAATTATGAATAATGATGGCAGGACAGTGTGGCCTTTTGGCCATTGCAGATGCTTTTGTCAGTATTGTGTCTTTGCTGATCTTTTTTCTTTCTCTACAACTAATTTTCCCTTGTGCTCGTTTAAGCTGACTTGTTTGGTGGTTTTGTTTGATTAATCCGCTCTGTTTTGCCTTTAACTCCTCACCCTGTGCTGCAGAATGACACAAATAGGAAAAACATTAACAGGAGTAACAGGGCTTCGGTGAATCTGGTGGATGCCCGTGACATTAAACCCCAGCCTGTTGACTCCTGGGTCTAATTTGCATGCATGGTAGGTCCTTTTAATGGTAATTGGTGCTAGTGATTAACTTGTCTTGTGCATGATCTGTATCGCTGTGGAATCTCTTCAAGGCTAACTGCTTAACTGGGTCCTTTCAGACAAATGAAAATGCATTTTAAAAAAATGGCATTTATATTATTCAGTGTATCTTTAATGAAACACAATCAAACACCACTATTTGATTAAAAAATAACCTGTCAAATAACCAGGCAGAAAATTAATACCGTGAATGATTGGTTGTCAGCTGAAATGTGAAAGGTTTCTGCTGTTAGGCCATGGGAATGAATTTGAATGGTGTGTTCTTACTTCCAACCATTTTTTCCCTCTATGCTCATTATAAGGATTAGCCTGAGACTTAAGGAAAAGCATATCCTTGACTATTTATGGATGTCTCTTGAGGTTCCCATGAATTACACAGCCCTGCCCATCTGCAGGAAAGCTGCTGGCTGTACACAAGTTACTTTGCAAAGAGAGGTGACTTTGGTTAAAAAACAAACATTGCCCCACAACTCCCACTTCTCAATTCCTTTTTTTTTTTTCTCCCTGTCGCTAAAGAAAGGTGCTTTTTTTCTTTTTTTCTTTTTTTTTGTTGCTTCCTCGTTCTCTGCCTTTGCCACGTGCCAAGTTCCTCAGTAATGTCACTGGCCTTTCTTCACTCTAATCTGTCTCTGGCTGTCTTGCTAGACAGCCCTCTACCCCGGTTATACCTTCCGGCACTCCATCAGATGTGATGCTGTGTTGGGAACAGCAGGTTTTGTGCCCCTGGCTATGACTAAAGAAAAATCTTAGTGACTGTTGTGGAGTCCCTGGGCAACTTTCCCATCAGAGTGGACAATAGGCCTTTAAAGGCCCAAATTCCAAAACATAGAGCATCATCCACCCCCGTAATTCCACATGGAAATCACTTGCATTAGTGGGAGAGAAAACTCCTGTAATGTTCTTGGGGGGTGGGGTGTTTTCTTTTTCCCCACCTCCTTCAACAGTCTAGTATAAGCGTGAAACATTTACAGATTGTTTCTGTTCCTGGGGTGGAAGCGCCTGCCCAGAGCAGTCTTTCAGCATTGCCAGGTACTCTCATGTAGCCGCGGAGCAGACCCTGGCACCGTTGCTTCCCACAGCTGGTCAGCACTGCGTGGTCAGCCTTGGCTTAGCCAAAGGGCAGAGATAAATCTTTGTGTGTAATGCCTGTACGTTTCACTCCTGCACTCTTCCTCTGAGCAGTGAAGGCTTACAGGGTGGGTACAGGCTTTGAAAAATGAAGTCTGCTCGTTTTCTCCCAGTTGTACCCTTCAAGGAACCCATATATTGGGGATAGATTGGCAATTCCAGTCACTGTCCTACCACAGGGTGATGGAGATCACCAGGGTCATGTTATTTGCTGGTATTAATCAGTTTTGACTTTGTTTTGCAGGGCTAGAGTCCAACCACATTTTTTTTAATTGAGGGGGAGAAACAAACATTGAATCGACACAGAGGATCTCATCAGTCACCACTGCCATTCAGATTGGGAGGGCGCTGCATCACTGACCAGGCTGCAGGTTCTAGGAGGATGTGGGGAGAAAACACAACTGACTGCCATTGCCAACCCCGGAGCACCATGCCTTACAGCGAGACAATTTGCTTTTTAACTCAGTTACATTCCCACTAGAAATAACCACCACCTCCCTCTCCCTCCCACCCCTGCAAGAAGAAAGAAAGAAGACAAGAAGGGAATCCAAGCTTCCATCTAGCTGGCTGCGTTCTTAGGTGACTCTAATGTGTGGATAGTGCCAAGTATGAGAAGTGAAGGTCACGCAAAGAAGACAGCTTCACAAGAGAAACTGCAGAATATTTGAAATAATATCGTAGGTGTAGCCATGAAGATAAATAGCACTTTTCTGGTTTGGGGCTCATTGTTTTGTTTTTTGTTTTGAGGGATTTCTTTTGAACTGTGAATCTAACATTTTTAAAGGCTTTTTGAAAAATGTTTAGGTTTTCTTTATTATTTCCACAGAAAGTGCAGGAATGTTGAGTGGGTTTATTGGATTTCAATGAAGGGAAGAAGTACAGAACAAAAACTATTAAACTCTGGTCAAATGAACTGGAGAGTGGATGACAAAATTGATGCAAGCTGTATAATCCGCTTTTAGAGTAAGCTATATCAATCACAGTGCTATATTATCATTATAATCTGGTGTACAATACTTCTGCCTTTTGAATTCTGTAATGGCTCTGTTTTTATTTCCACATATTGAAAAGCAGTTTATTGAAGGTTTCAGTGTCCCTGGTTCAGAAATCTATGCTGAAAAATGGAGCTGGCTGGCTTTTTATTTTTGTGTTCTCAAAGATTGCAATAAGGAGCTTTTATATTTTTAAATGTACCGGTGTTGCATTGATGATGATTAACAATTTCTTTTGCCATAGCTGTTAACACATTGGAAGAAAATAGGAGCTATTTCGTAGGATGTCTTATTTTGAACATGCTATAAATTTTAGATGGGTCTGTCACTTATATTTGATGGTAAATTTATCACTGTTGGATCCATGTTTGCTTTGGGCTATAGATCCTGATGAAAAACGCCACAAAGGGAACTGGTTTGGCATTTTTTAAATCATCATCGTGATTTCTGTGTTCCTTTGGCTTTGTTTTGAGATCACGTATTTCACGTGGTGTGAAAATCACCCATGTGCAACAGTTCTCCTCTAAGACGCCAAGGCCTGCTTCGTGTAAGGGGGAATTTTTACCTCACGAGAACGTACTCTGCATATATGGTATCTGGTAATGCCGTGAACTAAACGACTTCAGATCACTGGTTTTCTCCAGGCACTGGTCAAGGGCGGGCAGCAGATGAGAATAGAAAGCAAATGTCTCACTAGTAGCATCAGAGGACTTTTGCTGATTTTGTTTGGTTGCCACTGTTCTTTGATTGCCACGTGTAGTTATAAACAAGCTCCTAAAAACGGTGTGACTGGAAAGCACATTTTTGAATCTAGCAAACATCATTTGCGGTTTTCAGTGCCTGCCGTTTCCTTTGTAATTAAAAAGGGGAAATATCCAACAACCTCACCTCCCCCAAAATATTACTGTAATAGTAAACATCTAAAATTTTTGTAAAAAAATTTTAAAAACTTTAAAAAAAAAAAAGCAAGTACCAAGAGCTTTGTATATTCTTGAGTATATTAAAAATTTGACATGAATACATATATATAAATAAAAAAAATCTATATATCTATATATATATATTGTTGTGCAGAGGATAGGTTAACAAAACCATGTAAAGTAGTTTGCAGGAGAGGGAAGCATTTGTTGATTCAGGGAAAAAGACTGATGCCAGAAGCTGTCAGTGATGTGGGTGATACGTGTGCTCCTTCGCACCCTCCCTTTTTGACCCTCATCTTCCACGTACGTTGCAGCGGTCACTTCTGGATCCTGGGGAAGGTGAAGTTGCTTGGAGCAAATTAAGATAGCAAAGATTTGCTTTTTCACCTGCATGAGAGTCCTATTGGGCCAAAGATGCTCAGCGGATCAAGGGAAGCAAAGAGATACATCTGTGATTATCTGCATTTGTGTCGGGGCAGTGTCTCTCTGTGTGTAGACATGAAGTGTGGCAATGAAACCAGATACATAGTCTGACTGTATATTATATCAATGGTGCTCTTTTCATACTTGTTCTGCCAATACGCGGAGACCCTTTTAACCAAGCTACACAGAAGAGTTTTATATCACTTTTGGTTATGTACTTGGTGTATTCTTTTTGTATATGAAAGGATTTTTTTAAAAACGCTCAGTAATTAGCAATGGAACCTGCTTTGTAGCTGATTAGAACAGTGTAAGAGAAGGGCCGTGCTGTCAGACTGTCCCTGATCTACTTCAAACCATATATTTACCAAAGGAGTCTGAGCAAAAGTTCACTTAAAATAAAAACCTGACTGTTGAAAGGAGTCTCTGCTAAGAGTTTGTGATTTAGTTATTGTACAGATACTTCAAAGCTAGCAAGAGGTTAAGAGAGAAAACTGCAGGAAGGGGGAATTGAAGTGACTAGGGGCCAGTTATGTCCACGACCTCCTATCCCAGATAACCTGTGGCTCTCAGTGGGGCGCTACAGGGACACTCAAAATCTGGATCAGAATTTAGTTAGGTCTCTGTCATTAGTGGGGTAAAACCACCGAGGAGTATTTGAGAAGCAAATTCAGACCCTGTCCCACTTTCCCCCAAAAATCCTGTTTGTATTTACACTGCATCCTGTGATAAGCAAACCTCCCCGTCAGGTTAGATGGCGGCGGCTGCCCAAGGTCATTGTAGCAAACTGTTCTTTGTTTTCCTGGGGGTAAGCGTTCATGACAGCCAGCATAGTTGTGAGCTGACAATGTGGTTTATTGCTGCAGAAAAGCAAAGGGTGGTGTATAAAGAAGTCAAATACCAAGTCCGTGGGCCAAGACTTCCCCTGGGAATCACACGTCTTACCCCTGCCCTTCCCATGCCTTACAGTAACAACAAATTCCCAAGTACGTAGCAATAACCCATCATTTACATCACTGTGGTTTGTTTTTCTCATCAAACTTGTTTGGATATTGAGGAAGGAAAATGGATTGGGGGTGACTTGCATGTGAGACTATCGCCTGGTATTACCAGCCCACCAGCTGAAGTCCAAAGCAAGGTACTTTGAACCAGGTCTGGTGATTTAATGTCCTTTTCATCTGTGGCCACAAGCTCACTGCGGGGCGATGTGTGCCCACACCTGCCCTTACCTCTCCCCTTGTTGGCACCAGTGTGACTGGCTGTTTGAGCTGTTCTGGGATGTGGGTGGACGAATCTGTAATTGTTGTATTTTGGCAGCAGGGACTGTATGTAAAGAAGGGAAAGCGGCAGTGTGTGTGACTAAAGCTGCAGTAGGGTCTAGAGTCTCCTGCTAAAAGGCAGGCAGTGCTTTTTAGGGCTCAGGTATGTGACCTCCTCTTTTCCTGTTGGCTCCACTGTGAAAACTGGAGAGAATCTGCCTGCAAGGGGCTGCGTAGAAGAGATTTCTACCTGCAGAAATTCTACTGGGAGGGATGGTTGTGGAAGGAAGCAGTCCGTGAGGGCTGAGGTAACATAGGGGAGAGGGGGACTTCGGATGGTATATAATTACTGCAGAACTTCCTTCGCAGGGAGGTGACTTGCACATCTCCCAAGCATCTTCATTAAGCTGTGGAGGTTTTAAAAGAAATATTGTGTGTCGAGACTCCCCTGGAGAAGCATCAAGTTTGGTGTTGAGCGTGCGAGCAATTGTGCTTGCAGCTTCCCGGGTCAGTCTGTCTGTCTGCAGACTCCGAGGAGGATTGTGCAAAAGCAAGGCTTTAGGACATTTTGTTTCTGTCAGGGAGTTAAATAGCAATTTAGCCATAAGTGTAACTTGACAACTCAAGATGTGTTGCCAGCTTGAAATGCTCCCCAGAGAACAGCTTGGGCAGCCGTAGGTCCTGATCTTCAGTGCCTTCTGGTCAAAACACCTGCCTATCCTAGTTCTGCTCTCGGGCACTCAGACGTGTGGATTCTGAATGTGTCTGTATCAGGAAAGCAAATCTTGTCTCTGTTGCCAAGACACCGCAAAAGGGACTGACTTGGGGAGCAGGAACTGACTCACGGTGACGCATCAGGAAAGCAGGGGGTAGCGTGTTTAACTGTTACAGTCCATCAGTAAGTTCTTGCCAGCTCTGAGGAGCAGTTTTCAGTAATCCTTTCTGGCATGCAAGGCTTATGCTAGGCAAAGCAGTTTTCACTCCTAGAGCAGTTCCATGAGATTGAAGGTGGTGAGTTACCTTCTGTTACTTGCCTTACAGTTGAGCGTATAGGCTCAGCTACCTGTGGGAGAGGTGCACGTGTTGAACCCTCTGAGTAAGGAAAGCTTCAGAAGCCAAACGGGCACGTTAGAGTGGTTGTAGCCTCTTCTGCTGTCCGACTGCCCGCTCAGTGAAAACTACGGTGTGCCAATAACTTCAGCCAGCGTTTCTGTGCTGTTGGGGTGGAGTCATGCACTCACAGTTTTTGAAGATGTTTATATAGGCATAGTTTCTTGCAAAAGTTCTTTGGTTTGATGCCCCTAAAATCTCGTGTTTCCTTATCTTCGACAGAGGAACTCTCTGTTTTACTGGTACAGTAACTAATCTAGTGCATTTAAGGGGAAGGTATTATGAACCTTTTTTTTTTCTGTCTTAAGTTTTACATCAGGGTAGGATGTTCTGAAGTCCAAGGTGGGAAGGAAGATAACGCAGATACTACAAGGCCTGCCAATCTGGTTCTTACTGTTCAGAAAAACAAAATAACTAGACTAAGAAGCTTACTGGTAATTAGTAGCTAATGTGTTTGTAACTATCATGTGCCTTAAAATTTTCATGGTAGGAGAATAAAAAAAAAAAATCAACAGTGTGTTTTCTGTAATACTGCTCAACATTCTCTCTGTAGTTTAGACTGGTGGGATTTTGCATTGTATTTACACTGTACTATAAACTGAAACACTTAGAATGGTTTGATTTTACAAGTATGGAGAGGAAAAAAAAAAAGGTGGATTATGTTTTTCATAGAACAAATGTTACCGTGACAGAATGTATTATTACTATAGGATCTTTCCATAATGCAGACAAGTAGAATGCTTGTTAGAAACCAGGTATGTAGGATAACAATTTGGTGTGTTTTCAATAAACCATGCCTGGAAAGAATACATGTGCCATTGTTTATCTTTTTATTACATAAAGAATCTCAAATATTCTTTGGCTTTGCAACAGCATTTTTCTGTGGGCAGGGATTATTCAACCCCAGCTCAGGTCAGCACTCTGTGTTAGTGAAAGGTCAGTGGTAATGAGGGCAGTTGGAATATCCTTTAAACTGGTATAGCTGAAAATTTTTGATTTATTGCCATATGCTGGAGTTGTAGCACGAAGTCCTGTAATGATCCTGCAGATCATGGGGTTTTTAACTTTTTAATATACAAGCATATTTCTGTGGGAAAGACGCCTGCGTCGCTGTTCAAAGGCCTGCACATTTGGGACCACAAGCCTAACTTGCTGATGGATTTTCCATTTGTGAAGTTATCAACCTGTCCCAATTTAATCATAAAATCCATGTAACTTTACAAAGATTTCTCTTTTCTGAAATGTGTGCAAGTATTCTCATAAATACAAGTGTGTAAGAATAACAGAAAATCTTTATCATACCAACGTGAGTTTTGGTTGAGATGAGAAACTGTTATTTTGAGGATGTGCCAAACATTTCACATTTGTTGTTGCGTGGGGGAGAAAAATCCCGATACCGAAAAGTCAACCGTGTATTTCAAGTAGCAGGCAGTTACCGACAGATCTTGATTCTCTTGCGGACTGCCTCTCCCGGGCACGTTCATCTGTGTTGATAAGATCAGTAGGGAGACTGATGCACCTAAGCACATTGTACTTACCGCCATGCCTTCATGAAGCGTGACAAAACCCAGTACATCTTGACATGAGTGTTCTGCAAGGTCTTACAGATAGAGCGGAGGTCAGGTTTTCTGTGAGTGAAAGGTTGATGAATCATTGCCAGTAACGGAGTTTGCCATATGTTAATGCCTGATTGTACCTTTCACAGCACTGTAAGGTTCCATTTACTTGTGAATGCTTGCAAACAGCACTTGGAAGGTCATCTTCAGCTTGCCTGCCTTCCTCATTTCAGATGTCCTGAATGCATCCCCAGGAGTTTTGTAAAATCATCTCCAGATTCTGTTCTTGCAGCTGGAGGATCCAGTTTCACAAGTGCTGTGGTAAGATGTGGGCTTCTGGGCTAGGTATCATCAGCGTTCCGCTGCAGTGAGGAATCGGATTTTTTCTTTGTGGATGCACTAATAGGCGATGAATAGCAGATGCTGTAGGTGAGGTCCTGAGCTAAAACAAGTATGTTGTTTCTACAACTGACCTTTTCTAGCTGTCAAAGTGATTTCATTTCCAGCTTATCACAGGTTGGGCAAATGGAAGCAGTGAGTCCTACAGGTGAAAGGTTAACCTGGTCACAACGGGCAAGAAATATCGCAGCCCTCATCTGTTTCAGGTTTCAGCTGTGCCTTGGGGGAATATGCTGTCTGCATGGGCCTCTTCCCCAGCGTCTTACTGTCAAGGTCTCTGTGCAACCGAAGCACAGCAATGGCAGAATCTCATTCCAGTGTGAGCTGACAGAGAGGATTTTTTTACAATGGGAGATTGTTTTATAATGGGACCATTAACTGAGCTGTAGAGGCAGAGGCAAAGACTAAAACTCTTTTGCTGCATTTAGTGCACAGCAAACACAGCTAGCTGCTACGCAAAAGATACCTTAGGCTTGATTCCTAATTGATTGACAACCAAATAAGCATGCATCGCTGCCCCAGTGGTGTCACATTTGGTGAGAGAGTTGGGATCTCAGCGGTCTCTTGCTGCTCTTGTAGGGGTTTCTGGGTTTCTCTTCATTGTGTCTGATGTTGGACTCATTGCTCAAAATTCTTCAGTGGGGTGCTTTTCACTTCATCCTACCAGTGGGAGGAAGCACAAGCTCCTGTACAAATGTATGATGACTGCTGTTTGCTCTAATGAGTAATTTCTGCTGTAAGGATTGCTACCTGGATGCTGTTATGCTCAATTTGGTATTAAATTGGGAAGCGTAAGGGACTACTGCTGGGTTTGACTTCCTCAAAAATTGTCCTCCTCTCTTGTATGCTGATTTAAAGAACCAGTTCAATATTTTGAATGACAACATCATGTCCCTTTGAGGTAACCAAGAGGCTCTGGCAGAAACCAGACCTCACTGTCATGTCTTGCCTGAATCACTAAGACAAACTAGAGAGTAGCTGTCATTTGGAGAACAGATCTCAATCACCAGTATTTGGTGGGATCAACCGTTCGTGGCATGAGTTGTGTGAATTTGCTGAAAGCTGGGTGTTGTTTTAGGGGAGTTCTTCCCATGGGGAGCTTTCTGTCAGTGGTACACTCGCAGCAGCCAGTCTTTATAATAAACACATTCTTCCAGATGCAGTTCCATACCTCTTTTGTGCAAAAATAGGTTGTCTTCTAATTGCAATAGGCTGATACTGCAGTAACACTCAGTAGGTTTTTAGAACATGTTTGAATTAGAAGATCCATTGTCTACCTTTTGCTTCTCCCAGAATTCAAAGCGCGATTTTATTTTGAAAAGCAACTCTTCTCCCTGGGAGATTTCATGTTTATGTGTCAGTGACTCCAGATCATATTTGCTCAACTGACCAAAAGCCTTTTTTCTAATTGTCAGTCATGCAAACTGAGTCAGGCTTTTTCTTTTTCATCCCTTGCCACCAATAATTAAGAGCATTTCAGAAGTGTGATCAAGTGGAAAAATTTTTCTTGCGTATGGAATTCTGTAAATAATCTGATGATACATACACTGTGTTTATTTTTACAATTTGCTATGTGGGAGATCCTTTCTAAAGAATTAAAATGCCATTTTTATACTAAAAGGTGGCTGCTATATTTGCACATATATTACATATACATTATTCACTAATGCATCTTTCGAAATACCTGTGCTAACTCTACAGGTTCCCTCCTTCCCTAACTTCCTTGACAGTCTCTCAGACAGTAATTTTGGCCATTAACCAGCAGTAGGAATGTATTTTTCTGATCTTCTCTTGTAAAGTGCAGAACAGTCTTACCTGTTTACTCTTACACACCCTCAAGTGTGTATCTGAGACTTTGGTTTGGTTATCAGTATGTGTTAAGTGCCCTGCTATGGCAGGAGTGTCTGGCTGCAAAGGTCTTCAAAGCTAGGAACAATAGAGGATTCTTTGGACTTGTGACCTTAGGTGTACAGAAAGAATTCCTGGTCAACTGTATGTATCCAGATTTTTCCTGTGTGCTCTAGAAACTTGTGTATGCCAGTAAATGGGCTTGAAGATGATTTTCTTTTGCAAATTTTGCAAAAATTGCTTGGAATCGCCTGAAGGACTTCGGCCCAGTGACATTGAGTTGAGCCCGAATACCAAGAGGGTGTGCTGCTAAGCAAGCTTGCAGAATAAATCATTGACTTTGAGATGGAAGTGCTAGAGCTCAGCATCTGCTCCTCCACAGACAGCACAACAGAGTCACAAGGGGCTGCTTCTGTGTGATTTTATCCAGTATAGCAAATCTTGTGTGGTTCTCAATGTGGCAGAATTTAAATTGTTACAAGAAACTTTGATGTTGCCTTCTCATATCCCTGTGAAATGCACACATTACGAGCTGGCTGGGTCACCATGGTTTGCTTGGTCCATTTCTTAAACTGACTCTGTCACCTTATCCTGTTGTGCGGAAATTCTCTGCTGTGCTCATTTATTTGTGTCCTGGAGGTGGATTTTCTGGAATGCACAGGCCGGGATAGATACCACTTCAGTAAGATGGACTGTAAAAGGAAGAAGCTGATACAGGTCTGAAAGAATCCCTGGTTATCCCTGATTTTCACTCTGATTTTCAGCTGTTGGATCTTTCTGTGGCTGTTCCAAGGCTAGAAATCCCAAGTGCAGTGCAGAATTCATGGGAAACAAAGGAAGTCACATGCCTGCTCTATTGTTTTTTAGTTTTTATTTATAAATGCAACCATTGCCTCATTATATAATCATAGCAGGACATGCCAGGAAATGCCAGTGGATTTTTGCATTGTTCAGGTGAGTTGGAGACTTCAGATTTGGCTTCGTACCTTCTTAGTGACAACCCTCTCTATTCACATCGTGTTAACGACACTGAGGTCAACCAGGGTGTGCAGGACCCATCTGGTAAAACCCATTGCCTCTGGTCTTTATTTACAGTGTCTTAAACTTACACAGAACTTCAGAGTAAGCAGCTTGCCTTGCCCTAAAAAGCACGCACTATGCATATAGAGTATAATGAGGGGATAAGTAAATATGAGGGAATAAACAGCATTTTCTCAAGGTCTCTGACATTATGTAGTTTTGGTGTTTATTTGGAAGGAGCCTGCTCGTTTTGTTACCTGTTACTGTGTTTACTTTAATCTATTTACTACTTCAGTTTTCCCTACCTCTGCAAGGGCAGATAAATAACTTTATCTTCTGCAAAATTCTGTTTTATTTTCTCATCACTGCGTGGGTCAGTCTTCTTTCAGTGCGTAGAGATGCACTTCTTTTCACTAGTATAGAAATTATTAACTTTTGCAGTAACTGTGCAAAAAGGTATCTGGTATCACGATAGGAGTCTTCACTGTATTAAGTGGCTTGCTAGTAGTTTAGAAAAACCAGGGCTCCTGAAGTGGTCTTTTCTTGCAACATGCATTTTTTTTTCCCACTCTTTACAATGATTAATCAGTTTAGCTTGGGGACACAATTCTTCAGAAGTTGCAGCAACTTTCTCCACCCTACCCCAAGCCCAAACTTTGATGGTTCAGGCTTAAGCTCAAAATAACAGACTGATGATGCGTTGGTCAAGGCAAGGCAATGCGCATCACTTCGCTTTGCTGAATTATGTGAAACAATGGAATAGACCTTTCAGCAGTTACCCTACTTACTCCCAGTCTTGGCTTCCACTTGGTCTAAAATGATGTCCACTAGCGCTTGCATTAATTACAGGCTCCAAAGTACAAAACCCCCCAAATTTAAAGCATGGACAAGTTAACCTGTGCAGTTGCATTTACATCATTTGAAACAAATGTTGAGTATTAATGGCTCTCTTTATCCCAAAAACACAGCCTTTTCCATAGCATCCTCCACTTTCATATATTCCAGATGAGATGGGTAGTTAGTGCATTGGAAACGGGGGTTGTTGCGGATATAGTTAAGGAATTCTGGAGCTCCTGGGACGATGATATTGTCAGCCAGAAGAACCGAGCCCTTCCTCAGCAAGTTGCATTCCTAGAAAGAAGAGAAATTGCTTCATGGTGGCTGTTAAGCAGACATTGGCTTGAATGTAACATGCTTTCATGTTAACCATGTCATGTTCAAGTGTCTGCATCCAAAAAACCCCTTCTAGTACGGGTTCAGAGGAAAACAAAAACATGGGAGAAGCTAAGTAACTCTCTGATCTTTTGTGGTCATGTTTAATATGATGACTTTTTTTCTGTTAACACAATCAGTAGACCATTAAAGATGCTGATAACATGTTGGGTCATTCAGGTGCTGAAATAGCAAATCAAGTACCAGTGGAGTTGTGCAGTTTGCTCAGTTTCCAGCTATGTCTACATGATCAGTAAGATGGAAATCAAGCACCAGTGGAGTTGTGCAGTTTGCTCAGATTTTTTCCAGCTATGTCTACATGATCAGTAAGATGGTTTTGTTTTGGCTTTCATGCCTAATATGTCAAAACTTCTTTAATATCACATTAAAATGTTGTAGTAGCTCTTAAGGTCACCCAACATACTGGTGTGTACCAGTCTCCTTTGGCCAGTCTCAGTTAAACTCCAAAACCACTAAATGATTAAAAGACATTTTCTGCACTTGTTTTCCTTTCATCTTGTACAACTTTCTGCCTCTTGGTTCAGGAGCTGGGCACGAAGCAGGGTTCGTACACAATGAAGATCACTCTGACAAATTTCTGCAAGGCACAATTAACTTGCAATATTCACTTCAAGTGCAATGTTTATCTTCAGTAAACCTACAAACCTAATTTTTACTGGTATTTTTGTCTAGTGGAAGTTGCTTATCTGAGCTTACCAGTTGTTTCAAAACAGTCTGTACTTAATCAGGCTGGTTGTTATCCTGTGTTTACAGGCAGCAGTTGTAGCCAAGACATGGGGTGGTTTTTGTCACTCCCAGTATATTACAGAAGTCCTGTTGATGAGTGTGCCGTGGAGGCTGTTTAGCTTACTGCTTTTGCCTCTGGTGACTGGACACCAGTGAACACAGTAGAAGGAATTTGAGAGACATGGCAAATACCCTCTGGTTTGTTGCATAGCTTATAGAAATGTCCAAGTGACAACATGCTGTATTTTCCACTGGTCATCAGGATTTCAGATGCTCTCTGTGTCAGGCTTTTCTAGAAGTGCATGAAAAGGAATGCTGTCTGGGCCACTATCAACATATTCATCTGAATATTTTATATTTCCTATTCACTATTCATATTGCAATACATGCCAAAATTGTACATTAGAATGTTTGTAACATCTGAGAAAATGTGGGGATCTCTTTTTCATCTTCCTCCTGTTAACTTCATACATTTTTTTTTAAGCAACTTCCTGTCACGGTTACATCGGACTGACCACTACAATGGAACTAAACTACTTGTTTGGTTTGGCTATGTTGTGAAGGTTAAGCTCCGATAAAGATGCACTACCTTTTTCCAGCAAAAAGAGCTCAATCATCCTTACATGCCGGTTTAAAAGAAAACATTCTCTGGGTAGTAACTGTAAGGAGGGAACATTTTCTTCAGCTACTGCTGTATAATTTCAATACTGGCTGTTCATAACCCCAAACAAATTTCCTTTACAAACAGCTATCTGGAGGACAGGGCTGAAATTAAAAAACAGGGGAGAGCCTGGATGAGAAAATAATGTTGTAGTCCTCAAGCAGGGGTCAGAAAGTAGTTGGCAGGTTCTCAATGTAAGAGACAGCCTCAAAAAAGTGGATTTATTTGTGAAGAAAATAATTGAAAAATGACGTTTCCATACAAATAGTTAGGCAGTTGTGGAAAATTTTATCAGCCTGTAGCTCCAAAGCTAGGAGATTGTCTCTGTGTGCCGTTGATAGATACAGATGTCATGAATTGGTTATTTAACACTTGAAAATACCTTCCCATCCAGAAGTCCTCTAGTAGTTAGCTCACCTATCATTGCCTACTGTTGTTACAGCCAACTTGTTTTGTAATGCTAACAGTAATGGTTAAGGCAGGTTGGGAAGTGTAATTTTTCCACATTCGGTGCTGGAGATAGAGTTGGAGAGCACTTCCCTAGGAAGTGCCTGACTGGGGCAGTCTGCATTCCTCTGAAGGTTGCTTTGCAGCCAATTAATTAGGTGATGTAAACACTCCCAGAAAGATGATATTCAGCTGTGCTACCAAAACAGCATTTCATCAAAAGGCTCTGCTGGCACCACAGACGCAGGCAAAAGAAAAAAGGGGGGTACTGAGGAAATTGGAGAGGTAGAGCTGGGATATGCAGGTCCTAAGTCTCACCTGCTTCCAGGATCAGGATGTTCTTGGGTCAAGTGTTACTGACCATGCAGATATTCCTTCTAGGAAGCATAAACCCCGGACCATACACTCCTCCCACTGGGATTTCTACTGCAGACCCATTTGTTCAGGAAAAAAAATGGTTCAACAGTATTTGCCAAGTCCTGAGCTATGTAGTGTCAGCAGTTGCCTCTGCCCTGTCCCCCAAATCCTCTTTTCCTGTAAGGTTGCTATTTTGGCTGCCACTCTTCATTTTATAAAGGATGAGGTCCTTCATAAAGAATATACACCTCACAGACATCAAGGCATTAACTACTTTACTTTTAAGACTGGAATTGTGCAAACTGACCTGAAGCAGGATGGTGTCTGGTGTGTATTTGTCTTTCCAGTGGTCCAGGAAAACAAAATCCAGAGTATCTACTTCATATTTTTTCTTCAGCTGGGGGATAATTTCCTCTGAAGGGCCTTCTAGGATTTTTACCTGAAATGCAAATCCATCTGATGAATTGTGAACCATTAAGAAAAAGCACATGCCTCTAGCTCATTTTAAACTGTGGCCAGGCATCAATGATCCTGTTTATAGCTCAATATTGCCTCAGTTGAATTATTTCATAGAGTTAGATCAAGAGTACTTTTTTCTTTTTGACAAATCAACCCAGTTATGTTCCAAAATATGGGTTTGGGGTTTTTTTTAAGTCATATCAGAAAAAGTGACCTGTTGTTACTGTTGGATAATGTGATTCTTTACTGGAAACATGGGAATCTCTTGTTGAAAACAGTACTCCTAATTACTTTTTTAGTTACATCTCAGTTGAATCTCATAGTCCAAGGGAAGCAAAAATACAGAGAACAGGTTAGTTCAAAATAAAGATGGAGGCTACAGTATGTAAAATTGATATGGCCAGTAGAGAGAGGAGGGAGGACATCTTCCTCGCAGGTTTATTGGCATAAGCACTGTTAAACTGAAGGTAGCTGCTGCACATTGATTTGTACAGCAAGCGCCATATACTGTGAGTGGAAGAAAAAAGCGGTAAGGAAATCTGTCTGGTTTATGACTCATAGCTGATCAGGAGATTGAATCAGATGGGGAAAATGCAATTTTAGATGTCACTAGTACTTCAGGTTCTCTTCAAGAAGTTTGAAGAAATGCATTAAGAAATGCATTAGAAGATTTCATGGTGAGATTTATTTCCTCTAGTTTTATCATCTATGTTGAAGCAACTTGCCTAGTCAAGTAGACAGGATCTAGTCAGGCATGAATCCTCCAACCTGTTGTAGATGTCTGACTTGGGCTGAGGCAGATTATAGACTGGAAATATCTGCATCTCAACCAACTGTACAGAGCGTCAAGACAACTCAGATTGCACAAAATTTAGGGGAATATATATTGTGACCAACTAGATTTGGGTAAGCACATCTCATCTGAAGTCCATTGCACATAATGCAACTGCTTCTTGTGACTGTGGTTCAATTTTGTGTTGTACTTAGTCTTGACACTGATTTGAACCTTTTAGTTTATATAAAGAAAACCAATATTCTAGTCTAGCTTTTGGGAGGTAATATAGTGAAGTCCTCAGCTGTACTGCTGCGAGTGGTCAGGGAGTGTAATTAGGCATGGAGCTGGTTAAATTAATAAGGACTGTCAGTGCAAGAAAAAAAAGAATAAAAAATGTCTATGAATAAATGTTGGATGGAAACCACAGAAAGGCTTCTGATTATCAGGAGGAGGAATCTGTGGGGCAGTCTTGCAGTTCAATAATTGCAGTAAATCTAACCAGTTTTGCAATAGTAGTTACAAATTTTAGGAAAAGGACTGTGCATGCTGATGTCCTGTGACTATAAGTGAAATAACTGACTCTGGAGCCTCCCTCCAGGTCTGTATTCTTCTTACAGTCACTGTGGGTTTTGAAAACAGCTCTCGGCACACAGCCCGTCTACTGTACTAACCAGTGAATAGTGACAGGCCAAACTGGAAGATGAAGCCTAAGTGTTTTCAAAATGTTAAGGAGTTATGGATGTATATGATTGTTTCTGGTTTTGCCCCTCTGAATCTTCATCCTGACTCACATAGCAAAGACCTTTGGAGAACAGCCCTGATTGTTTTGGTCACACGCACACACAGCTTGACAAGCTTTGAACTCGACCCTGACTCTCAGCTGGGTCTGTGTTGTACCTGGACCACTGACTGATGCTAATGAATTTAGCTCATTTGCATGGTTGCAGATGACC
The DNA here is from genome assembly GCF_000687185.1 of Egretta garzetta. NCBI lineage: Eukaryota > Metazoa > Chordata > Aves > Pelecaniformes > Ardeidae > Egretta > Egretta garzetta. Next base: position 3,405,373 of record NW_009259800.1, read on the forward strand.
TTGGTCCTCTGCATGGACACTGGTAGCTTTTCCCTGCTCTCAAGCCTGATGGTTAAACTCTGCACTTAGGGTATCATACTTGCTTCACATGTAAAAACCAAATTTAAACCTATTATTGTTGTTTCCATGCATAAATTGCTTCCTCATACCAACCAGAGAGAAATGGCATTTACCTTATCTTGTACTCCAGCAAACTCAATAATCTGTTTAGCTATAGCAGCAAATTCTGGGTTGAACTCCACAGTGAGAAGACGAGCTCCTGCCTTCAGTAGCCGAGCAATCCTAACTGCTGAGTAACCACAATATGTTCCCAGCTCCAGTGCAACTGATGGATTGACCTCTTCCACTGTCTTGTCTAGAATTAAACCTGCATAAAATGGGAATATGTTAACATTTGACAAAATCAAACTGGTTATTTACTGTTTCCTTTGCAAATTGGCTTATCTGTGATCAAGTTGATTACGGACATTCTAAGTTTCAAAATGCAAACTTTCAACTAAAAAAAAATCTTACTTAGTTTCACAATATAAACATTTCTGAGTAAGGAAATGCCTGAATTAACTAAAATATTTATAGTGTCACAAGGGAAAAAATGCAGTGGTTTTTTTCCAAGAGCTTTTTGCAGAAACTGGCCATATTTGCGAAATATATAACTCCTGAATTTTGAGTGCTCATATTTGTTCCAAATGTTACATGCAATAGTCTGATACAAAATTTCTCATACTAAATACTTGTTTTTAAAGGGAAAAGTCTAGTTATAAAATTGCAAAATATTTGGATTCACTAGATGAATTTGTGGGATAGAAAACATTAGTCAATTGTTAACCACAGAAAAATATTCCCCAAAAGAAGCGAGTGTGCTACATCCAGTCCTTCTGAAAAGAAAGATTTATTTGTGAGAAAACTGGTCCTCTTACTTGTATGACTAGAAACTAGATAACTAATCTGAAAAAGTATTTGAACAGATTTTACTCTAAGCCATGAAATTTTTCAATGTACATATACATTGCATTAAGTGATATTTTCGTGGGTATCGTTTGTTTATGAATAGTATGATGATGATCTTGAGATCTGCGGTCAATCTCGAAATCTTAGGAACTAAAGATTCATTAACTTTGACAGCCCTTATCTGAGGAAAAGTCATCTTGTCAGAGCAAAACTAGACTGAAATAAAAGAATATAATCCCAAATGATCAAAGTTTAGAGCTTTAAGGATTCCTATTCAGCCACCACCTACTATTCTGTTGCCCTAAGCACCCCAGCCTGGTATGCAGAGAAGCTAGTTTCACAAAATGTACCCATGACAGAGAAGCATTTTTATTACAATACTTACAGTTGTATTTCATTAGCTATATTAAACCCAGACTAAGGAAATTTCCCTGCAACTTCCCAGCAAGAGGTACCTTTGTGTCTAATTCATAAGGGAACAGGTTAACATTTTGCCATTACAGTTTTTTTAAAAGATTGACACTTTCCTGCAGCGAAGAAAAAAATGTTTTGACCGCATATTTTCCTTTAAGAGACAAGAACAAGATGATTTACTCGCTAAATAGCTGCTTTTGTGTATTACATAGGTAGGATTTCTCCCCTCAACAGTAACTTATGCTTGCATATACAAAATTCATATAGTTTAAAACACTTGTTTTTTTTCAATTTACTCTCAGTTAAGAATCTGAAAGTACTTAACATAATGAATTATGCCTTAAGGCTAACCCGTATAGGAACTGAGGTATAACGCAATCCTAGATATTTTCCAATAAATTGTCACCCTCTGCTTACACACTTGCAATGTACACAACATAACAAACCAAGATTTGGTCCTATGACTTCCTGGATTACTCACTGGATAGCCCTCCTCAAAGACATCTGTACGAGCATGCATTGCTGTTTACAAAACCACTCTGCTGACCACAAGGCTGTTGAGGATATTTTTTGCAGCAGCAGCAAGTTACCATGTGAATATGTCCTGTACTATGCTAGTCTTGAAGGATCTTTCAAGTGCTGATCCCAGTTGCAATTACCTTTCTCATCGCCCACATTCATGGCCCACTCCTTCTGGGAGCAGTACTTATCTATAGTGTCCATCACACTACAGGGGTCTCCTCGGACTGCATTCTGCAGCACAAAATTTAAAATCCTCTGTTCTTTGCTCTGATTCATGACAAAATTGATTATTTTCTCCCGGATTCTTTCATTCCAGATAAGGGCAGCAGTGCTGTTTTTCCTGATGAGCACCACCAAGAGCAGCAAAATGAAAAGCAGGGAGAAGACAATGAACAAAAGGACTGAAGAGCTCTCCAGCATCTGGAAGGAAAGAGAAAAACAGCCCAGGGTTAAGGTGGCACAGGAGAAAGCTATCCTTTTTGCAAATATTAAGCTGAATAACCCACAACCAACCGTACTGAACAGGAACACACAGAGTTTAATTATGGTGTTGTCCAGAGCAGCTGAAAATTACTCTCGGTCTCACTTGGTAATGGATGGTACTCTGTGGCACTCCCTTTAGAAGCCAATTTTACAGGGAGTCAACAAGTAGCTTTATTTAATGCTCTGGTCCCTTCCCCCACACAGCTGCTCAGTCCCGGCCCCAAGCATGCCACTGCACAAGGAGCCTCTCAGCATCAAAGCTGTTTGAACCATTTTTCAAAAGACTTAAAATCTTAAATTAGAGCCTGCATGTGATCACACTCTCCTAATTTTTGAGCACTGGGAAACTTCTAAGCTAGCCTTGGTAAGAAAATACGGAACGTCTCACCCTTTAGTTTTGAGCACAGTATCAGCCGAAACTGGGCACTGTTAGGTAACATTCTGCTTCAAATCAGTCTGCAGGTCCTAAATTACTACCTTGCATGCAGACCTCTTTGATAGCACCTGCCCCTCTTGCATGCTCTGCAGAGTAGCTGAGCTTCATGTTTCAGCAAAAGGTACCCAGGTGGAATGGTTTACAGAAGATAGTAGCCTTTCTCCTGCTTATAAAACCTTTGATATGGGCCATCAGTTCGATACCTTGGACAACAAAAGATACATTTTCTTTTATAAAGTAGGAGTGTTTTCTCAGTGGTTATAGAAGCATAAAACTGAATCCCTGAATCAGAGAAGAGCCTGGGCTTGTGAAATTGAAGAGATTAACAAAAGGGCACATTGTACTTCTCTGATGGGGCAGCTCAAATTATCTGATGGGATTGCACCTATTCTTATTCTCCCCCTGAAATTCAATGTCATAGCTGCAGGTGCCTATGTGTGTGCAGCATGGGGTGGTGTGTGTTTCTGTTTGAGAGTTTGAGGCATCTGAACATAAAGCTCAGCAGATGGGATGCATGTCACGCTGTACAGCTCAAGCAATAAATCCCATCAAAGCCATTTACTTGGATGGATATCAGACAAGCCAGTATACAGGGAGGTGCATTACTTCCATGCAAGAGTCACAGCATGAAAGATCTGATAAAGAAAGGGTTCTTAAAATTAAGGAATTGATTTAGCCTTTGAGAGGGTGCCAAACTAAGGGTTGTGATTTGCCTGAGGATTCTCTGCATGTGAAGCCACTCCCATACAACCCAAACCACATCTCATTTCTGATGATGTAGCTTATAACACCTCTACTTTTCCACCTCTGCTTCCCACAAGCGGGGGCTGACAGTTGCACATTGGGAGTAGAGCATAGATTGGAATGTGCTCCAGTTAGTATTGGGATGAATGAAAGCCAAATTAATTTGTTCTTTAAGTCTAATTAGGCATTTGAACACAGGTCTAAAGGATTCAGAACCAATTGCTTAACCTCAGCAGGCTGGCTTGAGTTGCACTGGTTTTTAAACTGTTATTTTTGAAGAACACAACCCTCAACTCATTTCAGTCTTTGATTCTTTCTATTAAGTCTCTTTCTCTTCCAGCTTGCTAAAAACAGTGAACAGCTTCCACTTGCACTTGTATTTATGTTCCACCTACCTGGATTTCAGCAAAACCATTGCTCCAACAGGAGCTACAACATCAAATTTTGCCTAAGTTGCCCAAGACCAAAGGTAAAGTCAAGTATCCCCCAGATCTCTTCCTACCTGTTCTTGCTCTCCCTTTTTGTTTCTTTCCCCCAAAATTGTCCCAGGGAAATCCTAAATTTTATGGGTGGTCAGACCTCCATTCTGTAGCGGGACTTAGCACATACACATCACACATGGGAAAAATCTATCCCACTGCTTTAAATTTTGAATCATCATGCAGAACACATTTTGCATTCAGAAGATGACTGAGTTTCCATGGAGATACGCTCAACCTACAGAACAGCCAATGTTTGTTCACCCATCCACTTATCTTAGTTGCATAGCAAGTATGATTTGTTTGGAGCGGTTGAAAGTCTATTTCTATTGCTTTTAAGTAGTCACCAATGTTAATAATTACCTTTAATGCTTTCCTTGCAAAGTCTGATTGGTTTAACAGAAAAGCATCTCTCTAGCTTCACTTGGTTTTCATGACTTGGTTGACTGTATGGTCATTGTGATTGGATTTGGATTACTGACATAGTTGAGAAATAATTATTCTGAACTGCAATGAATGGATGGAGCCCCAAAACCATTTACTGATGGCAGCAGGTATCTAACCTTCCTGCCTCTGGACAAGGGAAACCACATGAGCCCTGCATGCCAGTGACTCACTTGGTGGCAGTCCAACCATATTCAGGTCCCTCTAGAAATGAAGACCGTTGGCATTCAGAATTATTTTAGACTACTGCCAGACATAATCCTCTTGTTACAATGGATACTTTGGCATCCTCTGAGTACAACTTGCCACATGCTGTTGCTTTGGCACTACGAGATTCTGCTGGCGTGTTTGGGGCTGCCCTTCAAAGATCTGTCGGACAGCAAGAATGGATGCTGCAGGATAAACTAGATGGTCTATTTTTTGAGGAACAGCTTTCCTCCTTTATTGCTTAGTATAGATATTAGACCATTTGGTGAGATTTCTCAAAACAGGGAGAGCGAGCATTGGTAGGCTAACTCAGCACCACTCCCTGTCCTGCAGCAATGCTGACACTTCTTTTTCAGGCAGGGAACAGACTGTGAAGGCTTCTCTACATACCTTAACAAAAGGACCTGCTTGACAGTAAAATCCTGCCCCTTCATTTTCACATTGCTTCCCAGGTGTGGAAGGGTATGTCAGCAAACCAGATTTCCATTGTCTTATTTTCCCATGCTGCTACAAGCTTTATACACCAAAATTACAAGACAGCACATGCTCAAAAGCCCACGTACTAAAGAAGACAGCTTCTTCCTTGTCTGCAGGCTGTGAAATGCTATTTCTTTATGTGTCTCTGTTAGCCGGAGCAGAGAAAAGCACTCAACTCTGATTAGACCTGCTGATTTTTATTAACTTAGCTGACATTTAACAAATACTTCACCCTCACCCTTACTTGGACAGCAGTATTGTTTTGAAGATTTTGTTGTTTTAAAAGAGTACACTTTGTGCAGAGAAAGATGCCTTGTTTTAGATGGACATGCCCTATCTTTTCAAAGGCTTAGATTGTATTTAGGCTGCTGCCACCCATGGCAGGTGCTGCAGCGTGACATCCTGATACTGAGATGCAACTAGCTTGATAAAAAGGTGTAAAGTGGGATATGCTTCTGAACCAGGTGGATAGCCATCGCCTTCTATCTCTTCTAGCCATTCCTTATGCAAAAGCACGAGCAGGCTGGCAGCCCTTCAGCTTGTCTGGAAGGGCAACAACTGATAGTTCTGCTGGGCCACCTGGGAAACAAATTTTGGATCTTCAGCTATGAAATCTTATTGCTTCAAGTTTACCCAAGAACCCCCTCTGAAGGCAAAATACTGACCTGCATTTCCCTTCATGTCTCTTCGGATCTAGACTGGTGAGTGGCTGTTAGCACTTGTTTGTTTACACATTTTGTGTAACATATTTGTCAAGAAGACAAAAAAACCTATACATTTAAGCTCAAAAGTGTGTGTGATTTGAGGGTGGTCTTAGATCTAAAACTTAAGCAAGGAAGCAATTCAGCTTGGCCATTCCTATGATCAAGCACTCAGAGGGATCCATTTCTTACAGTGCCTCAGTTAGACCTTTGCACACCTGAATTTCATGTGAATGTTACCATATGTGACAGCAGAGCCCACCTGCCTCCACAGATCCTTACAGGTTGCTCACAGGTAGCAACAACCTATATAGTACATGCTGCTTTTTTCCATTCCTAGACAAGTTTGTTTGTTTTTGCTGTATCAAGGAAGTTTTTCAACTGTGGGGTTTTTTTTTAATTATTATTATTGCTGTATAAGACCCCAGCACCTTCATAAACTGGCAGCATGCGTTGTTCTTAGCAGCGCTCCTTTAGGAGGCAATTGTCTTGATAAACTTTTAAAAGGAGCAAGCCAGACATCTGGTTTCTTTTCCTTTTTTTTTAACCAGTTTCTTTTTCAAAGTTTGTGTCTCTCTTAATTTTTGTCTACTTAGGTGTGAAAAAAAAATTTAGGGATAGCAGTAGAATGCAAAAGCAGCCTGCTAAGAGCAAGATGCATTGGTGATGGTCATGCATCCAGAGGGGAAAAAAAACCACAAACCTGTACCAAAATAGGTAATTGCTTTCATATTCTTAGCTGGAAAATATTTGATATGAAAATTAAGTGCATAATTCAACCAATTTAAAACTACCACTACCTAAGAGACAGTCATGTTATGACAGCTTTGGAAAATGCAACTGTAATTTTAGCTTTAATGTGGATTCATGAGATTCATTAAATATGCAATAAAACTGAACTTGCACATAGTCAAGTTTCCCATAACCACTTATTACAAAGCAGTCGCTCTTATTATTTAATGCTTGTACTGAGGTTCCAAATACACAGGTTAGCACTGCAACCTCTTTTGTGCATTAGAAACACCACAATAAAGTGAGCCTTCGCTTTGAAAGCTAAAATTTGAAGTAGAAAATATTGGGCAAAATGAAAAATTGAGCAAGGGAATAAACAGAAAACTGGAGGGATAACATTTTGGAAAGGAATGAATAACACGTATCACTAAATCTGTTTTTGAGAAGACAGAGCTTAAAAAAAACATATTAAAATTTCATGCCCAAACCTGTCAAACTACTGATGAGTCTTCCTAAAGCACTGGGTTATTTTATTATGCCTCTAATCTTACTCGTTTTGGCAGGTTTCGTAAGACCAAATCATAACTTGATAATGCAGTTCAGCAGTTTCCCCCTGATGCAAAGCATAATCAAACGATCAGCATTCAAATGAGTACCTCTGTTTCAGCTTACAGAGATTTAAATGGACGCTTTTAAAGAGAGAAGCAAACACAAGGTACAGGAATCTGCTGCCCCAACGTACCTGCCCTTGAAGATAAAATACCTAAGTCATTCCAATGGTTATAAAAGAAACCTCAAGAGACTGGCTCAGACTTAGGGATCTATTATTACGGCAGTAGTTGTTAAGTTAGGGGATTCACTACCCCCTTACTATTACATGATCCCCAGTTTTTCTAAAAGCACAGAAATGCTCATGTGATAGAGCACAAAACAGTACATTCTGTTCTTTATTCTTGTACAGGTGACTCCAGCCATTTCAGCAAAGGTTACAGTAAGGATCTTTCAGTAATGCTAGTTATCAGTCCTTCTGGTAAATTTTTCCAAGTACTGTTAAAAAATAATTGGCCTTAGAATTCCCTGAAGTGAAAAAATAAGGATTAGAACAATTGGTAACATCAGTTTTTAAGGTAACTCCGAGCAACCCGATGAATTCAAATTGAGATTTTTCTCAGTGTTTCATAAAAACTGTATGAAGTTCTCATAACACTGTTAAAGAAGGTGTACAAACATTTGATCTGAAGTCCTGATTGCTGCTGTTTCAGATTCCAAAACAAGTTCCCTCTGCTAAAAACTTATATTTACTGAGAAGAAAAATGAACATGTTGAAGGTAAGCACCTTTAAATGCTCTGAGTTTTAGTAAGGGCACATATCCTAGTGAGTTTCACACCTAGTGGATTAAAAAAAGTATCAGATTTGATTATTTAACTGTTCTGAGGCTTAGTTCATTACATTATAAGTAATTAACAAGACTTCATTTCCTACAGATGCAAAAATAAGAGCTGGCAGGTATTAAAACACTTGGGAGGTTGAAAAAAAATAGAAAGTTTTTCTAACAAAAGTGAATCCTTATAAGGCTAATTACATAAAATCTCATTACAATTTTAGCTTAGATAAATTGATATTGCTTTGCTTTGTACTGAAAATGAAGTCCTAAACATAATCACAAAAAACCTCTCCCACAAAGACAGCATGTACACTAGACTGCTATTCTCCAGGACTGGAACGAGAGTAAATTTTGTGATCCTGAGTATGGGGACTTAGGTTTGAGTCTCATTTTGGCACTATTATTCTGATCTGATCTTGGGTGAGCTCTTACCTACATCTTTGTTGCCATAAAAGTTAAAGTTACTGCTACTTCTGTAACTTTCAAGGTGTTGTAAAGCGGAATTAAGTTTTGTCAGAAGAGTCCCTGCTATGGATAACACCTGCGAAAACGCTAAGTGATTTTTATCTGCATTAACTGAAGAGATTAATTTTGGGATACCAAGACAGCAAATGCTTATGTAACATTATTATTTTTGAGTTTATGAACAACAGGGAAAATGTGGAGACCAACAGTGCTTCAAACACTTTCCTTAAGTGATTTCAGCCTGCTGACAAATCAGGCCTTTGAGGAAAGATGATGTTATATCCAATCTTGCTATAATTTTTCATGCATTTAATCTATCTGCCAAGTATTGGTTGGTTGTTTAAGAGTTTATTATGAGTCTCCAAGCATCCAGACAGTACTTTAGCATTCTGATGCTAAAGGGTTTAGAATCTAATTTAGACTTTATTAGCTCACATAACCTGGTGAATGGGGAGTGCTTGGTAAATTTATACCATTCAACCTTTTTTCACGAAAGAATCTCTCCATCAGTCTGATGGTATCGAGGATAATAGAAATGGTCTACAATAGTAGAGTGCCTGGGGACAGTGGGGCCTAACTCATTGCAGAGACACTGCTGCTAAGTCTGCAGAGCGACGAATGTTATAATGCAAACAATTTTCTAGAGGCTTTTTACAAAGCCCATGCAAATTAACAGATTAAACTCTCCCATACATGTACCAGTGTGAAGGAGGTAGGTGTACCCCCTGTACTTAGAAACGGTTTAAAAAGGGTTAAGTTCAAATTCTTTAAAAGCTTCTTCTGAAATTATGCCTTTAAGTATCTCATGCACTAAAGTATGCAGAGGATCTGCATATTAGTAACGATATATTAGCTGTTTAAGAAGCATTGCGAAAACAATGTCTGTTGCTCTGCACTAGGCCAGAGGAGATTTGTGCTGCACCATGACTGGGACTGGAGTTCCTGGCTCTTTGTCCTATGCTGCCTTAAATGAGGCAATCTCTGTTTTGTGGCACTGCTTTTCTTGGTCTTTTCCCAGAGCAAGAAAAGCAGGGTATTTTGGTCAGAAAGTCTAAACTAACTTCTGCCAAACATTTGTATCCCATTGCTGCTGTAGGAAACACAATTGAGCAGCTTCATATTTTCGTATTTTTAAAGGTCAAAAAAAAAAAATCCTTTTACCTCCTATTCTTTTGCTATTGTTTATGTATTTTCAAGCGAGTACAGCACTGCAAAGAATAATCAGCGTATTGCCAAATGTGAATAGCTTGTATTTCAATGGAAACTTAGTCTGGCAGTTTGACACTCAGATTTTCCACTGACATAATGAAAACAGGCTGAAAAGACTTTATATAATTTTTCACTAAGTATTTCTTGCATGAAATCTAAATTTCCCCCTTCCTAGGTTTTTTCAAATTACTACAATTTAGCTTCATTACCATGACTACAAAAAAGCAAAGTTCTGATGATTATTTTTTTCCCCTTAGGCCTTTTGTCTTTTCTTTTCCCCTCTTCTCAGGCTGAAAGGGAACAAATACAGGTTTCTTCTTACTGAATGAAAGGAAAAGAACAGAAAAGTGCTGTTGCCTACTAGGGAGCCCCATCAACTAAGCTTCATAAGGGTGTTTAAATCCATTCTTCCCAGGTAGATTTCAATTAGGATAATTGCTACCCACATATAGCTTCCTTCACAGTAGCCATTGTCTAAGTGGTATTTGGTACTATGACCCAAAGGAAAAGGTTTAAATAATGGTTATGTGCCCCATAAAGAAGAGCAGGGTTTAGAATAAACTGGCCACACAGGCAGGCCTTATCTCCATTCAACAAGCAGGTCTGCGTGGATCTGTAGTGTTCTGATCCAGACTGGCCTAGTGAACACACTGCATGATTAAAAGCAGTATTTGGGGCAAGAAAATTCTTCAAGGGTAAGAAATGCACTTTACTGAGCCTTGAACAGACAGCTTTCCAGGAATAAGATCCTTTCAGGTACGCCTAGGAAGCATTTGTTTCCGATAGTCCTTATTCCCACTCCAGAACTCTAGATGTGTTTGTACTATTTGTACCAGTGTTTGAGGCCAGTGGTTGGCATCGCTGACCTCAATTGTACAAATCCCACCTGGGAGGCAGTGGACTGCTAAAATAAAAAGTGCTCTGCCCTGTCAGCACACTAGGAGCTGGTCTGTAAAATGTTTTCTCAGCTGAGATTTTTGCATTACCCAGGGGGGTAAAACAAGCTCATAATTAATGTTTTTTGCCTCAGATGAAGGTAGGCAGAAAGGGCTGGAAGAGGAAAGACCAAAATGTCTAGCTGCCCTCAGCATAGTCACCTGTGACAGACCTATTTCACATTCTCTTTTTAGATCCAGGGCTGAATCCTCAGTGTCCCAAATCCCCACTGTGTGCTCCTGCCCTGCTTCCAAAGCTACCAGCTAATCTAGTGTAAATCTGTCTCTCTCCCAGCGCAGCTTTCTGCTCTCCACAAGCTGCTCTTCAGGCCAGGGGGAGCACACAACTGAAACTTGGTAGTGAGGACACCCACTGAGGGATCTGAAAGAGTAAGAAGGAAATCGCTGCTGAAATGTTGGCTTATTTCTATGGAAATGAACAGCTGTAACAGGCCAGGCAAAGTGGGATCCACCACAGCACAGCAGGTAACCAAAGCACTGGGTGGGAAGAAGTCAGCCTGAGACACAGCAGGGCATGAGACCTTGGTCTCAAATCCTGAGTGAACGCCCTCCCCAGAAAAGTAGCTGGAGTGGGCATAGAGTGTCTCTTACTTTAGCTAGAAATTGCTTTCTGAGAAATCTCTCTTGACAGAGCTTTAACAAAACTGGTATGGATGGCCTCATACGTTAAGATCTGGTTTCAACAACTGCTGCCAAAATTATGTTTTTTCAGAGATTTCCCAGTCAGTTCTAATTCCAGTGATCCTGAAGGAATGCTGAAAGACAACAGTGTGGGACTGGCAGAGGTAAACCTGATACCAGCTGCAGGCTGCTAAGAAATATTGCTAAACTTGAGTGACAAGTAAATTGTTTGCAGTGTTAATGTGGTTAAACTCTTTTTGTCTGCTGCAAACTAAAGCTGTAAATCAGGAACTTTTTCTTTTGAATTTAAATACTGCAGTGCTGTGCAAATGCATGAGATTCTGAACCTGAGGGCTTTGTTACAAGAGTCCATGGCTGAGTAAGCAGAAAAAAGTAAGCTGAAGTGCAGAGATGAAGGAAAGGTTGTTTATGGAGATCACTGATACGATATGGGGTTGACAGTATTGGTAAATACGCGTTTGTTTTTAAAGGACAGAAGGTACAGAATGTCTGTAAATGGCATCAGAAGGGTACTCTTAGCAGCAACAGGACTAGCAAGCAAAAGCATTAGCTTTTTGTCTGTTTTTCACAGACATTTTGCTGTAGCAGAACTCCCTCTTGAGAATGAAAACCCCCATAAAATACAGCTGCAGCAGCAAATTTATAAAAGCAGCTATTCAGACAAATATGACTGAACTAAAGCTTGACTTGCATTCAGCTTTTTCTTGAATACAAATGAGTACCAAATTCCAGCATACTTATAGCCATAAATTACATTTTCAATTTAGTCAGGGTTATCTCATCTCACTTCTTTCAACTGTCAAGGTTTACAATACAGTACAAACACATTACACACAAATATGTCCTGTTCTTTCTCGGTGAAAGCCGTTGCTGCCCACGGACTGACTTCCTGACAATGAGTACCAGTCAGAATGTGGAAAACACCGCTTCTTTCATATTCACCACCGTTTAAAATAGTGACATTATCTAAGATAACAAATCATGTCAAGTCTGAGAAATAAGAAAACATAAATATGTACCTTTCTCAGTACAGCAGAAGCTGTTCCTTCCGATCTTTTCCTCTGCTGCTCTGATGTGGATTTTATAGAATAAGAGTCCAAGAGCCTGCGGTATTCAGTCACATTCGATCACATCACAGGAATAGCTTATCAGTTCTGTTACACAGGCTCTAAAAGGAGCGGTGTCCTTTTCCCCAGCTCCTCCTTTCATAGATTTCTGCACTCCTTAAAGGTGCTCAGTGCTCTAATAACCTTAGAGAAAGCTATTCATCTGTCCCCTAATGACAGTGTTCTTGTTACTTAGTTACAGCACAGTGAATGTTGACAAAGTCAGGTATGAGCCAAATCTGTGCTCATTGTAAATGCACTGTGGTCAATCAAGCAACTCCAGGAATGAATTTGGCCCAAGGGATTTAGTTCTTTTTTCAGCACAGACGTGGCATGCTAGACAGTGCAGAAGTCATAGAAACAAGTCTTAGGCATGTGAGTTAAATATAGAGTGCTGCTGGGGGGAGGAGAGGTATGTACAGAAATTGCTTAACAGCAACTACAGAAAGAGGTGCAATCGATACATTATAAATAGTACACTTGAATTTCTATGGCTTCTAGTTGGAAAAATATTCTGCTACAAAGAGCTCTAAGATAAAAGAGGCAGCTTATTCTAATAAACCTTGTTCTTGGCTTGACTGTCTATATTGTTTCCTTTGAGGTGGACACAATATAAAGCTCCAGTTAAATTGCACCACAAAATAGTACGAAAAACCAAAAAACAAACACAAAGTCTGTTGTGTTCTCACTACAAAACTCAGACCTAGTCAGTGAGCATTTGAAGTTCTAGCCTAGAAACTTTTTAAAGATTCAAATAAAGTATTTGTATCAAATGTGATAGAAACGGGAGCTGAAGAACTGAAAACAGGCTTTGTCACATGAGGGGGGAGGTCCTTGAAAGAATTGGGGACTACCTGAGAGCATGACAAGAGAAGAATAAAAATTTTTAAGTGGATGAATTGAATAAAGAATTGTGGGGGAAAAGAGGTAGGTGAAGATCAAAGTGGTTTTAGTAATTCTAAACTAAGACCCTGCAATATAGCATAGTATCCAAAGTCAATACAGAATAACTTTGAAGTATCCCTTCCATGTGTAACAGAGCTTTAGCTCAACAAATATTTTCTTAGAATCCAGACATCAAGCAGAACAAGGAACGAAATAAGCAAAACTGCACTCCAGCTTTACTGACAGTAATTTCCTGACTGGTTGAAAGCTGGTTGTGAAACCATGACAGGTTGTGTCTGCATGATCCCTGATGCCACCCACAGTTAAAAATTAACTGATAATTTATTTTACTGCTGGACTGTGGAGAAAAGAGCTTAAAACAGTAAAACTTACTCTATGCACTGACCTGGTTCTGTAAGCATACAGCTATTCTTTGGAGACGTCCTTGCAGTTAACTATAGCTAGCTGTGAACTGGTGGGTGGTATCAGCCCAGCTTCTGCTTAGCAGCACAAATTAGTGCCTAGATTTACCAGACAGTTCTAAAGGACTTCTAACTTTGAGCTGAATCATATTCTTCAGGCTAGAAGCATGGGAGGAGCAAACTTGCTTCTGCCTGCCCACAACTGTTTATTTGTATGATAAAGGGTATGCCTGCAAAGTAACCCTTTCTGTTGTCTAGATATTTCACTGTGTAAGTAAAAATGGTGAATGGCAATAACTGCAAATTAGATAAAGCCAGAAGCTCAGTTAGTTAAATCACCCAAACTGTGTGACGATGTCCATAAGTTGTTTCCAAAGTAATAGGAAGTTGAAATTTTGTAATATGTTATATGGGGTAATTTTTTCTCCAAGAGAAGTTGCTTTGGTAGGCTGTTAGACATTGGATTATGCCTTTAACTTTTTGCCCAAGACAGGATCTGTATAGGTATGGTTATTTTTGAAAGTTTTTACTAACAAAACAACAACGCTACAAACTCGAGTGCATAAATTTATATGCTATTCACATGACTTATCCTTGCCTAGATAGTAAAAATTTACCCTGATATTAATACATTCAGGTTACAGAACTGTGGAGAGCTATAAATGTATTGGTGTAATACAATTTTTATGTAGGGACAAGATCTTAAAAGATGGCTTTGGTATTGTAGAACGTCAGGATACTACATTCACAGGGCATGTCTATGGGTAGGTGTAGACCCAGGATGTCTTAATTTGGGAGCAACATCACATGAATGGCAATAGGTCAGAATAACTGGCTAGTTCAGACTGGCTCGCTCTGACAGTTGGCAGAATTAAGCTCAGGTTGTCTGCACAGACTTGCGTAGACTTGCTCATGTACAGACCTCCCAATCTCAAATGGAGGCTATACAGCTGCAAGCACATGATGCAACGTGCCAGTGCTATCCCCACTTGCTGTGCATAGCAGAGAGCTAAAGCTTCCCCAGTAAATCCATGCCTGGCATAACAACAAATGACATTCCCTTCTTCTAATAATCCTGGCCAAAGACTGGTTTTTATAAGCCTAAACAAAGGGAGACAGGAGAGCTAGCACATTACCATAAATCCCACAGATCATGTGAAACACTGAGTGGAAGAAAATTCTTTTGAGCTTGCATTTTCAGAATAGCAGGAGGGATTTTCTTTTATGTGATTTTGCTGTTTTCAACAGTCAAATTAGTTTCTCTTGTTGAGAAACATGGAAAAGAGGAATTATGAGAAATGAAACACCACTTGTATGAATCAGGAAACTGCCTATCTATCTAAAATAGGAAACAGCTAAAAGAATAGAAAGATGGCCAGCAAAGTTGTACTCTAAAATTCAACAGATTATACAAGCAGTTAGATTGTTTTGTGTTTACTAGGCATCTTAAAAGGTTATCATGTAGACTGAAAAAAAAATTCCTGCTTTCAAAGACTTTGTAACTCCTCATGAAAACTTTGAAGCTCAGTTAAATCTACCATATTTCTGCTTTTCTCCACTTTTTTGGTAATATACGTTGAAGTATTTGAATGAAGTCAAGAACCTGTGTTACTTGAAGGTTCATCTGTTTCTGCTGGTTTCCCCCCACACTTGCAATCAGTTAATTGTTTAGGACAAATTATGAATAGAAGATTCTGTATTAAGGAAGGAATAAAATGGCATAGATTAAATTCTGAATGAGTCCTACTCTCAGACAAATTTCTGAAAGTAAAAAAAAACCTAACAAAGGGAGAAATAGCAACAAAGCTGAAATGTTCAACAATTTTTGTTGGTTTATGAACCTATGCACAAATGTTTCCAGTGAAGGAAACATTGTTAGCTGAAGGATGTATTCTTTGTAAGAGGATGTCCTTTGGGGGTATTTAGGAAATATTAGAATGATGGGTTTTCTTTTAGCATTACATTTTTAAATGGCATTTAAAATATGACCTGATTTACAGTAATTCTGTTACGTGTGTATGTTTCTTAGATTTAGCTTTTCTTTAGTTGTTTTAGATACATTTACAGACCCTACATAAAAAATTATTAGCTAAGGGGATGTATTTGTCTCATCTTAACAAAATGTTGTAAGCTTTTTAGACTTCACATGGAAACCTGTTCACCACCTTGATCTCATAAACCAAAATTAGTCATTTTCTTCCTTTATCAGTTTGACTTTTAACTCTCCTAAAGCTGGTTTTGTCAAAGCTCTTAAAAGCAGATATCAAAAATGCAGAAAAATACAGCAGAGTTGGATTGTAAGCAAACAGTCACAGATTCCTTCATGCCAATGTAAAGCAATACCCAACAAAAAGTAATGTTGGAAAATTCTTACTACACATGTCAGTTAAGAACCCTCAAATAAAAGTGGTAAAAGTATTTCTTTTGTTTACACAGGATCTGTGCCTTCGAACAAGGGTCCTCACTTGTTAGCATAATCCCCACCTTAGAATACTATCCATATATTTAGTAATTTGAATCATGCTTTGAAAAAAACTCTAAGGGCTGGTAACACCACCACCACCACCACCCCCCGCTTCCATTTATTCTGTCCTTTTGTAGCTCTGGGATATGGTTCTCTCAATTGCCGGGGACTATATAGCTATTTCAACTTTTGTATTCACCATTTCACATGCATTTCTTCCACATGCTTTTCTTTCCCTCCTCCTTCCTCCGTAAAACTAAGGACACCATGCTACACACTACCCGAGGAACGAGATAGAAAGAAAGAAAGAAAGAAAAAAAAGAGTACAATCAATCACGAGAGATGGTAAGAAACCAAAAAGTCCTACCTCATGCAGAGACCTCTTAGTTCAACCAGTGATCCAGTACAGTTCACTGACACTCCTGTAAATTATTAATTAGGTCATGCCACAAAATGCAACTTCTGATAGACATTTCCCACCTCACCCACTAAAAAAGAAACAACATGATGACTTCCAAAGATGGTATCTACCTGACACCTCTCTTCTTTCCCCCACCCTGCCAGGTCACTAATCTGGGAACACAAGACATAAAGCAAACCACGCCAGAAAAACAGGAAAGACAGGAAGATGTCTTTGAAAAGTCAAAATTTGTAAAATGTTATGTAGAAGAGGTATTTGGCCCTGGTTGTCTTCATGAGGAAGAATTTAAGCAAGCCACTGATAAATGTAACAAAAGGTATTTCATACGAAGGAAAAAAAGTACAACATTCCAAGCTGTCATTATAATAAATTCAAAAGGAGAAAGTCTGCCCGTTAACAGAACCAATTCATGCCTTACAAAACCCCTATTTTTGTTGAATAGATTTATATACGTTTCTGAAATGTATTACAGTGGTGTTTCCTTTGCCCTTTTAATACCACACTGTTTACAGTACCTTGAATACACATCTCCCCCTGGTAATAAACCAAACCACATCTAATATATTAAGTTAATTTATGACTTAAATATAACTAGCTACAACTGAGAAAATTCTGTGGAAATATGATGGTAAGTCTGATAGCTATCTTGTAAGAAGTTTTTTTAATCCTAAGTATTGAAAAAATATGCTTTGACTGCAGAAACACAATGCTTCATGTAAATGATTCCTGATACTAGAATATATTTGCACTAAAGGACTTAATGCTTGCTTTCTTAAAAGAAATCTATATGTATATTGTTTACATATGAAAAAATATGTATCACAAATTATTCTACGTATGTCACTAATTATTTTTATCAGCTTAATGCTAACCACAAAAGAATTAAAATAAGAGAGTAGAAGGCTATAGGAGATGAGCCAAAGACATTAGAAACCACACCTGATAACCAGAATCCGTCTCTGGTCCCTGAGAAAAATTTTGGAAGTGTACCGCAGACACACATGCTCAGTGCTGACTGCAGCAAATATCAGTGGCTACTCCTCTTACTGATATTGTGACCATGGGCAAAACCCACTCCTCATTGCTGATATTTGCCTCTATCGGTCTCAATGATCAAGCTTGTGAGAATGTGCAAGAACGAGCAGAGCAGCATTACACAGACTTTGTACTTTCTTCTGAACATGGTAGGCCCGATGGGAAAGCCTTAGCCTGTGGAACTGCACGATGCTGTGAGATACAGCCAGAGGGCTGGTGACACCCCAGCTTCACATGGTCTGCCAGTGGCGCAGCAGCAGCTATGGATAGTTCTGGTTCCCAGAGGCCATAAGGATGCCAAGTGAAAGCAACTGACTCGCTTTCAAGCTAGAAAAGACAGGGTGTGTGCTGATGTGTTCAGGAACACACAAACACCTAAAGCTACAGTCTCACCACTGCTGTGTAGGCTGTGGTTCACTTAGTCTCTGAGCAATAAAATAATGAAAACAAGCAGTAATGCTAGTGTATGATGTGGCTGTAACAATGGGCACTTGGCCAAGATCCTATCCTTAAAAGAATTTAGAAGCGTTACTCTAAATTTATCATCAATTCTTTCCTAAATTGCCACTGTAGGTGCTGTTTAAAAGTAATGTTTTCTATCAACATCTTTGCTACATTTAAGGCCTTTCCTTATTAGCAAAATACCATAATGCTGCAGGAACATTTCTTCATGTAAACTTGTTTTGTGTTTGGGGAGATTTAATTCTACCCTTGATCCTACGCGTCTGAACTAAATGCTCTGTGAAGAGCATATGCTCAACACTGCCTCATTCAATTCAGAATAGTAGCTAAAATGAACAGCTAAAACAACTTTGCATGCATGTACCTGAAAAACATAAAAGATTAGTATCTGAATATGCTTGAGGATTCCTTAGTTCAAAGGCCTCACAGTACACTCTAGTCATGTCTTTCTGCTGCTGCTGCAATGAGTGTGTCTAGTGATTTATTGCTTAGTGCTGCAGGAGGCAACAGAGAGGGGAGTTGCCTTTTATTTCTTTTTTAACAGCAGTGATACTGGACAAATCATCAATCCATTTACTAAAGTGATAGTAATTCCTGTTTCACATATTTTCAAACATTAATGGAGTGAAAAAAATTAATCAGATCTACACTGGAGGTGATGTTAGTTCTACAAAACTTTGAGTATTTTAATTTCCTGCCATTTCTCCAACTGTGAACCAGACGATTGATGGTTTCTGAAGCAAAATGGTTGGATGCTGCCCCCTTGTGAGCCACCCCCTT
Source organism: Egretta garzetta (assembly GCF_000687185.1). NCBI lineage: Eukaryota > Metazoa > Chordata > Aves > Pelecaniformes > Ardeidae > Egretta > Egretta garzetta. The sequence continues at coordinate 3,424,192 of NW_009259800.1, forward strand.
GCTCAGAGAGAGATGAACCATGGCTGCCTAAAACTGTTTTCTGTTGCCCATTCCTTCTCCCTAAGAAAAAGCAGCTGATTCTTCATCCCAAACTCTGATTTGGCTTATGGTGGTATTTATCACATACGACTCACCACATACAGCAGCAGGCAGGGTCACTATGGTGCTTCAGCAATAGACCAATAGCGAGCACTTCTGAATGAGAGAGACCTTGTTCCCTGTGGTATTGTTTTGATCAATGCCTACTCTGAGGCCTTTTACCTTAGGCTGCCAGAACGCATTACAAGCATTAATAACTCTCACAACTCCCATCCAAAGTCGGACAGCAGCATCGCCCTTGTTGGATCAACAGCTGGCATGGGGAACAGGGACAGAAAACACTGCCAAAGGCTGTGAAGCATCGGAGGTGCTCCCACAGGTGGTCCTGTGCAAATATCTGTACCACCACAGTTAAAAACGTGTTAAAGCGCTGCTCTAGTTCACTGACTTGTGTAGCGCGGGCCCCGCCATTTTGGTTGAGGAAGCCCTCTTCTCTCAGACCTGAGCCCCTGGCACCTGCTCTCAATGCTGAATGTATCTTAGCCACAGGAATCCTAAACACCATGTGTTGCCTGTAATCCCTCCTGGAAGGGAGAGGCTTTGTTCAAACCACCTTCTCAGAGGTTTTTAACTTTCAGTCTGCGTGCTGCACCTGAGGAAGGGGCTGTGACAGCTCACCTCTCACCGTGTGTTACAAAGGGATGTGCAGTTTCAGAGGGGAAAAAACAGGGCTCTGAATATTGGTGAAGGTCCTGGGCAGCCGTCACGTTCCCCTTCTTTCTCAAAACGCCTTCCCTGATCCCCTTTCGTAGCAGCATCTCGTGGGGAAGCCAGTCAAGAGAAGTGAAGGATTTTTTCCCCCTTCCAATGCGTCTGATTTTAACGCAAACGCGCTTCTCTAACGCCAGAGTCTGTGTCCGCCTTCTAAAAAGGCCTCTCGCGGCTTCGCAGCCGGAGGTCCGGGCGGGAAGCGGCCGCCTCCCCTCAGGTCTGCGCGCGGGGCAGGCCTCGTGCTCGCACCCGCGACGCGGCGACCCCCGCACCCCGCCGCCTTCTACTCAGGCGCTGCTCGGGCCACCCGCAGGGGTCCTGGCTCGGCGAGAAGGCCCTTTGCCGTACAGCATGGCGGCGCTGTGGCGGAGGCGTCTCCTAGGAGCGTCGGGGCTGTGCCGTACGGTGCGAGCCCTCTCAGGTACGGGGTGCCCGCTGGGCTTAGGCCTGTCAGAGGCCGCGTCTCCTTGCGGGAAGCGGGCTGCCCTCTCCTCCTGACACCGAGAGCGCCTGGGGACGGTCCCCCGAGCCCTTCCCACCACCCGCACGGCGGGGAGAGGCCAGCGGCGCCTTACCTAAGCGACCGCTGTGCGGACCGGAGGCGCCACTCTCCTCCCTCGGCGGCCGAGGAGCCGTAACGGCTTTCGGAGCCACCCCCGGCCCGGTGCCTCTCGGAGCCCGTCCCTCGGGCCCTGCGTTGCTGAGGGAGCCCCCGGCCGCAGGTGGCTGTGAAGTGGGCAAAGCCTCCCTGCACCCCCGCGCTGTGGTTTCCGGAGAGGTACCGGGGCAGCCCAAGAGGCAGCCGAGCCTTTCCTCTGGGCTTAGCTCCAAACGACCGAGGGAGCTATCAGCCTTTCCAGTCCGCCTGCCCGCTGAACTGCCGAGGGAAGTCCCCCACCCCGATGGTGGCACAGCTGGTGTGGGGATGCTGCAGGCCTGGGCTGTCCTCCCTGAACTGCTGGCAGCTCTCTAAAAGCAGGGGTTGCCCTGATGCCCGTGCTAAGAAATGAGTTCTTGCTCACCTGTGGGCCTCTGCCACTTCAAAACTGCTCTGGGAGACTGGGCCGATCTGTGGGGAGGCTGAGGTGCAGAAGGGGCCAGCTTCGGGCTGACTGCCCCACCCCCTGCAAGGCCTACGTTGCAGCTGAGGCTTTGCGAGTCCGAGAAGGTAACCCCTGCTGAAAAAATCTACATGTAGAACTTGCTGCTGTAATGCAGAGACAGAAGACCGATAACCAGATCCCAGCTGCAACTGTCTGATCATGCAGAAGGAGCTTCTTGGCCCATTGTGTAAAAAGCCAATCTATTTCCTCACTTCTTTTGGATTGCTTTATTTTCTGTATTTCATTCATGAAACCAGACTAGATAGGTTAATGATTTTTGGAGAATGCTTTGGGACTCTGAAAAGACACAGTGCTCTAGTAAAGTAAAGAAAACCCAAATCAGTAATAATCAATTGTAAAAAATAGTGTACTTTTTGATATTTACCATCTTGCATACCTCTCCCATTTTCCTTGGCTGTTTCTTTTCCTCCTTTTTTCATGTCCTTTTCACAGGAAAGAATGACTATGATCTTCTGGTAATTGGTGGAGGGTCTGGAGGCCTTGCTTGTGCGAAAGAAGGTTTGTATGTATAAATAAGTAACAAAAGTTTTGGTTTAGCTTAAATGATGTTTACAGACACTAAGAAAAGCGTTACTGATCATGCTAGAGCTTTTTAAGACACATAGCATACTTCACTCCCTGCACGTTAATCGTTAACTCAGCTCTATACAGTTAATCTGCAGATTAGTTCACACCCTCAGGTGGGGTGATCTTGTTTGGCTTTCTTATTAACCTTTTAAAAAATATTTCTTCTTTTGTCATGGGAAAACCTAATAAGCTTTTGTTATTGTAAAATACTCTGAGGGCCTCCATAGATACTGTATTTTTAAAATTATACTTTCTTATTTATGTGTTAAAACAACGGTCCCTCCAGAGCGTTTCCAAGAGCTGTTTAACTCCTGTAGAGAACTTTGCCCCTTTGTACCTCAATGTAACATGCTCAACAACCCACAAGGATCTTAAACATCTCATTTGGGATCAGATTGCATTTTTAGGGTTGGTGGAAGCTGGAGGCTCTAGTCTGGGTTATTAAGTGCCTTTTGGAGAATCTACTGACTACAAAGGCAGTTTGGGTCCCTAGTCTGGCATTTGAGTTAGACAGTATAAACCACCAGCCATAATCTCCTGTCTTCTTAGTACCTGTGCTACTAAAAATGTTTAGGTTTCTGTGTTTCTCCCTCCTCTAAATACCTCATCTTGCTTTTTGTTTAAAGCTGCTCAGTTTGGAAGGAAAGTGGCCGTTTTGGATTATGTGGAACCTTCTCCACAAGGTATGGAAGAGAAATACTAGGATAATCTTTGGGCTTGTGTGTAAAATGGTTGCCTAGGTGGGCTGATTGTGCCAGGCAGCAAAGTGGCCAAAGCCACGCTGCCTGCTTTGCTTGTAGCAAAAGTCCTTGAGCCCAGCTTGCTGTACTGCCATTCCCTCCAGTGATGTCCCAGGTCTGCCTGCTTCCCCTGCACATTAAGGTTGTTAGTACTGTTTGATGCTACCATTTGTAGTAGACTTTGAACTTCAATAGGTAAGAATATTGTCACTGTAAAAATGTAATTTACAATTTCTAAAAACTATGAATTGCATCATGTTGAGGCTCTTCATGTACACTATGTAAAAAAAGATCTGCAAATGCAAATATGCAAATGTGTATGTGTAGTAACTGGATCTTCAGAGCTCTGAGAAACATCTTGAGATGGTTTGAATTTTGGAAGAAAAATATAGAGAGGTTTTTTACCAAAACAATGAACATAAGTAGAGTTAGAAACTGATCTGTAGGAGATAGTAAACTGTGTTGTTTCAAAACCTTTTAACTAATTGCATGAACAACCTAATTCTCTAAGTAACCCCATTGCATTGTCACATTAACCTGATGCATTTACTTTTTTTTTCCCTTATTTTTTTTTTTTTTTCCCAAGGGACCAAATGGGGACTTGGTGGAACTTGTGTGAATGTTGGCTGCATTCCTAAAAAGCTTATGCATCAAGCAGCCCTTTTAGGGAGTGCCCTTAAAGATGCCCAACACTATGGCTGGAATATAGCCCAACCTGTTCATCATACCTGGTAAAGATTAATGCCCATATCCACTCTATGTGTTGAGTATGTGTAACAATTTTTCCCAGCTGGTGTTTATTTAGGGACAGTTAGGGAATTTAATTTTGCATGAAGCTTTTTAGGCAGCTCCTTGTTTAAAACACAAAACTGTATTTACTGGTTTATCAGGGCAGATACTATGTTGATTTGGACTTGATAATTTACTTATATAACAAAAAGTAATGTAGAACATTCCTAATTTCTAGCAATTGCCTGTATCTTTGAGTTGCCTAATCTGAATTTGTAATGTGATGAATTCATGTTCAGTTTCTTGTTTTGTGATAGGTCTGTAATGGCACAAGCTGTTCAGAATTATGTGAAGTCCTTGAACTGGGGACACAGAGTGCAACTACAAGACAAGTAAATAAGATTTTGACATTATCTTTCTTCCCATAGTTAAGGAGTTGCTCTTCTCCTTGTAGAATTGCTGAATTGCCTTTGGATTTTCTCATTAGAGCTAGTAATTAGAGTTTGTAAGTCTCTCTGCTCAGGACTGTAAGTGCCCTTGCCAATGTGATTTCCCCCACCCCCTGCCCCCCTTCCTTTTCTTTTCTGGGAAATAGTGGTTGAAAGTGACCATACATGAAAGCTTTCTAACAGTGTAGTGGTCAGGGAATGCTTGTTTTAATCTGGAGAGGTTTTGCATTAGTATAAACTAGTCAGGGTTTCTCAAGATAATTTCAAGCTTGTCCACCAAAATTTATATGCCATACAAGTCCACAGATAACACTATAGAAGAGCAGCTGATTTTTTTGCTTTCAGTGCAGAAGTGTTTCCAAGTTTTTCAGCATGCAGTTCCTTTTTTAGAGAAATTATATTAATAGCTAATTTAACAGGTACTAGTCTTGTGAATCCTGCTGAGTCACTTTTGTATGCTCTCAAATGAGCATTGTATTAGTAATGTTACAGATAGTAATGCTATGACTAGTGGAAAATATCATTGGAAGAGGTCAATAACCTGATCGCACAGCATGTTACAAAGTTAGGTACTTTGCTATGTAGAGGAGTTAACTGTGATACAAGAATTAAGTGACTTAAATTATGTGACAGAGCCGCAAACAATCCTATGAGATGGGATTTTGCTTTCTTCGTTTTATATGCCTGTTTGCTATCCTTTTTAGCACTTCAGATATGGAAGAAGTAGCTGATCATATTTCATTCCTATTCTTCATTAAGTGTGCATTGATGTTGCTGGTTTCTTCTAAACAGGAAGGTGAAATATTTCAACATGAAAGGGAGATTTTCTGATCCACATACAATCTGTGGTTTAACAAAAGCAGGTAAAGAGGTGAGCTGCTGTGATGATTTCTGCATTATTGTTCACTTCAAACATTTTGGGTCTTCATGTGTTGGTTTTCAGATCAGCTGGGAGCTAGATTGTACTTTTGCAAATTGCTTTAGGTATTCAGTATTGTTTTGGTGAGGGAGATTTGCATTTTCCACCTAGAGAAGATGTTTATGAACTTGACTGTTGCCTACCAAGCCCCTAGCTTCTAATCTGTCAGTTCGATGCCATTACTTTTTCTTTGCAGATGGAAATGCTGAGACCAAAGAGGATTTTTTGGGGTAGTTTTTTGGTTTGTCAGAGTCCTACTGCTTTGATCAATGCTTACAGAGATGTAAAGAGGACCAACATCTCCATACTGCTCTGGGCATTTGATCAGTCTGAGATGTTTTTCTCCTTCAGATGACTTATAAGGGTGCTTAGCTTTCTAACACGAAATTGTGTGTGGGAGGCAATTACACTGAATGCACAGCTTCAAGCAACTGGGTCATGTAGCAGAATGGTGGCCATTTCTGCATATTTAATGACTGAACATGCATTTTTGTTACTGGTTAATATCAGCTTGAGAGAACAACAGTTTTGGTGGGTAGATGCCCAGCATTTTCTAAAAACGTCACTTTTGAGGTAGCTTAACTCCAGGCCTTAGGGACAGAATTCATTCGCTGTGATCTCTGTGTGTTTTGTCCTAAGCAAAAATTGATTTTAAAAAGCTGCCATTTGTGCACAACTGTTGCTTCCAAGTAGTCATCAGAATCTTGTTCAGTACAGGAACAACTGTAAGCTTAATATTAAAACCGGTAGAGAATGTGTAGGATAAACTCCTGCATGTGTTAGTTTCTTCTATCTCCATCCTTTTTTTAATGCATTGCTGATTATTATGTCATATAAATAGCAGATGATAGTGCCAGCTTTCTCGTTTATCACTCATTTGTACAACTCCCCAGGGCTCAGTTCTAGGGCCGGTTTTGTTTAATATCTTTATCAATGACCTGGATGAGGGGATTGAGTGTGCCCTCAGTAAATTTGCAGACAGCACCAAACTGGGTGGTAGTGTTGATCTGCTTGAGGGGAGGAGGGCTCTGCAGAGAGACCTGGACAGGCTGGATCGATGGGCCGAGGCCAACTGTATGAGGTTCAACAAGGCCAAGTGCCGGGTCCTGCACTTTGGTCACAACAACCCCATGCAACACTACAGGCTTGGGGAAGAGTGGCTGGAAAGCTGCCTGGTGGAAAAAGACCTGGGGGTACTGGTTGACAGCCGGCTGAATATGAGCCAGCAGTGTGCCCAGGTGGCCAAGAAGGCCAATGGCATCCTGGCCTGTATCAGGAATAGTGTGGCCAGCAGGAGTAGGGAAGTGATGGTGTCCCTGTACTCGGTGCTGGTGAGGCCGCACCTCGAATACTGTGTTCAGTTTTGGGCCCCTCACTACAAGAAAGATGTTGCATTGCTGGAACATGTGAGGGATCTAGAGCACAAGGCTTACAAGGAGCGGCTGAGGGGACTGGGGTTGTTTAGTAAGAGGAGGCGGAGGGTAGACCTTATTGCCCTCTACAACTACCTGAAAGGAGGCTGTAGTGAGGTGGGGGTCGGCCTATCGTCTGTTGATGATAGGACGAGGGGGAATGGTTTGAAGTTGCACCAGGGCAGGTTTAGGCTAGACATTAGGAAAAACTTCTTCACAGAAAGGGTTGTCAGGCTCTGGAATGGGCTGCCCAGGGAGGTGGTCGAGTCCTCATCCCTGGATGTATTTAAAAGAAGGAGAGGTGAGGTGCTTAGGGACATGGTTTAGTGGTGGGATGGCAGGGTTAGGTTAAAGGTTGGACTTGATGATCTCAAAGGTCTTTTCCAACCAAAGTTATTCTATGATTCTATAAAATCTAAAGACAGATAACAGGATTTCAAATGCTTGATTTTGATTTTGTATTTTTCTTTGTAGGTTTTTGTTACTGCAGAAAATATTGTCATTGCTACTGGAGGAAGACCAAAATATCCGACACACGTAAGTTACACTTGCGATCGGACAACTCCAATGGCTTTACTGGTTTTGTGGCAGATAATAATTGCTTAGAGGATAAAGAATACAAATATAAAGTAACACATGAGAGATTTTTGTTCTTGTGTTGTGTGAAAAATTATCTTTTATATGAAGCACAGTTTTTTCAGAAAAATGTTTCCATAGAAAACAATTTGCATCAATTTAGTATGTTGATGTTGCTTACAGCTGTAGGATGATTCAGGTTGGAAGGGATCTCTAGAGGTCATCTAGTTCAAGCTCCTGCTCAAGGAGGCTGGGGTCAGCTATCGAGTCAGCTGTGAGGTCAGATCATGTTGTTCAGGACTTTTTGCAGTCAGGTTTTGAAAAACTCTAAAGACAGAGACTGAATAACATATCTGGGGTTGCCCAGATATATTCCCCATGGTCTGCTGGCTATACTTCGGCTAATACAGCCCAAGTTGCTATTAGCTTTCTTTGCTGCCAGGACTTGCATTGTAGATTCAAGACATTACCTGTGTGTTTATAGATTGCAGGTGCACTGGAGTATGGAATCACAAGTGATGATCTCTTCTGGTTAAAAGAATCTCCTGGAAAAACGTAAGTTACCTTACCATGGCTTTAATAGATGCTGGCATTCATATTTTTTCTTTATGGCAAGGTGAAAAATGTTCAAAATTACCTTTTATACACCAATTTTTCCATCCTTCCGTTTTCCTTCTGAGAATTTGTTTTGCCATGCATAAACATAATGCTACCAACCTTCACTAGTAACTAATAGAGTTTCCAATCCCTCCCCCCTCATGAAATTCCCTTCTAAAATCAACTTAAATATGAATTTTCACTATCTTAGGTTGACTTGTCTGCTGTAGCAATTATACATGGAAGTCACAAGAGGGCAGCATAAACTTAAACGAGGGCTGTACTGTCCCTATTCTTTGCTGTGTGTATATATGAAATTGCTCTTCAATTAGGAAAGAAACTCCAACATAATTTTATATTCTCTTAAGTGGTGGTAGTTCTGATAATAAAAGAAAATATGATGAGACAATTGGGTTACTTTTGCCTTTTCTTATGCTTTGGATGCTTTGGGAGCTATTGCTTAACTGAAGTACTGAAAAATAGTTTTTAATGGAAATACTAAAATGCAATAGTCTTTGGTTTTTTACAGCACATAACATGGTAAGATTCTGAGTCAGCATTGCACTACAGAACAATTTCCTGATGCAAATGATTGTGATTAGAAAATGTACATTTGTTAGCATGAAAGCCAGATAATACTATTTTTTCTTTTCTCTATTGAGCAATTCTAGAAAAAGCAAAGTATATATAAGAAAAAGAGACTTGAAACTATAATACTGGTGTTTTGAAAGAAAACAGAACTGCCATTCATGGCTGTGACTTTCTAATATAAAAAAATGCACTGTGTTAAGCTAAACATCAAAGAGATAAACAAGGCTCCTTAGTACAGTTTATAAAGGAAAGTAAACTTGCTGTTTGTAGTATATCAATCACCTCTTGAATTTTGAGAGCATGATTTATGCAAGAAAATGTAAAAAAAAAAAAACACCACCATGAAAAACCCACGCAAAATCTGAACATAAGATTTATCCCTGTAAGATTTTCTGTGAAAATGTGGCTTTTGTCCAGTTGCTGCTAATGCAAGTTGTAACAGTGTAATGTAGGAGTCTAGTGTTTATATGTTGCATTCCTGAGATTTAGTCAAAATAAGCCTGCAGGGGCTACAGTAGCATTTCTGCGCTTTATCAGGCTGTGTCCTAGCAAATGAAGGAGTGAGTTGTTAAAGGCTTGTTTCTGTCGGATTTGTTTCTATTATAAATATTCCCAAGGTGCAGTTTGACACCTTTTGTTTTTAGTCTGAGGTGTGTTGTACTTATTCTTTCTTTTCTCCCTCTCCAAATGTGTGTATCTCGGCTATAAACTACATGCCTGGGGGTTATAGAACTGTCAGTCCTGCAGTTATTCATATTAACCAAAAAAAAAAAAAAAAAAAAGCAAACCATTAACCAACTTAAAAGTCCCTTAGATATACAAACATTGTGAAGAAATTCTCGCTACTGAGATGAAGGGTTTTGGCAGAGAGAATTAGAAAAGATGCATTGAAATATGTTCAGAATGAGTGAGATATTGAGCAGGTGTGAAACAGGTTAGGTTCTGCTTTCTTAACTTTTCTATTAGACGCTGACAATGCTCAGGAGCCCTCTAGTTTGTAGAAGAAATTGTGAATAATGTGCTGCTGATACTATGAATTAGTATTAGCCATCTATTTTTCATCTAATGAAAAAGAGCAAACGCATGCCCAAATCACAGATATTCTTATTCTGTTCCCTCTGAACCTCCAGTAGATATTTCTTTATGGGCAGCATGTGGCTTTTTGCAGCATTTCCCAGGAGCTCTATGCTAAAAGAGGGGGTGATCATCCATTCGCAGATGAATCAGATGCCCTAATGCTGGAAAAATTATTTTCTACTGTGTTTAATTGTTTGTCAAACATAAAACACAGAGTAGCAGACTTTAATCTCTTTACCTCAACCTGTTCTCTGTACACCTTCAGAAGTTGTATGTTTTTATTATAGGATAGATAGCTGATATCTAGGGTCTTCTGTGAGAAAACGTGTTGTACTGACTCTGTAATGCCTGGAGCTCACCGAGGAGCAGCCCCCAGGTCTACACTTTTTTGAAGTTTAAAAGCATCTCTCTCAGAACTAGGAGACAGTGCAGATTGGTTTAGGGTAAGGTATAGGCCACAAGCTAGTGTTTCACCTACTGTTTAGCTCTATATGAAGAGCTTTCCAAGTGTTGGACTTGTTTCTCTCTTGCAGTATCGTGGAAGAATAACTTTCCTAGGGATATGTGGCTAGTCAGTGGCAGGACCAAAAAGAGAAGCCAAATTTGCTGTCTGCAGAGCTCCACTGTGCCACTAACATTTGATTTTAGTTGTCATACATGTTCATGTATAAAAAAAATTAATTTTCTGAGGTTCTTTATGTCTTTCTATGAAACACATTTCTGTCTTTGTAAGTGTGTATGCCAGTAGTTTTCCTGGTAACAGGGTGGAGGGAGGGTCATTGCTTTGTAGATTTTAGTTAAAATTGATGAATTATACATCCTTATAAAGAGACTGCAGTGCATACACCACTTTGTGTTACCCTTCAGTTTGTGTGGGTTTTTTCCATGGATTTAAGGGGTTATGTTTATTTTGTGAAGGACCACACTAGTGTATACTACTTCAGCCAGGAATCAAGCAAAATGTAGAATACGCAACAGCATGGGATGTATAGGCTGTGGGTCGTTATTTCAAATGTATTCCTTCCTGTGATCTGACTAGTTCAAATTTCTACCTGTTTGGAGCACGTTTTGTCAAAATAGTTTTGTTTTGTTGCTGAAGAGTTTTTGAATTAATGGAGGCACAGCTGCTGAGGGAAAAGGGCTTTTACTTAATGGATTATTTCCATGCAACTGTTCTCTCTGCTGGCATTGCCATTTGTGTTGCTGAAATTTATCTTCCTCAAAACAAACAAGGTTGGATAGGGGTAAAAGAATATTATTAGGTTCTGTCACTTATGCTTGTAAAGCTTATGCTTCCTTGCTTATCCTCTTAACTCTGTGATTATATGGGTTTGTATTTTGAGTTTTTAAAGTAAATTTCTAGAATGTCTAGTTTTCCAGAACACAATTAGCAAAGTACTTCTTCCATATCCAAAACTCTGAAGTTTTTTTTTAACTTTTGAATATGGCAGTATGAGAGAGATCTGCTTTTAAAAAAATGCCCAGAATAAACAGAAAAAAATGTGCCAAATATTCAGGTGTGTTCTGACTGTTGTGCTTTTGCATTGTTGTTTTTTGATCACAAGTTCTTTATAAAGCACAGGGATGAAACTTCTTTAGAAAGCATGTGTTTCCATAGATGAAATCATAGTCAGAAAGAGCCTAACATTCTACACTGTTCTCATAGTAACTAGAAATTTTGATCCCTAATGTTGCTTTTTTTCCTAATTCAAAAACTTAATGAAAGACTTTGTCGTAAGTGGAAATATGTGGAACGCATCTCCAAACTGTGAGATTTCAACAAGCCTGCATAACACATGAACAACAAAGGAATGTGAGTGCAGCCTGTCCAGCCGCTGAGCGTCAGTGACTGCCTGGCTGGACCCACTTTTACCTTCCAGAACAGTCACTGAGCATTTGGCCTGTTCTGTACCCAGCAGACATAGGGAACTGAGGATATGGTCAGAAGAGAGAGATCTGCTGCAGTATATAGGGCATCTGAGGACAGGCATGGAAACTGCTGTGCCGGAGAGCTGTTACACCGCATAAATTAAAAGTGTTGATGGACAGCTTTAGTGATATTATTGGTTGAAAGGGTGTAAAATACAGGGAGAGATGGGAGCTGGAGTTTTATTTAAGATCGAAAATGGATGTATTTGGTAAATACTAGTCTAGATAAGTCTATTAAATGGATTTTTTTTTAACAGCTTACATAAACTTTAAAGAGAGGAAGGGCAAATATTTGCCCTTTGGATAAATATGATGATGAAAAAGCAGATGGTTATAAATCAACATTAAATTTAGCAATGAATAAAATCTTATATTGAGAACTGTAATCTACTTGATAGGAAGATGATGAATTTCAAATGTGCTTAACTTCTGATTGTGCTAAGTTTTCTTAAAATTAATTTAAAATATGTACTTAGTCATTAAGATACCTCTAGAAATTTAGAGATGTACTTGCATTCCCACAAGACTGCTGCATGTCTGTATGTTTATATGATGCCTGCTGTCTTGGAGGCAATGGTGCCGGGAGGCCCTGTAAAGATGAGGCATCGGTACAATAGGCACTGGGGGAAAAACCTGTTGGTGTCCACTCCAGATGTTTCCAATGGAGGTACATCATAGAACACAATTGAAGTATTTGTGATGCCTCTTAAGCTTCTAGTTTCTCTGAGTTTTTCATGGCTTTCTTCACTTTGTCTTTCAGAGTATGTGTTTAAATGTCTCTTTACAATATAAAAGCAATTCCTTTTGTCTTATAAACCTGTTCTTTTTTTTATTCTGGTAATAAAATAAGCCCACATGTGTTGTCTTTTTGGAGTTGACAAGCCATGCTTTTTTCTTCCCATCTAACAACATCAGATCTGCTTCTCCAACCTGTAATTTTGTAACTACACATACTTCAGAAAATAATTCTTTGGTTGTGAGAAATATGCATAAGCTCATTCCACTGCTTTATTCTTTTTTTCTTTTTATCTAACAGGTTGGTTGTTGGAGCCAGCTGTATCCTTTGAAAAAGCTGTGATGATTTATGATTATAAGCAGAATAGCTATCTTTCCTATGAAAGCTCAATTTTCAGAATCCCTTTGCTCATGCCCTGTAGTTGAGTTGGTAATAGAATAGTAATAGTTTTCTATGCAGTAGCATCATGGGAGTTAAGGTCAGCTGAGGATAAATTCTCAGGATCTTAAAAGCACTATTATCTATGAGGAAGATGTTCTATGGCATTAGAGTTTTATTCTATGCAACAAATCGAGCTAAAGATGTTGTCTATGTGAGAACTTGATATCTTCAGGTAAAAAGCCCACTTGTATATTACACTTTTATATCACATTTATATGAAATTATTGTTCATATTTCCTTAACTGATGCTTTACAAGATGTTTCGCTTGAGTGTGCTGGTTTTCTAACAGGCATTGGATTGGACACTACAGTCATGATGAGAAGTATCCCACTTCGTGGGTTTGATCAGGTGAGTATGAAATAACTTACATCTTCTTATATATCAAATATATTAAAAAGTATATTTGATTATGTGCTGAAGAAAAAGTGTCATTGGCTTCTCCAAATATTTCCTAGTGTGTACTTTCTGAAGAGAAACTAAATAAACATTAGGTCTTGTTTTCCTATCATATCTCTTGATACTGTACTCAGAAAAGTAAATCTTTTTTTTTTTCCTCCTGCTTAATTGAAAGCAAGGTTGAAAAGGTTGGGAAGCATGGGAGGGATTTATGTCACTGCTAAAAACATTAGACAATCTATTTAAAATAATCCTGAATTTCTAGGACTTACAGATAATTATTTTTAAAATAAATTATTGGACTTAACATGAAGTAGTTCAATGTGGAGTTCATTATGATGAATATAAATAAATCACTAAGCTGAAAGTTTGTAATGACATCAGAATTGCAGATCTTGACCTTAGCACTTTCAAAACAGTGGTAGTTATAACTAGGTAAGAAAAATACATGGTGATTTCAGTGGAACTATCAACCCTAAGCTGGAAAAAATAAAAAGCAAAAACTTTCAGGCAGGGAAATTTAAAGAGAAAAAATGTGTTTCAAAACTGGGAAAGATTTTGATAAGTTTTAAATAAAAGTATAAGTCATGATTGTGCTGACAAGACAGAAAACAGTTTTGGCCAGAAACCCATTCCTGTATCAAGAGAAGAAAAGCCATTAGAAATAACAAGAAAAGACAACAACAACAACAAAACAGGTTTTACATAGGATCTGTGCAAAAAGTATAACTGCTTGAAGAAGCACTAGAAGGCAGTATAGCAGGTTTAGGGTTAAAGACAAGTTCCTGTATCCAGTAAAGGTGCTACTTGGTGTGAGTTTGTAGCCTCTGTTCTACAGGTTAGATGATCTCTTTGATGGCCCAGTAGTTCTTTTGTCCCTAGTTCTGTAGGGAGAGTATGTTAAAAGTGATTGTGAATCTTCTCTCCCTGCAAGATTTGATGTTAACACTACTTTGAAGGAAAAGTTTCTGTAGTGTTCTTAAAACAGTGTGAGATTTCTGGGGTTTCACTTACATGTGCAGTGAACTTTTTCTTCGTTTGCAACACATTTTTTTTTCTCAGGCAAGTAACTTTGGAAAATGTCAGCCTCCAGAATGAAGTCTGTGTTGTGTTAATCACTTGAAGGTAGTGTTTTCAGAATGGGAATGAATGCACGTTAACTTAATTATTCCTGGTATCATGAATTAGTTGTTGGGTTTTTTTAGTGCTTAATTGCAATAGTGCAAAACATCTAAAGGCCAAAGTTGATGAAAGAGTGATAGAACTATGGGCTTGTTTTTAAGAACTTCTTTGCACACACAGTGTAGGAAAATTATTTTCATGTGTAACATCACAGTTTTTGAGGAGAGAGTATTGCTGTTAGAAGCAGCAGTGACAAGTACCACTGCAGGTAGTGACAGCTCCTGGTTGCATGCCAGCCACTCCCACTTTGAAGTGGCTTCCTTAAAACTAGTGGTATGTGTACCAGAGTTTGCAAAACATTGCATAAGAATGTGTCTTGGGATTTGCACTCATCATTGAAGAAATCTACACCTGTAACAGCATGAGATCGGAGCAAGCAGGGAAAAGCGTTAAGAGTGTGTGTGTGGCACTTCATAAAACACTTACAGTAGGGCTTTTCTCTGAGAACTTGATCCTTTGTAGGCAGGAAGAGCACAATGGACGTTTCAAAGTTAAGAAAGTATTAATAGAGATAAAGTAATTATGTTCAGTCTGTAGCCATGTTGAGTCTGATGGAAACTGGTTAGTGAGCTGTTGTATTTCTGAAGAGGTATAACCCTTCCATTGCCTTTGTATTAGTTAATATCAACTTCAAAAATAAAGTTTTGTAAGGTGAGAGCTTGCATGTAGTTGTTCTGTACGAGTGGTTTTGTGATAATATCATCTAAGTAATAAACATATTCTTTGACGATTTACTGCAGTCAAGAGCAATGACATCTTTGGATAAACCCGTCAACGTGACACTTTACTACTTGACTGTGATGTGGCATTATTTCAAACTCTTAGGACAAAAACATTATTTCCTTTTGTAGTAGAACATTCCAGGAAACCTTAGTGATTCATAGTCGTTCCACGGTATCACAGGTGTCATGACAAAGGGAAATATTTTTCTTCCTTAGCTTTATGAAAGTATTTCATTCTAATCAAGCTGCCAGAAAATGGTAATTATGGTAATGTTAAATTAAAAATGCTCTAGATGGTATCTTTATATAAGCATCAAATGATTTAAAAGCAACTGTTTTATTCATATACTATTTTACTTTTTTTGAAAATAGTTTGAATGTTCAGATGTAGATGCCTCTTGGGATGGAGTTGCAGGTCATAGCAGCTCAATAAATTAACATGTGTTAACAATGCATAGTAACTGAGTGACAAAGAATGTTTGAAACACATTATATTTACCGGATTTTCATTAAGACAGCTGAAGGAGGGTTTTACATTAAAAAGGTTATATATCTAAGAATAAACTTTTTTTTTTTTTTCCCCTACTCCACAGCAAATGGCATTTTTAGTAACTGAGCACATGGAATCTTACGGCACAAAGTTTTTAAAGAGATGTTTCCCAACCAAAGTTGAACAATTGGAGAGCAACAGATTGCAAGTCACCTGGAAAAATACTGACCTGGGCACGGAAGAGACTGATTCCTTTGACACAGTGATGTGGGCAGTAGGTAAACCTGATTATCTTAACATTTATTTGCAATACTTTCCATTCTGAAAATGAAGTCCCCTCATCATGTTATAAGGGGCCAAAGAGCCTCCTTTGTTTTTTTTATATTAAATAGTTAGTGACCTAAACATTGATAGTTTTTTAATTATTTTCTTGCATGCCTGACTTGTTCGCTTACAGTCTAAAAACACATGAAAGTTACAGTGAACGCAAGAAATCTGTGGTAACCATGTTTGCATGAGCGGCAATAAATGGGAGACCATTTAGTCTTCCCCATGTTTGCTAGAGGGTGAGAGCATGAATTCCAGCAACGTCTTTGGTGCAGGTGGTGTTCTCTAAGTCCATACTCTTGACTTATTCATGAAGCTATTCACTACAGGTTCCTATTTATCCTGTTCAGGAGGCTACCATTTCTTCTAGGAGTTTTTCTAAACTCTGCTGCTTGAGTTTGTTACTGCAGCCATCATGCAATTCAGAGAAAGAGAAGTGGTGTCCTTAAAAATCTGAGATCATTGCAGGGAACCTTGGAAGGTTAGAGCTTTTTGAAATCTGTTTAGGAACTTTCATGTATCTCAGACCTTTAGGAACTGAGATACAATGCCTAAGTCAGAATAAAAGTTCAAAAAAAATTTGTGACAAATGGCTATGAGCATAATCACCAGAAATGGGAATTAAATCTGGTTTTTGCCTCCTTCGAGTCAAATGTTACTTCTTGTAAGGATTAACACTAAATGATGGATGGTACAAAGCTCCAGCCCACAGGAACAAAACTAATCTTTCTGCATCGCCTCCCCAAGCTGCTCGTTTGTTGCTGTTATGAGTTGTCCCTCAGTTGCTATATTGGTTCAGAGGGACTGCAGGCCCACCGGTATAGGACACCTCTTGTCTTCTGTGCTTATAAAGCTTTGTGAATATCTGGAATTCTAGATAAATAATGGATGGCTAAAGGTCATAGTGATATTTGGTAAGCAGATGATATATGGTGAACAAAGTAAATAGGCCTAAACTTACTGCCCAAGAAATCTGTGTTGATGCAGAGGAGCAATCAGTTTTACTAACAGCTTTAGCAGTTCCTCTAACTACTTCATTTTTACGCTATTCTTTTTATCTGACACTACTGTTTTAGAGCAGTGGGGAAGCATTACTCTTTCATTTGTTGATAACAGGTCAAGTTAAATTCTTGTGGTCGTAGAATACATTCATTACGGGAAACAGGGACAGATCATTTACAGCATTTTGTATTTTGCCCAGTGGATTAAATCTGTTGTCCCTCTCCCCTGGTTAAGTCAGCTTTATATCTTCCTAATACCCCAAAGAGAGAGCAGGTAGTGTGTTGCAACAAGCATTTTCTTTCACTTATTGTGATTACTATTCTCTTAGAAGTGTAATGGGCTTCTATAAATTGTGGAAACAGCCTATAATAACGGATTATGCTCACCAGAACCCATCAAAGACACTAGTGCTTGCCAAGAGAAAAAAAGTCATCCTATCTGGAGATGTGGCAATCCTGAAAACTGTAGAATAATAATCATTAGGTGGGATGAAAATATTTCCAAAAAGCGGATTTCTAAATGCCGTGTTTGATTTTTCTCAAGCTTTCTGGTTAAAGTACACAGAGGTGGAGTCACACCAGTGAAATGTCAAGTCAATTTGTTCACTTTTGTCAAAGATGGGAAAAAGAGCTATTAAATTGAAATAATATGAAAAAATCTTCATTTGGTGTTAATTGTAATGAAATAAGGTTGCGTGATATACTGTTGCAACCCAGTTGCAATGTGACTCCATTCACTATTTTGATACAGAGGCTCTACATGTATTATAATTTTTGTCATAGATTTGAGTTACAATCCGTATTTAGAAACTGAAAAATGAACAGTTTGCGGGTTTGGGTTTTCTGTGTTGACTTTTTTTTTGGTGTTCAAATTGGCACTCCACCCTTAAGGATTAAACACATTAACAGTTAAAGCTGGTTAATTGATGTGCAGTCGGTATGATTCATTGTTTTGCCCTGTATCAACACACCCACACCAGGTGTCTCAGATAATAGGCTGGGAAACTTGGTAGTGTTGAGGATTTCCTGTCTGCAGATGTGCCAATTACAATACTGATTGAAGAAAGTCAGCTTGTAGAGTTAGTTAAAAAGCAGCCACTATTGTTAACTAATTGTAGCCTGAATTATAGTAAATATTTCCTTAATTTTTGTAAGCGCAATATGGAATTTTAGTAGGATTTTATGAATAATGTTCAAAGTATTTACTGACAGTAGGACATTGTTTGAGTTTGGTAAGCTACAGTATTATCTCTTAATGTAGGCTCTTTGAAAAAAATTTACATTGTGTTTCTCTGAAGAGTTTTGTTTATCTTTTGGAATGTGTAATTTTCTGCTTGTATGGATAAGCCAGTAAAAGCAGGCACCATGCTCTCTTTGCTCTCCTAGCAGCTTTTTTGAACCAGTCAAAACATTTGAGGCAAAACAAAATCTCATTTTGATACCTTTTAATGTACTTTAAAGGTTTCAATTCAAAGCTTTTGTAGGTAACTGTTATGGGCTTGTGCTACCTTGCTGGGTGACTATACTGTTTTATTCCAGATCAGTGAAACAGCTCTTTCTTGACCTTTATTTGATTCTGCTTGTCTAGTTCTGTAATGTCTTTCTGTCTCTTAGTTGTGCTGTGTCTTCTGCTTTTGTGAGAGTTCTTTTGAAATTATATAAATTGAGATTTTTTTTTTTGTTCAATATGGAACAAATAAATTTTTTATATTATGTAGTAGTCCCCCTGCCCGTAAGGACACAGAAAAATTTATGTGTTAGGTGCCTAATATACCTGAGCTACAAAGCAATGGTAAGTGTGTGCATGTACAGATTGCAACACAGGGTCTTCATCCAAAGAAAAGGGTAGATACTGGCACCTTAATAAACAAATGTAACTGCTGAGCTGCAGGGCAAAGGTGCAGGAGATCGAGCTTTGTAGGGTGGGTTTGTTTCAGCTATTGGAGGACTGAAACCTATGGATTGAATGCTGCAGTTGCAACACATAATATAGGAAAGGAATTGGCGAGTAGTATTTCCATTAGAATTTGCAATAGATGGCAAAGGATCACTGCTGTAACTAGAATTTGGTTATTCACAAAGTCCTTAAAAAAGGTACTGAGTTACTACATATCTAATGGGATCTTACTGTGTAGAGGAGCGACACTGAATTATTGATGATTAAACTAAGCAGATGTTTACAAAATATCCTGGAATTCATTTGACAGAGAAAGCGAGGTAGTGTGCTGGTAAATTGTTAATAGAAAGAGCAAGGACCAGCAGCAGATTTTAAGTTTAGCTTTACAAAAAGAGTTTTTTCCCCGATGAGAGCAGCGGAACAACCATTCTCAAGTTCCTTTGCATTAATAAGCTTAGAGGAAAGCCACCGTGTCTTTGAAATAATATCGTCTTTGCTATGAAAAGGAATTATAACTTTAGCTCAGTGTAAAGCTGAACAGGTATCAGGTGTTGCACGTCATGTGTTATCAAGCATATTGTCCTTTGTGCCAGACTGGGTGCTTGGCAGATTTATTTTGTAGTGCAGTAAAATAAGATCCTTACTGTTCAATATAAAAAAAGTTAAGTACATAACATTTTTTTAATAGTAATTTTCTTCAAGTCTTACAACCAAATCAGTTTGGATTAACTAAGAAAACAGAAATTTTGTCTGGAGATTTTCTTTGAAAAGCCCCATATGGTAAAATATTGCTGTGATTTCCTGTGAACCTATCTTTGCCAGCCCCTATAGAAAAGGGGATGTGCTTTAGATTTGTCTTTGCAAACAAAATCTTGCCATCCGGTTTTAACCTTTGAACTATTCAGTGAAAAATAATACACCTTGGTTGATCTCAGAAAACTGTTAGTCCAAATGTGATGTGGTTTGCTGAGGCTCTGGGTCTTTGTTCTGAACTTCCCGTGTATCTTTCTCATTAATTTTAATTCATTATTGTCTTGGTAAGATGTAGTTTCTTCAGTCCTAATGAAAATTGTCATTCCCATTACATCAGCCAGTGCTTTTAGGTTTTTTCCCAATATCTAGTTTCGATGACACTCAGTCAGACTTTATTCAACAGGGCTATTTTTAACGTGCTAGTAATTTATTTGCATTGAAAGAGGCCTGGATGGTACTTTTTCCTTCTTTTGTTTAACCTGCCCATAAAATTTGAGTTTAACTCTTATTTTATGCTACTTATTTCACCAGCTTGTTACTAAAAAATTACTTCTTTATGTTGAGGAAAAGTTAGATGCTAGGCTATGACTCTAATCTGCGTGAGAGAGAACATTTTGGATTCAGAACTATAAGGTGCTATTTGATTTGACAGGTGATGGCTAGCCTTTATCTGAATGGTGGTTATAAATAAATTAACAAATAGTGGGAAATGCCCCAAAGTAATTTCATGAAACCAGTATTACCAGTATTGTTGAGAACAAACCAAATGGAATTGTTAGAAGTATGTCCCATGCTGACAGTTTTCATTTGGTTGCATGTCACTTGGAGGTGTGGTTTTGTGTTGTTTGGGTAGGACCAAAGCAACATCTCTCCAAATGCAAGTAACTTCAGATGTGCAGTGGATGGTGATGCCCAGGTGTGTACTGATTGCACTATGGCTGACACAAGGTTTCTGCTGAGATGACTCGTCTGTGTAATAAGTATTACTAGTCAATGCTACAAGGAATAGTACAGCTTAGCAGACTTGGCAAACAACGAGTTACTGCCTTAGCACTGACTCAGGGTCAGATTTTTTTCATATTGTGGCAGGCATGCTGGAAGTGTATCAGTAATGAATGAAATGTTCAAAAACGTCCTTGTAAAATTGGTGCACGCTGCTATCAATGTGGTAAGGGTCCTGAACTTTTTTTTACCTTATTTAATCTTACTGTAGTCAATATTTTCTCATAATCTGAACATTAGTTACGCTGAATTGGTCTTTATTAGTCAGTATCAGCTGGCTATGTTTAAGTGAACATGTGGGTTTTGAGGAGGGATTTGAAGGAGGACAAGGTAGTGGTCTTGAAACTAATTTGGGGAGTGTGTCAGGCATCCAGGACAAGATGAGAGAGAATACCAAGATTTGGAACACAGAAAGTCAGAATGAGGTCAGATTGGGTAAAGTTATGAAGCGATGTGTCAAAATGCCAGTGTATAGGGAAGAGTTGGAGAAGACTATTTGGCTTAAGTTTTTTGCCAAAAGATCCATCCTGTCGCCCTGCAGTATCCTCACAGTGGCCATCTGCAGGCATCATGCCTGACAACAAAATGGTTTGTTGGCTCTAGTTTGAATTTTTTCAAATGCTGGGGGGCAAACAGATATTCCAGTTTCTGTGATTAAGAAACTGCAGAAGACCCATTATAAAATTCTGCTGTGAGCTGTACCTTTATCATCCTGGGAAATCTTACTGTATGCAGGAGTATGCTGTCACTCATTTACTGCTGCTACTTACTTGACTATGTCTATCCTATGATTTCTTCTCAGTTTAGCTGGTTCAGTCTCTGCTGTTGAAGGACCTGCACCTGAACGTCACAGCAGCCTGATATGTGCAAGTGTGATCACCAGAGCTCCTCAGCAGATGATGGGACATCACAATATAACAAGCTTAGCATGCATCCGAGATGGGTGCTTTAACTAGTCCCTTGTCACTCTGTGTAGCTAAGCTGGCAGCCCCCTTAGGAAACCATGTTGTTAGATTTTACAAAAACAGATCAAAAAGCTGTTTTTTCTTTTAAAGTTAAACGCGAATGGGGGCAAGACCTGAAAGCAGGGATCTGTGTGGTTTTCACAGCTATGTGGTTATTGTATGGTTCTATTAAAGATGGAGATTATGATGTGGTATTAAAAGTGCAGGAGGCAGATAAACTTTTTAAGGGTCAGATTTGAATTGGCACCTTTCTTCTAGATGTCTGGCATAATGTCTTGCTGTTTTGAATAAAAGTTAAATCTAGTCTTGTGTCATAGTGATACACTCCTGTGGCAGTTTCAGGGCAGTAGACATCTTCAAACTAAAAGCACACATGCTGTCTTTAGGGGGAGGGGAATGGGGTGGGCCATCTCTGTATTGTGTGCCTGGTAGGATTTGGTAGAGTTTTGTATTGTGCTCTGGATCTTAGAAATAAGCTGTAAACTTCTGCTTTCTTGAAGCTGTAAATGTAAAAAAACTTAGGAGGTTATGGGCATGAAGCAAATGTCCTTCTGATCCAATACTACTGAGGAATGGTGAGAACCGATTCCATAATACAAGTAAATGAATGTTGGGAAATGTCAGAATTTCCTCAGTTTGACATTAAAATTTACTAAGACACGTTGGATAATCATGAACCTAAGCTACTGAACTTGAGGTGAAGCAAGATCAGTAAGTGTAATTCTGGCTTATGGAGGTGAGCCAGCAAGGGGCTAAAGGCCTATAAAGCTTCAGGTCAGTTTTTTTTAAAGTTTTGTTTTTGCTTTCAG
The DNA here is from genome assembly GCF_000687185.1 of Egretta garzetta. Taxonomy (NCBI): domain Eukaryota; kingdom Metazoa; phylum Chordata; class Aves; order Pelecaniformes; family Ardeidae; genus Egretta; species Egretta garzetta. The sequence continues at coordinate 3,446,434 of NW_009259800.1, forward strand.
AAATAATATTTAAGCAGTAAAGTTGAGAGAAAGATTTCACTATGAGTAGCAGCACGTTTTTTGTAACTCTTAGCTATTAATACCAAGCTGTACACATGTTAAAATAGACTGGAATCGAAAGGTTAAGTGTTATCCTGCAGATTTGATAAACTCAGCTGTTGTTGTCCCAGGTCTTTAAATGACTCTATTGACAGTTTTTCTTTTTTTCCTCTTTCAGTGCCTGCCATTGCGTGCTAAGCTTTCTCTTGGCTCTGCCTGGCAGGAAAAAGGGGAAACTAGAAAACCCCATTAGTTGTCCATTTGCAGAATATCCAGGCTTTACTCTCAATACACAAAGAAATACAACGGTAGGAAGTTGTTTCACATCCGAGCCAAGATAAGGTCCTGGAGGTTTATTATTTTTGTTGCCTGATAGCATCAGGACTGGGGAGCAGGGGGCAGAGAAGGAACAGCAGATCAACATCCCATGGGGACAACAGAAGGGAAGACAGACAGATAGCCAAGTGCCGACAGCTTCAGTCAGTACTCCCAGAGGAAGTGTTGGTTTCACCAGATGAAATTAATACACAGAAGTCTTTACAGAGGCATTCAGATGTGACATTGTTTGGGGGGCCTGGCTATATGGCAGATGTATAAAGCAGTGAATCATATGTTTACGTATAATTAGGTCTGTATTGACAAGCCAGGCTTTCCTTTTGTTTAATAATTTCCTACATTAACATCAAAGAGCTTGTTTTTATAATGAAAACACGTTTCCCTTTTTGTTTTGCTTTACTATAGCTCTGTATTAACATCAAACACAAAATCATGACTCATGCAAAGGAGACCTATATATGTAGATGTAGATATATCCATATTCACTTGTAGCCTCTAAAAATGAATGCAATGTTATAAAATTCCTTAATTTGGATATATTCACCTAATCTTTTTGTGCGATCCTGTGCGTTCCTACAAATTTTGGGAGTACCTGACAATTTCACTATGCTTATTAACCTTCAAATACGTTTGGCTAGAATTTGAGATTCCAATTCTGAGTTAGGAATTGCTTTGTTAAATACTCTCTATAGAAAGCTTAGTGTATTGTTATCAAGACTTCGGTGGTCTAAGTGGTAACTCTATGCAGAAAACACGACAAAAAAATTTTTTTAAAGATGAGATAAATTTAGAGTAGTTGAAGAGGAAGCTGTAGTAAAATCAGGGCTTGGTAGAATTTGCCTCATTTGTTTTAAAATCCATTTAAAATAGTGTTTTTAAACTCTAGGAATAGAGTTTCTAAGCTCTACAGAAATAGCTCAAATACAGAGTTTGAGCTAAATAACTCAGCATTAAGCACTTGAGAGCAAAGTTGGTACGCTTTTTCATCCAAGCTGAGGGACCTAAAAAAGCTTTAAGATAAGTGTATCAGATAACAAGAAAAGAGGACTTCAGGAATGTTTAATGTTGAACAGCATTATTAATACTAAGTCTGTTGTGCATAGCTGTGGATAAATATTGTTGAGTGCCATTTGCTTAATGTTTACTGGAAACCTTCAGTGTGGAAGTTACTTAGTTATTATATGTATATTTATGCTACATTAGGAAACTGAATTTAGAATGTGCAATAAATACTAAACCATGTGGGTTTTGCGCTTTTTGCAGTCGATGTTGTCCTGCGCATTTTTAAAGGATAACTTTCTCTGAAATAGTCTGAGCAAAGGCAATAGTAATAGAGCTCCTTTCACAAAGAAATTCATATCCATACTTTCCACCCTTACAACTTTTTCAGTATAAGTTTTGTCATGTTTCTACTTGGACTATCAAATAGCACAAAGTTCTTGGAAACCTACAGTGGAGTATGCCAGCTTTTTAGATTAACACAGCTGGAGTTTTCCAATAGTTTTTACTTTAATTTCTTTTTTTTCCTTAAGGCCGAGCCCCTGACACTGAAACTCTCAATTTGGAGGCAGTTGGAGTGAAAACTAATTCTGAAACTGGAAAGATCATTGTTGATGCCAGTGAAGCTACTTCTGTTCCTCACATTTATGCAGTTGGAGACATAACAGAGGTACTGAGTCTACATAAACTATTTTACAATAACAGGAAGCCAACTTTGTTCCTGACTAATAACTAGTCCCCAGATGTCGTCATGCTCTAGCATATATCTTAGTGTTTTGCTCTTTTTCATTTTGCAGAGCTGTAGTGTTTATGCCAGCCACCTGGGTCAGTAATTTCCTTCACATGGATCTTGTGAAGTATCTCAGCATTAGAAATTATTACTGATGTTTATCAGGGAATGCATCATTGGTCAGAGGCTAATAATAATGTCTTTATCACTTCAATTATCTTTCTAATAATGTTTTTATCACTTCAGACATATGACTTCATACTGCCTGTGAATGCTGAGTGAAAGCAGTTCTTGCCTTCTAGAGTTGAATACACTTACTGGGAATGACCATGACAAGTTCTGTAATTCCATTTTTAGTATTTTGGTGTTAATAATTGAAACTAGTCACAAGACACCATTTTTGCTCCTTGACACAAAATGCTTCTGACAAAAATATCTTCCTCTAGAATAAGAAAAAGTAATTGCTGCAAATACTAAATGCATTTGGCTTTTGTTCATGATTTGGGAATGATTATGCCAAGTAACCATGAGGTGTGGGGTTTTTATTGTTGTTGGGTTGGGTTTTTTTTATAAGGAGGGGACATTACAATTTAAGTAAAATAATTTATTTATTACAGATGCAAAAACAGAATTCTGTGGCCTTAATCTACTGCTATTGATAACCTACAATTATCTATGACAAAAATGTTTTGTCCCGATCAAAGTGCGCTCATACTTTCAATCCCTCAATTTTTAGTTTACAGAACAACTCAGAGTGTCTACTGTAAGTTGGGCATCTTCAAATATGTTGTCTTCATAAAAGATAATGCTTGTCTGGACTCTGAACTGCACAGTTACAGGAGGATGTTTTCATCAGCTGCCTGCTGTTCCTGAAAAATTGGGGCAATATGTAGAATATAGATGTTGGGCATTGCAAGATAGAATTCTGTCACCTGTTGTTTAACTTCATGGAATTGAGCACATGCCTTCCTATCAAGACTGGTTTTGATATAGTGAAGTTTTAAAAGTCTGGTAAACCTAAATACTGTAGCAACGTCTGAACACCATATATAGTATAATTTGAGAGACCTTTAAAAGATTTCTCATTCTGCCATGTTTAAAATCTTTTAAAGGTCTCTCAAATTTATAAACCCTACAGGTGCTCTGAGTTTTTGAAGAGATGTAACAGGTTACATAATGTCTTGGGAATAGCCCTGCAAATTTCTGGCTGGACTCTGGAACTGCCAGAGACACTTAAATCTCATAAATCTGCTGACCATTCCTGACCTCTTCCCCTCTATGTAGACATGTGTTTCTTCCTGTCTGTCTCCATCTTCATGCGAATGACTTGCCATTTCCTTTTAAACTGTGTTAAAACTCTTTCCTGCTCAGCTATTTCTCCTTTTTTTTTTTCTTACTCCACAGCTTCTCTCTCCTGTCCAGTCACTCAGAGCTTTGGGATTATGTACAGTTCCTCTCCTTTCTTCTTGCTTCACATACAGGTTCTCTCTGTACTTGTCACTTCTTGCTCTGGGATATTTCCTGAAGTCCTCTTTCTGCTCACAATGACCTCCTACACCTGCTTGTCCTGATATATGCCTTGGTTAGGCCTCCTGCTTTCCAAACTTTTCTTTTTAATTTCGTCCAAGAAGCAGTTGTTAGAGGCAACGCTGGCAGTGCCTTAGATTCTGTTGCCAGCTGCCAATCTGCAGTGCTATTTTGTGCAAGTCAGTTCCTTTTGGGTGCTTTTTGTCTTCTGCCCTTTGTGGATTTAGTTAAGAAATCTAAAGTTGGAGGCAGGATGCTCTCCTCTTTCCTACTATGGATCTAAAAAATCAGGTCTTAATTTATATGTCATTTTCATTTTGTTGTTAAAACTTGGATTTCCTTTTCCTGCTTTTGTCCTTATTAGTGCAGATTTTTGAACTTCAGTTGTTCAATAGGCACTTCTAAATTTAAGTGTTAAAAAAAGCAGCACGGTTTTATACTGTGTCCAGTGTATAACTGGGGAAATACTGACGAGTTAAATCAGTGCTCTGTAGAAATATTTGCTTAAACTTTTATCTGCGTATTGGCTCAATACAGGGAATTAAAGAAATCACAGTATAGTACTCATGCATTTATGGAGTTTAAAGATAGAAGGAATTATTGCCATTATCTTATCTGACTGCAGTAAAACGTGAGCCATGTAATTCCACTGGCTAAGCAATAAAGTTTATTTTATTTGAATACTTAAATTAATTTTGTCTTTTTTTTTAAAGCAGAAATAATTTAGATAACAAATTTTGTTCACATGGGAGCCAGCAGTGAAAAAAAGTTCTGTGTTGGTGCGCAACTCAAAGAAATCACACAGAAGAGACAATTGCATCCTGCTAAGAACCACAAAGCTGTAGAGCTTGGTGTGTGATACTTTCTGGGTGAGATCTACCTAAAGAATACAGGAAGGGGAATTCTGTTTCCTGTGAATGAGCATCGATTATCCCTAATATTGCTTATAAGAATAGGATTTTTTTCTCCAGTGTTCCTGCTCAGGATTTCTCTTTGCTCTGCTCTCTCTCTGTCAGCCTCTTTGCTACCATAAAGTGCTATTGCTTTTCAGGTAGTTCTCAGGCCCTCCTGCTCCATCCTTTACCATGCCACACTGAGTAGACACTAAGTTGTAATCAAATAGCAAGAACTACTTTTTTTTTGTTTTAATTCAGTGCCCTGGCTGGAAGGGGAGTTAGACAGGAGAAAGGCGAGTTTCCTGATATGCTCAGACTATTTTCTTTTGGGAGTCATACCCAGCTGGCACAAATGGGAAACTATGTGTGCATGGGTGTCCTATTGCACCCTTGTATAGCAAATGGAATCCTAATGTTATCCAAGCTGTTCATTTAGAAAAAAGCAGAAAAGACACTTCCAGAGGTCAGTCAGTTTGTCTGTCCTCAGAAAAAGTTTTTCAAGCTTTGGCAAAATGTTATTTTCAACTGACAGGTGAAATTGCATTTAGACATTTTCATCTTCTGTAGTCAGGATGAGGAAGATCCAGCTGGAATTTTAGGTTGGATTTTTTTTTCAGTGCTGATATAAACTCTGTGTTAAAATTCTTCCTCTAGTAGTATTCTTGTTGAAAAGCATGGCACACACTGTAAAGAAGTTCTCTCAGAAGGAGGTTTATCATATGGTCATGCTGCTATACATCTGTCATATTTCAAAGGGCGTTATAACAAAGATGTGTAGAGAAGGTGGAATGTACAGTATGTTGCTTGGAATAGAAATAAGACCAAAAAGAGTTGTGTTAGAAAAAATACACATTACTTCAAAGCTTTTTAAACTCTCTTAGGAGCCATCTCGTTTAAATGCATAATATGTTGGAGGATTCTTATGAACAATTCATATCCATAATAATCAGCAGAGTAGTTCTACACATGACTGCAAAGTGAATGTTCATTTCAAATATTTACCAAGGAAGGTCTTTAAGTCATTGTTTATGAGAAATTGGACTTTATCTGCATGGCTGTTTTAGTAATTAGTTGGGTTTTATGGAATGCATGGCAGTGCTTTCACAATTTTATCTCTCGTTCCAATCTTCTATTCATTTCTGGAATGCCAAAACAACATCTGTATTTCCTGCTACAGAAATGATTGGCAGCCATGTTTCAGGCAAATGTGTATAAGAAAAAACAAATGGCAAATTTCATCTGGTAAATGACATTTACAGACTTGAAAGTCAAAATGCTGGATTTGAAAAACCATGACTTGACGGATCTTGGGGGGGGAAAAAAGGGATAGACTTGCAGTTTTGTGATTTGTCATGAGCTGTGGGGAAAAATAGGTTAGTCTTCATTAACAATTAGAATTGTAGTTTCTGTTATCAGGCTAGACATGATGTTGTTTCAGATTTGTTTTTTGCAATGGAAGTTTTAACTTAAGTGGTTATTAGTACAGATAAAAGCATAAATTCATACTAATATGCAGATAATTGATATGGTATGTGTACTGAAGTAAATGGTAGCTAATACCATGTACAGAATCTGTCTAGCAACATACAGAAAAAATAAGCTGGGAAAGAGGAATGGATTCAAGTAAATGCTAAAAAACTTCATATAATGAAAAAGATGTTTGAAAAACTTGAATATATAGGGTGAGGATCCTTATTTTCTTTTCTGCTGGTTTTGAGGGCTTATTGTATGACCCAGTGGGGCTTTGCAGGAGTGTGATAAGTGTTGCATCTAGAGAGGACTTGTATGCATCAAAACTTCACACATTTTTTAAAGCATTCCATGTTGTCCCACAAAGGTGTCTTTCAGCTATGGCTTTCTTATATCTCTACATCATTCATTCAAGGTTTATGGCCTCTTTCCTCATCCCAGACAAGCATCTTGATGATATGTCTTGGATGAACTATTAAATAATGTTTTTTACAAGGTTTATGAAGTTTGTTAGATCTTATTAACTTACATGGGCTGTTCTTCTTTGGACTGCAAAAAATTCCTTTGAAAATGCCTTACATCAATTTGCAAAAACTTCCAACTTCCTTAAAACTAGCACTGGAGTTCTAATGCTTCAGTGGTGGTGTGCCAGCACTCAAAATTAGGTTTCTGACAAATTGCATAGTCCTGTTTGGATATAAAAAGTAGCCAGGACTCATGGCTTGAACTGGAGCATGTCCTGATCATATCTTGCTATCATTCCATTTCTCACTTGCAGGAAGTTAGCATTTGCCAATAGCAATCCTTTTCAAGCCACTCTTTAATACCAGAGCCTGAAACTAGGACCACCTCAACCTACAGGTTGCAGTGCTAGTAAAATAGTGTTCCACTTCCCTGATCCAGGTCCAACACAAGAAGTCCGTATTAGTGCCTACAAATAGCTAAGTTTTATGCCTGTGGTCTGTAAAAATGTGACAGACAATTTTTTTAAAAGGTCTGGTGTTGTAAAAACACTGCTGCTTTATGCTAGGGTTTTCCTGCTTTAAAAAGACCATCTGAAAAATTTTTTGATGACTTACTATAGAAAGAAAGGGGAAAGTGAATGGTCAGCATGTGAATATCCTCTGCTTTTCTGCAAGGGGTGACATGGTAAGATAAAAGGTTTCGACATTCATGGTATTTGTTCCCCCCATTAAGACAGATATTAAGCTCCGAGACTTAAAAGCGTGTTTGGATGTAAATTACTACTGCCTTCTCTATTTGGAGCCCTGGCTACTAAGCTGGAATTCCAAAGATGTGGCCTTCCTCTGACCATTTTCCCAGGAGAAATCCTTGGATGCTACTTCTCTCTTAGTTAAAACAAAGCTTTGTGCTCTCTTCTTAGGGCCGTCCTGAATTAACACCCACAGCAATAGCTGCAGGAAAACTGCTGGCTCAGCGTCTTTTTGGCCAGTCTTCAGAATTGATGGACTATGACAATGTGAGTTGATACTTCTTTTTTCAACAATAAAAATCAAATCTTAAGCTTTTTTTTTTCTTAAGAATTTTTAAAGGAATTGCATTTTGTCATATGGAATCCAGCTTTGACAGCAGCCAAAGTAGATGTGTGTGACAGAGCTACACTTCTCAGTCATGCAAAAGTCTGCCCTGTATCTGCCATGCAGCTGCTTCATATGGTTCAACAGTAACACTTTCTGTTCCCTTGCGAGCAGGTACCTACGACAGTTTTCACTCCCTTAGAATATGGTTGTGTTGGGCTGTCAGAAGAAGCGGCTGTGAAATGTTATGGATCAGATAATATTGAGGTATGAAAACATTTTTAATTTTGTAGTTGGTGTCAGAGTTGCACCATGAAAAGACAGAAGTTTCACTGTTGTATCAAGCAAAGTTTTTGGTCCCCAAAATACTATGTTTGCAGTTAGGGAGTTGGTGTCTACAAAAAAGTTCAGGACTTTAAAATATTGCATTAAAGTATTGCAGCAGGTCACAATGAAAACTGTTACCTAGTGGGCTTAAAATAATTGGTAGGGTGTGACAGCTTTAAACTAGCTGCCATTTTAGTAAGTTATATTCTGAGATGTGCCCCCCCTGAAATATTCACAAGAGCTGCTAAAGGTCTTTGTGGCTAAAATGTCTTGATAATGCCTGGGCATTGCATTTTGAGGAAGAAATCTGTTATGGCATATATTCACACCAAGCCCTCTGATACAAGGAATGAGATTAAGGTACTCTTGATGAAGAAATTCACAATCACTATATAATAAGACAAAACTCAGACAAGTCACCCTTGAAAAGATATGTTGTGTTACCTTTATTCACTCATCAAAAAGACTGTCAGCATATGACTCAGTAAGGTATGGAAATAGAAAATGCAGTACTTTACTTCATGTCCAGTCAGTTATTAGTTTTGTCTTTTATGATTCTGAAATATAGTTTATACTTCAAAAAAATCTGTCCCAGAACTCTTATCTGGGTTTCTGGATGGTAGTGCCATCTCGAATTATATCAATTACTGTAAAAAATTGTTCTCATCTGATTAAGGCAGACAATTGATGTGTGTGTGTGTCATAAGATGCTGATGTTATGTATTGGAGAGTGAGTTCAGCTGATGGATTTAGCTTGGAGCCCCAGGCAAAATCATTAATGAAAAAAAATTTACTATTCAGAATGCAAAAATGACAGTTTGGGTTGTCTTGTGGTATACATTATTATAGATATGGAAAGCTTCTTGGATTTCATTATTTACAGTAAACAAGGTATTAAACTTTTGGGAGAAGCTTAAAGGAACAAAACTAACATTTTTAACTTGGGACATTGGTTTAAGTAACATAATTATTTGTGATGTTGTTTTCAGTTTTGTTTTTAATCTAACCAGAGAACTAACTTAGAGAACCATTAGATTAAAAACAAAACTGAAAACAACATCACAAATAATTATGTTACTCAAACCAGTGTCCCAAGTTAAAAATGTTAGAGTTCTCTAAGAAATGTTTGTGTTAAACTCTTACTGTGCTTTCCATATTTTTCTTTAAAATAATGAACATGTTATAAGTAAATCAATTTTTTCTACAACGTTATACATATGTAGTAATAGTAGCCATTATAATACTAAATATCAGGTTTTGACATAATAGTACTCTAACACAAAATGTTATTGTTTTCCCTAACAGGTATACCATGCGTATTATAAACCTTTAGAATTTACAGTGGCTGAAAGAGACGCAACTCAATGCTATATGAAAGTGAGTGCTGTGAGCTTTTAACTTGCTTTTAACTTAAAACAAGAGATATGGTACAGCCAGCTTTAAGGAGGACCATTCTGCTAAAAAACCTCTCAAGGTAGATGATATATTTTCCTGGTGACAGCCTGTTTCTCTAGTGTAACTTCAAATGTTTAATATTCATTACATATCCCGTTGCATCGTGAAATTGCTTTACAGATAATAGCATTTTTCAGAGCTGACATTCTGCTGATTGATACCATCTTTGAACTGCTCTGAAGGTCCTAAGAAATATTCCAAATTCTATAGAGATTAATCTCTGCTTCCCCTAGCAAAGTTCTTAACTAGTTATGTGTAATATTTGAGTTGTCATGTCCTGGGGAAAGTATGCTACCTTCAAAAAAAAAATAAGCATAAGGCTTACAAAACTAGAGTAACTGTTCAGTCTTACTCATGAAAAAAACCCCTCCTAGTTTAGACCAAAGTATTGGACTTGAAATATGTCTTCTCCTAGAGCAATCCGGTTGCTTCAGTGTTGAAAAAGTTTTTGATGCTCTTGCCCATATTAGAGAAACTTAGATAAGGTGAAGTGTAGTGTTGGCAGAGTATATCATAGTTTTCTTATTCTATCTTTTTCTCCTCAATATCAGGGAACAATCTTTTTGGAATAAATGTAGTAACTTCGGTAGGTCCATCACAAATTATTACATTTTTATTGTTGTGTAATACATCAGATGTAAGGAATATCCATTGTCAGTAGTTGCAACCAGTTTCTCTAACTATGTTTTGTCACATCTGATTTGCGTAAGTGCCATAGTAGCTTGCCTTAACTGTCCCAAAATATCAGTGCAACTAAGGTACTATTTCTTCTTAGTTTTTCCCTTTAAATTTTGTCAATTAAAGTAAGCATTTGAGGGTGAAGTAGTAATAGAATAATAGTTGTTGGATGATATTGAATATAGTCCTTACTAAACTCCCAAAACACATGAACTGACATTAAACTTGAGAGTTTCAAACACAAGAGGGTTTTTTCTTTAAAACTCCTCAATATTTAAAGTACCACTGTTCTGGGTTGCTGCTGTTCCTGGGATTCCTAATGAAAGAATCCAAGCCTTTACTGAATAGCAGAACCTATTAGATTAGTGATGATTTAATGCTTGATGGGAGGACACAGGGAGAGACTGACTTTCTTTTCATAATTATAAAGATGGTGTCCTTAAAGGAACTAAAGAGTTTTCATTAAGTTCTCTAATAAAAGTTAAGTGTGCAGTGACTCAGGTCCTCCCAGATTCTTATTAACTCACCTTCATCTTTGGCTGCTTCCAAGCTTGACTCCTTTTTAGGTTATGTGGCTGATGTGGTAAATGTATCTCACTAAACATGCTGCTGTAAGTGTTTACTGACTGAATCACAAAGGCACAGAATATCCTGTAATTGGCAGTAGTCATCTTTGGAAATACAGCTGATTAGCTGCTGAGAATAACTGCATGGGCTTGGAGAATTGCTAAGGTTGCCATTCAGTGTCAAAATAGCAGTAGTCTGGTTACTAGACTACAGAAGGTGTCTGAGGATTTCATACAAATGGTAAAACCCAAAGTGTTCAATTTACCACAAATTATCATTGTCAGTGGCTCCTTGAAGGCTGAAAGAAATACAGTAATAAAGCTTCAATTCAGGAAAGTGCTTAAGGACAAGCATAAGACCTATTGGAGTCAGTAAGACTTAAGCAAGTGCGCAAGTTCTTGGAACACTGGGAATAAACAGCTGAACTAGGATCTCGGGGCACTTCAGTTTCATTTAATTCAACTTCATGCCTTATCTTTAAATGTTCTAAGAAAAGATCTTTATGTAATGTATTGTTTTCAGATGGTGTGCTTACGAGAGAGAGAGCAACGAATACTTGGCCTTCATTTCATTGGACCAAATGCAGGCGAAGTTATTCAAGGATTTGCTCTTGGAATCAAGTAAGTACAAAAGAATGTCTCTAGCTTCTAAAGCCTGCTTTTTAAGTTATTGTAAGATTATAAAAGATAGCTGCCTAGTTTTGGCAACACTATAAAGAATCCATGCTTTTTGTTACTTTTATGTAGTATTGCACATATTTTCACTAAAAATACTGCAGTTCTTCATTAAGATGTACTGGATTTAGTTACCGTAATACTGGATATAGTTAAGGAACAACTGAGGAAAATATATTGTTGGCTTGATGTAGTTAAAACAAAAAAATAAAATTGTGCATTAACTTACTAATGTTCATTTTCTCAGAATGTAGATTCTTTTACGTTCTATGCATAGGATAGGAAATCACTGTATAGTTTTTCAAGTCACTTCTTTAAAAGGATAGTTGTGCTTTTCATAAAAACCTTTCTTTACACCTGCCAAGCATTTCCTTTCCTAATCTCATCTTTAAATGTGTGCAGCCATTGCTCCTTAAAAGCTCAGCAAGGACTTGCATGAATTTTTCTATTTCTGGGTATAAGCTAACCATAATATGATAAGGTAAGAAAGAAACCTGTGTAGGATGATGGGAGAGGGAAGGTACTTTTGTGTGGACCTAGCTGATAACTGCAATAACAAACATACCCAAATAGGTGAACCTTTGTGATCTGATCTTGTTTAAGATTTTTCTCAAATATTAATACAGAAGTCCTCCCGTTGAAGAAGTAAGGAATGATTCCAGGTCCTCT
>NW_009259800.1:3458355-3481272 GCF_000687185.1 Egretta garzetta
TCATTTCTCTTGTTGCTGATTCACATCTTCAGAAATGTTGATTTGTATATTTATACTACTAAATTATAGTTTTTAACTCCTCTTTGAAGAAAGTAGGTTGGGACACAAGAAATCACCCCCACTTGTGGTGTTAGTTCATTTTCCTAAATATCATCAACATTTTATTGCAGTTTTAGTCTTAACAGTTCTGAGTGACTGGCATAAATGAAAAGCAGAAAGGATTAAGAAGGCAGGACCGCAAGTATCATGTGAGGAATATCTTGGAAATCACTGATTGCAGTGTACCCTCAGTACACATTTTCAACATGTGTTTGTAGTCCATTAATTGCCAGTGGTGGTATAGATTCTAGAACTACATTTTTTAGGATGTCATTGTTTTGAAGTTTTATCCAAAATAACCAGTGAAAAGGAAGCACATGAAACTGGAGTGCTTTTCTGCCTTGCCTGAGGGAAATTAAAACTTTAGCCACAGTAAGAGGTTTTCAGCAGGTCACATTATTGTATTGGTTTCTATTGTATTTCACAAATCCAGAGCTTTCAATGTGGAACACCTGCTGTAAAAGCTGCTGTTCTCCTTTGTCAAATATTAGGTCTTACTTCAGCCTCTTCAAAGGATGATTTTCCATCTTCCCTCCCCACTTAGCAGTCCAGTACTATCTGTGCTCAGCAATGGTTTTTTTTTGCTTGTCAGTGCTTTTTTGGATGTAGGTGGGGACACCAGAAGACATCTATGGCTCTCTTGCCTGTATTCTATAGAGAGAACTAATATTATTCCATAGAGAGCTTGAAACAATTCTTAAATTTAGGGCCATTTCAGCTATTCTTACAGCATGACCTGCCAGGAATAGCAGCTCAAAGAAAAGTCATCAAGTCTGAGAATGTTATTGGACAAGTAAAGGAATTAAGCAAGTGGGATTTTAGCTCAAAGGGGGGGGGGGGGGGGTTGTGGCTTTTTTGTTTTGTTTTTTCAAAAGAGAGACTTTTTCCTCCTGTTTATAACATTGATAATTTCAGTGTAAGCACCAGACTTTCTCTAAGATCATGGAAAAATATTCTGGTATTAGTTGCTTCAGCAGATTCCTGCCAGCAGCCCTAATTTAAGATTTTCTTCCTCTGTATGTATGTGTGTGTTTTTCCATCTGGAGTCAGAGTTAGTGAAACGCACATGTATGTACAAGAAAAGCTGAAGGCTGCAGTTTTGTCATATGTTTTTGCCATAGGCTCAGTTGTGACTTGGGGTAAATTGCTTAATTCTCTCTGTCTCAATTCTTATGACAACTCTTCCCTACCTAACAGTGTTGTGAAGCTGGGTGTTTAAATGTTGTTGTGTAAGTGCTGAGAAATAATAGACAGCATTGTTTGAAGAATGAATGCAACTCCTCTGCCTGATAAAATGGACAAGAGCAGAATTACTTGATGTTTTAGGACATTCTAGCTGCTTAAGGTGAATAGTACTTGACTTTGTGGATCTTCTGTTTTGTTTTGTTTTTTTTTCTTTGGTAGATGTGGTGCTACATATCCTCAACTAATGAAGACAGTTGGCATTCACCCTACCTGTGCTGAAGAAATTACCAAGTTGCACATTACAAAGCGTTCTGGCTTGGATGCAACAGTCACAGGCTGCTGAGGTTAAATACCATCCCTGGAAAGAAGGAAAAAAAGCACAAAATACATTTGTAAAGAAAAGGGGCACTTAGGATTGAAACAGCTTTAATGGTTCATGTTCCAGATTCATCTTTCTTATTCTCCCTATAGACAGCTTTGTCTCACAGCGAGACAAAGAAATTGCCCTCGCACCATCACAGTTCTAAAACCAATGCAGTCCTGCAGTAACAAATCTCTCTCAAAGTGCCTGTAGCTCTTCTCTTGCTGGGAGCTAGGGAATAATCATAGTTTTATATATGTAAATATAACTGAAGCCAGTGACATCTGAGGCCATCTACAAATTAAACAGTTGTCATTTGAGTTTCTTCATTGGCATGACTGGCTGCCAACAGAAGTGTCTCACGTAATGTTCATACAGATGCAAGGAATCAGACAGGGCCTCACTTAGAATTTTGGTGATGATATTTTCTCCTAAGGACTTGGATAGCTCATTACTGATCCTAATCTTGCATACTGAGACACTGTACTCACGAGTAGAAACAAGTTCCCAGAGTGTTTAACAATGGGTAAGCAGTCATCTTTGGGTTTTGTCTTTAAAATGGAATATGTACAGGAAATTAATAGAAAAATCACTTATCACTGAAGCTGTGCTACTACTGGATGAATCCCAATGGATTAATCAGTGGCAGCCTGGCCATAATGTTATGGTGATGGCTGAGAATGAATGAGCTCAGAGGTGCTAAAGAAAGAGTTGGATTTCTATGGTGAATTCTCTGCCTACTTCTGAAATTTCTCATTCAGTTCAGTTCAAATCAAATTGACACATCTCACAATTTACTGCTTGAACACCATATATTAAGCAATGCTGACAAGCAGAATCAAAACCACTAATAATCCAACTCATGCAGCGTTTTCTGTTTTATAGAATGTGGAAATCTGGCTGACACAGTGATATATTTTGTTGATTTGTTTTTAAGATTTTCTCACTGATGAGCTGGATACTACATCTGAATGGATTTAGGTCTGGCTTTAATAAAACATGTTACTGAAGGGAACTATATTAAACAGTGATCTAGGAAATAAATGGTCCTGCTCAGAACACAGATAGAAAATAATTATCTGCAAACTTTTTTTTTTTTTAGTATTGGCCAGAGTAAGAAAGCATTAATCTGTTGCAAACTTTTGCTTATTTTCCTGCTATCCAGAAGGGGGAGATGCTGGCTAATTTGTGGCAATAAAGAAACAGAAATCTGATATTGAAGCTTCTTTTGTAGAACCCTGTTAAATAGGTAGCCTGACAAAGGCAAACACAAACCAAACTGCACTGAATTTCAATCAAGTTGCAGTTACCAACATTTTGATATGTGTAGTCATATAGTTTCCTGCATCCTTTACATTAGAATAGCACATGTAGGAAAAGAAGAGATCGACTTGAGGTGAAACAAAATGTATCCTTTCTCCCGTTAATTTATATCAGTGGTTTTGTGTGTGGAATTTGATTTTTTCATAGCTGTCCTTCTGCTTGTTGCGCAGTTTAGAAGAATAGTCTGATGATCATGTATATCTTTGCTATTTTTTATTTGACTGCTATTTTACTGTGACAGCATGCAACACAAATGGTTGGTTTATTTCAAGTGTGAAATCTTTACAATGAGAATTGTACCTGTCAGAAAAACTATTAGACAAAAACTGATCAGACCTTTCTTCTAAAATATGATGTAATAGCCTTTATCACACTCTCATTGATATTAGAATACTCCGTTTTCAAAGATTTGTTCTGACTTAAACAACAGAAGAAATCTTAAATGACGCTTTTCTCAAAGTTTCCTGACTTTCGGTCTCTCTTTCTGGTCCATAAAAGAGGAAGAAGTGATATAGTTTGACTGCAAGTGGCATTCCCTATCAGATCTGCTGATGCCATTTTTCATCTATGAAGTCATCCATAAGCTTGTAGTAGAAAAGAAATACTTTGAGTGGAAGTGCAGTTGAAACACTGCCTGAATATTAAAACTGCCTTTAGAAGAAATGATGAAAACTTTATATAAATGTGTGCATACCTACACATTCAGAAATTCCTGTTTCCTTTAATAAAGATCTTATGAGTATGATACAGCCAAAAACCCTACTAGATTTTCCCAACTCTTTAAAAAAAAAAAAAAGTTCATAGTAAATTTGGGGGTTTTTTTAGAATGTTTTACTTAATATTTCAAAACTCTGAGATACTGAGCATCTCAGTCTATGGAGATTTTTTTTGTGAGAAACATCCTATCTCTGACTAAACTGTAATGCGAGATTGTTTTTTCCTAGTGATTACCTATTACAGTTCCTTTTGTACCCATAGATGAAAACATCGGTGTTTAGCCATGTGAAAGTTGCTTTTCTTCTGTGTCCTACCAGTGTGTCCAGCAGACTGAGTTGTCTGCCCCTACAGAAAAATCAACATTAATTTCATTCATCATGAAGTTCAAAATCATAATTTGGGACAAGTACAGAGATCTCAAGGAAATGTGTCCTCGGTCTGTATGAGGTATGAAACTAAGGCATGTCGTCGTTCTCAGAAGTAACAGAACTCTCTTGGTTTTAGAATTGCTGAGTGGACTGCATGAAAATTGATCCTGTATCTTGAACAGTAGCCTAGTTCTGTTCCTTATTTAGTGGAAAATGTTATTGCCCCCCAAAGTAAAACTAAACATACATTCACACCTACATATCCCCAATGTCAGTATCAACAGTGAGACAGAATAATGACAACTACTGTGATTGTGCTTTTTTTCCTGAAGGATTTGCCAGGGATGGTCTTTAAGAATTGTTTTTAAAAGCCTGACTAATGTCAGTTGAAAGGACTGATGTATGCTGCAAATCTGCAAATTATTGGTTATATGTGAAAATGTATTAAAAAAAAAAAAAAAAAAAAAGACATTTAGTCAGGCTTCTTCTCAGGATGCCAGCTGATGAGGGCTTGTTTGTCAAACCACACCATGGTGCAAACAAGTCTGAGCATTGCTGGGTCCCTCATATGTATGATCCAAATATTTATTGTGTTGTGAATTAATGAATTAATAAAGAATTTTTTTTCCTAGTAAATGTCGATTTTCTTTGTTTAATTTTCTACTTATGATTTCTGCTTACAAAAGATTTCTTTTTTGATCTTAATGCTGTTTCTCTTGGTTGAGGTATGTGTTAAGGAAATGAAGAAGTAGACAGACTCAGACCTTTTAAGAAGGAAATGTTGATACCTTTCTGTCTCTGATGTGTAAACTGAACAGCCATGGAGATTATTCCAGGCTGGATGACCTTCTTATTTTAAATAAAAGTTAAGAGAATGTCTAGACTTGGTAAGTATGGTTTCGGATACTCTCCTGTTTATTCCAGCAGGTATTTTCACAGTCTGTGGGTGTTGACGTGCTTCTTGAAGACTCGTCAAGAGGAAACTCCCTTGAAATACAGTGTAGTCAGAGTATTATACAGGGCTATTCTACATTAGCTATTCATTTTCGGTTGTAAACTAGAGCACGTAGTGGAAAAAATGCATTGAAGTAAAGCTGATTAGCAGCTATGAGTACTGCTAGATAAAAATGTTAGAAAATTAATTAGGAAATAACTAGCAAAATGTATTTAAAAACTCTGAGAAACTTTTCTGTCAGAAGATAAAGGGACTACATTGTTCGAATTTATCTCAATTTTCTTTCATTTCTTAAATCCACTTATTTTGATGAGAACGTCCCATTAAGTCAGGTGATGCTGAGCTGCAGAAGCAGGCTAGTTTAGTATTACCTTGGTATATGCCCTGTATTTGATGCTGAGAAGGAATATTGACTTTATTGTATTTAAAGGTATTTTTACTTCTGCATTTTTAATCTGTTTTAATTTCCTGGAATATTTCCTTGTAGGTTCTAACTAATTAGGATAGCTAAGAATAGTGGCTTAAAAAGGGAATAAGGTAAGCATAATTCTTGAAGTTTTTTTCTCCTTATTTTCATATACCAATTAAACCTGAAGCAAACAAGAATTGCAGACAAGCATATAGACAATAATTTTATAAATTAAGGAATTTAATATACTGCATTATTTATATAATACCTAATGATAGCTTGTTCTCAATGCAAAGGTATTGTGTACAATTAAGTTTTGCCTTTCCCGTTTATGCATGCCCTGTATGTCCTTATACCCACTGGAAAATGTTTCTACAGTTTAGATTATTCCAGACCAGGAGCTGGAAAAGATATTTCAGTATAGCAGATACACTTTTTTGCTAGCACAGTTATTCTGATAAAAACATAGATGCCATAGTGCAATGTATTTCTAACCAAAATGGTTACATATTGTACAGACTTTTTTCAGAGGCTCATGCCTATCCAACAAAGTAGGCAATTTTGTGCCCATATAAATTGCCATTTGTCTAAATCCCAGTGAAATCAATGTACTCAAAGTTAATGTTAGCCATTAATTTCAGTGGGATGCAAGTATGTGTCTTAAGTGCTTTGTTAAAGGGGAATCAATATAAGCATATGCCAAAATGTCTTTCATTATTACAGTTGGGGAACAGACTGCAATTATGATTCAAAACATAAAAGGTACAATAGACATCTATGATTAGGCAATGAAATATGCCTTTAATAAGCATAGTGCAGACAGTTTGTTTTGCAATAAGTAAACTTGTATAAAATTCATTGACTTTTTCATTCTTTCAGATCTATGTGCTCTCTTTTAAGAGAGGTTTTTTAGTTTTATGCACAAAGTTTTCCTGATGTTCTTCCAGCAGAAAGGCTGGGCTTGCATACATTTATTCTAGTGCCAAACTTGAATTTTACTGTGAAAAGAGGAAACAGCAGAGCAGACTTTTTTTTTTTTTTTTTCCAGGGCAGCATGCAACAGATACAGTGTAATTATTCTAACTGATTTTTTTAAAAATGGAGTATTTCTGTCCACTACATGTCAAAGAGCTAATTATGTTTCCATTGTGGCACTCAAAGTCAATATTGTCAGCTCTTCTTAGTTCTAATCCTCTACATTGAGTTTTGATGGGCCAGGTGAAATATCCCCTTCAGCACCTTACTGCAATTCTTGTCAATCATCTTGCCATGAAAAACATGCGTATTACAAAGGCTTTGGCAACACTGCATCTGATTTCAGTCTTTAATCTTATATGCACCTTAAGAAAACACCATTCCACCTACTGACATTCTGGTTTAGGACATGAATGGGATCCTATTTGCTGTGGGAAACAAAAGAAAACGATCTCATCGTTAATGGACATAATGGAACTCTTTGGCCATCACACTGTGAAGGCTTAGTACTAAACAACCGATCCAGGAATAAAACAATTAGGATGGTGAACTAGTGCAGAAATTAAGTGGAATATCTCATGTGAATAAGTAAGAAAATGCAGATTTATTTATTTATAATGTAATCGTAAAATACCTCATTTCAAGCACTGTTGGAGATAGGAGAGTGTCTTTTTTTGTAACCCCTAGAATTTCTTTGCAAGGACTACTGTTCACTGAAATCCATTTCTAAGCATGGCACCTAAGTACTGTGCGTGCCATTTTATTTTTGTTTCTTATAGACAAGATCTAGCACATCTAAAATCTTCTGGTCCTACAATGGAAAATTAACATCATCCCTAAGAAGCTGGAATATAAACTAATAAGGCAGGCTTCCAGAATCTGATTGCATCAGTCAGAAAGATATAGTATGAAGAGAAAAGTGGATATTCCCTGGGGGGTAGTGTGAAATGGAGACCAGTCTTGTTTGAACAAGGTGCTTTGCATTGTTAGCTAGGTAGAGGTATTGGGAGCTGCAGCCTGTCAGAACCAGCATCTCCAAGGAGGAGGTGTGGGGAAATTTTTCTAGGCAAAAGTCTCAGCAGTTTGCAGTAGAATATGTCCAATATACTAACACAATAATTTAAGGAAACCCTTTATACGCCATGAAAGATGAACTGTAAAAATATTAACCCTTTCTGCACCTCCTCCCCCATTTTCCTTCAGATCATATGAAGACCAGAAAGACTGTTGTTTTTTTTCTGTCCTTCTTCCCTTTACCTTAAAGCAACATGGGAATCAGGCTTGTTCTTCCTTGTTTTGGCAAAAAACCGAACAGCAAAATCCCTTTTCTTAAATCTTTCACGAGGAGACTTCTTTTTCCCAAGGCTGTGTGAGGACTTAGAATTAGCTAGGTGGTAACATAACTCAAATCTAAACCAAAAGGACTTACAGATACCTGTTCAGTCTTTGTCTATTAGAATGTTATGTAACTCTGGTAAAATAAAATACCAAGGGAAAGAAAACAGTGTAAAAAGACAGCTTTTAGGCTTTAAACAAAAATAAAGAAAACAAATAGATATGTTCCTTTCTTTGCAGGTTCCCTGTGAGACAAGGCCCAAAATATTATTCCATTGCGTACTCTTAACAAAACAGTCAGAATTGAAAGCTTGTTTTATTTTTGTCTCTTACTAATGTGTGAATAAACTGTAATGCAGCCAACCGATATGCTGTTCACACTGTGTCAGAGCAACAGGTTATGTAGCAGCTTTTAGCTTTATGCAGGAAGTTGAGCTGTCTTACGTGACACCTTAGTTTGTAATGCAATTAATGATGCACAGCAATCTTTATTTAAACACCTTTGTTCAACAGGGACAAAGGATTGAGCTTTGGTATTTTTATTTAATCTTGATAATCTTCCTTTTTGTCTGTCTCTCAAAGGATCAAGAGGAAGCGCATTAATTTTCAACTTCACACGAAGGCAAGTTGTACAAACACAGCTGAAAACATCAGGAAACTCAGGCATTTTCCTTAGAGAAATGGAGTCAACTAATGTTTTTCTGGCAGGAGGCTCCTGAATAATTGGGAAGATGTTGTTAGGCACAGTAGTTTGGGCAGCAGGGTGTTCCTACTCTGATAGCACTGTTCAGTTTGGCTAGCTTAGTTGAATGATTCCCATAATGTAGAAAGCAGAGATTATTAACCATATAACAGGAAGCAATTTAAAGAATACAGGCTGCTTTGGAGACTTAAGAGACAGCTCTCAGATTGTCCAAGGATTTTTTTTTTATGACTCATTTAATTTACACCAGACTGGAATCTAATTAAATCATGAGAGTGCTTTTGATTTTTGCCTCTTTAATTCTCATTGAGTTTATTTCATAGACATATTTCAAACACAGGGAAAAATAAGGAGAGTTCTCTTGACACTTCAGACTGCTTGCAATTCATTCCTGGCCTTGTGCGTTCTATATATATCCAGGATACCCTGAAGTTTTAGGTCAGGACTTTGGTTCTTGTCTTTAATTAGGGATTTAATTGTGCTCTTCTTTGCCTCTTGAATTTTTCTTGTTCCACTTTTTTTCTGAGATGCTCATTCTATTTTACTTAGGTGCTTTTAGCCCTATTTAAGTGTTCGTAAGTGAATTCCCTCTAGATGGACTAAGAGTCCAATGTATTCTTAAGAGAGCATTTCAGGATTTTCTGCTTCTGTCTTCCTTTAACTCCCTTGTACTTTCCAAGTCTGGAAATGCCACAGCTCCAGAGGAGGCAGTTCTAAATAAGTCCTGTCCTTAGCTGTGGTATAGTCCCCATTGAAGAATAAGAGACCAACCATTTGTGACTGTTTACAGTTGGATCTTCTGAAGAGCATTTTTCATTAATGCCAAAATGCATCAGATTCACAGGCTGTGGCAAAGTGGAACATCTAATGAAATCTGCTTGTGAAATGCAAGACCTCCTTTTCTGTCACTGTGGTTACTGAGAGCTCTAAGGTCTTGAATTTTCTGTATTGAGTAGCAAATTCTCAAAGTGCAGAAAGCTACCTTGGAGTGATGAGATTGCCCATGTGTGGGGCTTCAACATCCTTGTGAGGCCACCTTGTTGTCTTACACTCTAGTTCTGGAAGTCCTAATATTTCCCAAGTTCATAAGTTGGGTGAACATTTGCTTTAAGCTATTGAGTTGATGCCTAACAACAGCAGAGGGGGGTGCTCATTTGGATCTACATTATTTATTGAAGCACTCTCCCTCACTGTACTTCAGTGAAGTGTAGCCAAGAACAACAAGATAAGAATTAATATAAGTGACAAGGGAGTTTCTCAGACTGTGCCGGTGCACATTAAGCCTGGCTGAAGAGAAAAAGAAGCTGATACTTGAGTCTTTTGAGTTGCGACGGGTCTGGTCAGTCCTTGAAGGGGAAGCACATGAATGGCCCAGTTGTCATCGCATTTTATTTTTCCTCCAACTTTGACTAATGGTGCATTTCCTCTGGCCTCCCACGGGCCGTCCGTGGCTGACTTGCTTTGTCACTCTTCACGTCTAGTCGCTGCCTTTACTGTCCACCCTGTTCCCATGGCAGGAACCCAGTGTCCTCTAAAAAAACGCACAGGCACAAACCATCTGTCATTCTTCCCACTCCTCTTTCGAGCGACCACTTCCCATATTGTGTGGCCTTGCAGGCTGAAAGCAGTCTGCCTCCCCGCTGGATGCCTGCAGTACATGCCAACTCTCTCCCCTCTTGATAAGGGACCTCCTGACATTCTGCCTGTAAAAATACTAATGGGCATCTCCCTGTTGATAACCAGCTCTGCCTTTTTATTGTGTTCATGGGGTGATAAGTAGTCTGGATCAACAAGGAATTGTCCCTTTTGCCACTTTGCAGCCAAAGTTATTAGGGTCAAATTAGGTGTGAGCTGTGAAATTAATCATTGCAACCACAAATAATTTGTAGTGTGATATGGACAAAGGAAAAAAAGAAGCTGAAGAATAGAAGGGGGAATCATTGTGGGGCACAAAAGAACCAAAGTGATCGGGAAGGAGGGAGGAGGGAATGGCTGGCAATACTGTACAGGATGTTGAGCTAGGCCTGTAGGCTGTGCTGGATTTGGTCTTCTGCACCTGTGGACTGTGAAACCATAGAACAAGGTAGTTCTTTAATGTCATTTGAGAGTCCTAATTAATCCACACCCAAGGTGTCTTAAGGAGAGGAAGATATCTGATTTTGCACCAGAAATAGTGCTTTTATGCATATGTTAGTTGATGAAGTTCCTTGACCATCTCTAGATGTGGCCCCACCAGAAGCATGCTCATGGGGCTGTAATAGTTAGATGCTCTAGGAAAATGTGCAGCTATGGCCATTGATGCAGACCAAGCTGTGCCTAAACTGCATCTGTCAAGTGGGCAACACTGATAGTTTATTTAGATACACTTTTACCTATAAAAATTATAAAACAATAATCATACAAACACTTTTTTTGTACATTAGTAAAACACTGGGAACAACTTTGTCTTTTTTTCCAAGTACTGGCTTGTGGAAGATGTCATAATCTGAATCACTAATCTGAATTATATGGATCTAGTCTCTGCTGGAAATGAATTCCAACAGATCTAAATTATAGCAGGAATTTCTAAGCTAAAAATCTAGTCCATCCTTCTGAGGCAGTGCTTGACAATACACATATGACCTATGTCTAGCAATTATGTCCTCTGAATCATGCCTTTTCTTACAGCATAGCTTAGACTTGCTGCTTGGGGACGCAGGTTCTTGGGTCAATTTTTGCCAGGGCTGCACTCACAGAAGTATTTAAGAGAGTTGATTAGAAGAAAGCAATGTACATAAACCTTCAGTTTATGTATATCAACAGTGTAACTGGCATGACTGTGTTTTTCTAGAACCATTAACCAAGTCTGGGAGAAAGAAGATGCAACTCAGAGGTCAAACCTATGAAAGCAAAGCCTGTTTGACACACCGAGAGCTCTGAATTTGGTTCTAACTTCAGAAACTGAGGAGCTGTGAGAGGAGGATGGGAAGGGAAGATAGTGCAACACCCACTGAAAAGCTTCCATTTTGTTTTCTGGGGTGAGAAGCCTGAATTTTGTGCCTAAAATACCAAGCTGAAGGTGCGCTGGATTTGCTTGGAAATGCTGCAAAGCTATTCTTATTTCCTGTAACTATTGCAAGGTTGGCCTTTTTCCATGGCTAAGCCCCAGTTCTTAGCTAGCCAGAATGAAGTGGCAGGAGTAATTCACTCTCTCTTTCATCTTATAGTGTATCTAGGAAGGCAAGAACCAAGACTTTGAACCATTAATTCCTAAGTCTGTGGCTTGATTTGCTGCAGTAGAAACTGTGTTTTAAGGGTTTTGTCTTCTCTTACCAAAGCTAATTGTTAATTGCATCTTCTTTTCTCTAGCCACTGCCACAAGGAATGACTGCCTTCTGTGCTGATGACAGATCTGCCCCTCTGTTATCAGACACTGCTCTTTTGCCATCTCAGTTTCATAACAATTGCCTCTGCCTGGGAGCCAGTGGAGCAGCCGTGTTGGGCAAAGCAGTTCTCTGAGGAGAAGAATGATGGATGACGAAGTGCTTCCCTTTGACATGGCTGAAGCACTGAGGTTGTGTTAATTTTTTACCCCCCCTCATATCCCCCCTTTCCCTGCTCTGAATTCTTAGAACGAATCATGGCATTGCTGTATGAACAACACACAGATAATGCTATAGTAACTTGAAAAAAACATTTTATGGCATTGCTATCTATCACTTTTGACAAAATTGTCAGGAAAGAGAGATAATTGCTACAGGTGGCAGAGGCTGCCAGATGACCATCAGAGGGTACATAGGGAATAAACTTGACTGCCTCTGCCAAATTTCTAGTATTTATGCCAGTGATACTGCTTCCTTTTTTCTCGCTACTGTCATGTATGTGATTTTGCTACAGCTTGCATACTGGCCTCTCCCTCCTGTGCTCAAGGAAGAAGCAGATCTGGCACTGAAGCTGTGCTGAGGTTCTGTTGGGCCCTGGGGGGTGGGTTTGCAGTGATGCAGTTATACTGGCACAAAACTCTGGAGATGTTGTACCAGCACAAAGCAAAGATTGTCTGGAAGCAGCTTGCTCTGAAAAGTGTCTGGAAGCAGTACAGATGTCCTCATGGAGATGGGTTCTCAGGACTGGATCTCATCTGTATTGAGAATCAGCTTTGTATTCACGTACTTCTCTGAAATTTTCTCTAATAGTTGATTTGAACAGTCTTTAGCAGAGATCAAATTTCTAGTTTGGGATTCCCTTTATACATCTTTCATTAATGCAGGGATTCTCCGCAATCAGAGACCAGCACCGCAGAACAGCTGGATCCATTTTGGCTTGACAAGGGGCATGGGCATTTTTTTATATATATTTATGGCTCTCGTGAACATTCAGAATGCTTTTTATAAATATTAAAAATAATCAAGGGCTCTGGAAGGAATTCATACTGCATTGCCATCATCTGCAGGAGTTCTTCCATCTTCCTCTAGAATATGTATTACTAGCTGACACTGTGAACTAACTGGTCCAGTCTGGGAATTTCTAGCTACAGCTAGAGGAAAAGGGAGGCTGCGAAGGGAATTGGTATCTCTTGATCATCTGAGAGAGCAAATATAATACAGGCGGCAGCCTGGCTGCCCCTGGAGCAAGTCAGAAGCAAGAAGCTTGCAAGCAGGCACCTCAGAAAGCTCCCCAGAGTTTTGCTCTGCCTGCTGCACCCGCTGTGGTTACTTGGTAGGTTACTTGCCCTGCTTGTCTTGAGGTAGCTAGAGTTGAAGCATATGCTTTCCATTTAGAGCTTGGAGGATGCCCAGGTCCGACTTGGCATGCTGTCTGCACTGGGCATCAGCAGTACAGATGTGGAAACCACAAACCCGATTAATATGAGCCTAGAGTAAAAACTCAAATAAGCTTATAAATAAAACCAGACTTGCAGATTATTTGTTTCCATATTAGTCTATAATAGACCCTACTCAATATGTTTGTTTTATTTGGTTTGGTGACCGACATAGGTATTTATATTTCCAATAAAAGTTTAAATCAGAATACAACAGACGAAGTAAGCTTAAATTATTTGTGCAGAAGATGATTGCAACTGTCTGAAGCATGTAATTCCTTACATGAAATGTTAGCCTGCTTTGAACAGAGATGTGACAAACTGCCCAGGATTTAATTTACCATTCCATCATAGCTCCAAATCCTATATTTATATTTTAAAATGGACTCCTAAATGCACTCTAATCCTCAATGAACAATCCAGAGGTGTTGGATAGCTTGGTGGGTCTAATTCTTGGTGCAAGCACCATCTGCGTGCTCTTGGGTGAGTCACTAAATGATCCCCATGTCTTAACTTATAGTGGTGACTGTCTTTTTTTCCTCTGCCAGTCTCCTACTGAGCTCTGGGCACGCTTGAGGACCTCCAGTGCAACTTCAGCTGCTCCAATGCAAGTAGTGAAACTGTCCAGAGAAGAGAGTTCCAAAGAATAATCTGGGAAGATTCTTCAGCAGTGCTGACAGACATTTTACTCAGTAGAGAAGATCTCTTCCTGACAACTGCTGGCCCTTTATCTAAGGTGAGGTTGCCTTGATTCAGCTCCATTTAAGCACAGCTATACCAGAAAAATCTATGGTTTGGCAGCAGTAGGGCATCTAATTTATTTTGCCTGTACTATCACACTTAGGATGGGACACCTGCACAAAGCCTGACAAGTCTTTGCAGTGAGACTTATTGTACCAAGGCCTTGTACGCGTATGTGGTAAGTAGTATCTACAAATGATCTATTAGGCCTACCTAGCTTTCAGACCATGCCAAAGTGTCGTCACTGGAATTGTGCTTCTCTCCCCTAGACCTCCTAAATAGACAGTTGAGGGAAATAAGCATATCCACATGCTGGTTTGGATCTCACTTAAGCTACCAAGGGAGTATGCAGTTCTTGCATCCCAGTGGGATGAACCTGAGCCTTGGATAAGTATTTGGAGTGACTTTTTTGTGCTTAGAGTCCCAGCTCTAAGACAGGTGACTAAACAAACAGTGCTCTCTTCCCATCTTTGCCTTGCAAAAGCATAAGGTAAAAAACTCTTAAGCCCTTTGTTAGGATGTCAATGCCAGAGGAAAGACACCAGCAGTTATTCCATTCAAATGTCCACTTTTTCTTTCTGATTGTTTCTTTGGGTTCCTTTTTCTATTTTTTTTTCCTCTTCAGCTGGTTGAGCGATGGCCTGTTCATATGAAACAAGTTTTCAACTTCACAATGGTCCTGACTTCTCATTGTTTGAAAGGCAAGAGGGTCACTCAAAGTAAACTCTCTCGTGCTAGATAGTGTTTTTCCACATGGAAATGTTGGAGGGCCACTCTCTGCTGTCAGACCAGAAAGGCCAGAAGATGCCTTCAGACTCCCCAGGTGCCTCTGTGTTTGTTTTCTAATGTTACTGCACATACAATATCATTAATATTATGTCCAAAGCTTGTCTTTTTAAACAGAGTCAACACATCTAACCTATTAGTCAGCCACAGGGAAAAAGGAAAGCATTAAGTCAACACTGTAAGGAATTAACCCTTTCCATTGCCCAAAGAAGAAATCAAAGATGATATGACCTCCTCAAACTGCAGAAGGGACTTAATTGTTTTCTCTCACAAAGTAGTGGAAATAATTCCTTTCACTTTGGCACTCAGATGTAAAATGCAACAGCCCTGCAGGAATCAGAAAAGACTCGTGACTTATAAGACATCATTCTCTTTCCTGTGGTGCATGCCATTGAAGGGCAGGAAATTTCCCTCCCACCCACCTTTTTTTTTTTTTCCTGAATCTCCATTTCCCTGTGGGCTGCCTCAGGTACTGGGCTAGGCTTGGCATGTAGACACAATTAGAAATATAGGCGAGACTGCATGGAGCAAAGTGTCCAAGTGCTGAGTGAGTGCCCAATGGGCCGTAGCAAAATGCACAACCAAGTCAAAGAAAAATGGAAAATATTTCATAAAATTCATCTTTGCATCCCTTTTTCCTCTCTTGATATATGGCCCCTTATTCACAGCTGCCCGGGCCCCGGCCCGCATGTAAATATGTCAGTGCACCAATGAGACGGAACACGGTCGCAGAAACGCCGGCGTCTGTTCCCAGATAAAACGCTGAGCTGGAGCCGAGGCGTTTATTGTAAATAAAGATCAAGGCAAAGCAGCAACATTTCTGTTTGACTCAAGCCTGCCAAGGTTGCTAGTCCAGCTCCTTTCACAACTACCATATGTCCACATGGATTTCCCCTTCCAGAAAGTGACATGTTACTCTTCTGACAGCCCTGTAGCCATTGCAAGTTCCTCGATACTTTCCGTGTGTTGCTTTACAATAACCTGGAAACACTGGTGGCAGATGGAGCAATGGGTGCATGTGTGGGCATGAAGGGGAGAGGTAGACTTCCAACTGTTCAGCTCTAATACTGCTGTACCTTAACAATAATTTTGCAGGGCCCCGGGACACATTAATGCTTTTTTTGGTTCTGCTCAGTAGAGGGCACTGGATCCTATAAATAGGAATTGAAAACAGTGAAGCACAAAGGGTCTGATAGCTTTAGCAGATGGACTAATCTTTTTTCCTCTGGATACTGGTGGTGTGGAAGAGAAGTCTGCGGCTCTGTCTGCTGCATGCCAATTGACCGAGAGACGACCATGGCATGTGTTAGCAGGTGATAAACTCGTGTCTTTTACAGATATTTTTTATTTTAATTAAAGTGGTAGCTACAAAAATCAGTCATCTGGAAATCAGGTTGGCTAAAGTACTAGCCATCTGGCATCCTTCTGAACAGCAACACCAGCCAGCTGACACAACTGGGGGGAGATGCAAGCACCTACAAACTAGAGCCTGAACAGCCAGGCTGGGGTGGAAACTGGTTGAATTGTGCAGGCTTTTTCCTGAAGTCTACAGGGGAACTATAGGAGTGGTCTGAGGGGAGTTGGCAAAACAGGGAATTTAGCCTCCTTTATAGCCCTTGACCCGAAGTCCCCACAATTTCACTACAGAGATTATTTTTTCTAATGAGTTTGTCTTGTTCTCAGCAATACCCAAAACGAGGCACTGTCAATCCGCTCCACTCTCCCTCTTTTGTCACTGAGTTCCCTTTGCTGTGTGCCGGGGTTTGCATTTTCCTCACTCACGCCTCAGATGAGCTGTAAGCCAAAGAGACTAACAAAAAAATACTAGGAATGTAGTTTTTTCAGATTTTTTTTTATAAGTTTTAGATGGATCTTGTGCATGTATGTTGTAACATAATTCTTTTATTAGTAAAAGTTTTAATGCTGATAAAGAACATATATTAAAAAAATTTCTTAAGCTGAAGGTACTAGTCTAATATGTAGAAGATTTGGCACAATTTAGTCATATAATTCAAGAGTAAGAGCTGAAATTATTCATTCTCCACACTGACAGATACTGACCTAAGTTCTTGGGCTGACCTAGGATGCTTCACTTTAGATGACAGCTCCAAATGCAAGGAAATTTAATAATACCACAATATATGCTTTAGCTCTGCTGAAGAAAACTACAAGGCAGTGCTGTTTCCCAAAAAGCAGCTAGCTAGTTATTGAGGGTTTTATACTATAGCAACACATCTCACCACACCTTAGCAATTGCCAGACCCAAACTAGAGGTTAAATGTGCTGGAAAATGTGGCAGTAGCTTCCAGCATTTGCTGATTCCTGAGCTTAGTGGGACTCAGGCATGTCTGCCTTGCATAGCAGCAAGATAAGTCTCGGAACTGGGAGAAAGAAGCAGTTTTTCTTTCACATACCCTCTCTCTCACAAGTCTGAGCTCCTGCCCTTGCCTTGGCAATGCAGCATATATGGTTCAAGAGCTGCCCATGCGCCACAGGTGGCTGGCCCTTGGCCTGTAGTGCTGTGCCGCTGTTCTCATTTAAATCAGATAGAAGCCATGATTGCTAAGTTGTGGGTTTGGTTTTTTTATTAAATAGGTCAGCAGGCCCTAACAGTTGGCAGCCACCTCCAATCTGGGAGCTGTGTGATGAAAGGCCGTATTATGGCAGGCTCCAGTGTATCTTTTTATCTGCCCTACTTGGTACAGCATGTTCCAGGTGGAGACTGGCAGGATGCTAGTGCTAAACCTTGCCCTGCTGCCGTTCCCTAGTAGCCCAATAAATACAGCAGTATCCCGGCTCCTCGTCCCGTGTTCAGATCCCAGCTCCCTTTGACTGCCCTGGAAACTACTGCTTCCATCACAGTTCTTTGATATGTGGAGAATTCCCGACTTGGGCACATTATTCTGGGAAGGGCGATCAATCCCTTTTACAAACAGATGTGCTCTTTAAGTGGTTCCTATAATCTGTATTGGGCTAAACTTGGTCAGCATTTTGTAGCCAACTTCACCTTCCACTGCCTGATACTGCACCTTCATTTCTAGTACTGTAAATCATTATTCCTTAAGACCACTTAGTAGAGAAGTAGG
Organism: Egretta garzetta; assembly: GCF_000687185.1. Taxonomy (NCBI): domain Eukaryota; kingdom Metazoa; phylum Chordata; class Aves; order Pelecaniformes; family Ardeidae; genus Egretta; species Egretta garzetta. Next base: position 3,476,197 of record NW_009259800.1, read on the forward strand.
GAGATGATAAACTTGGTCATAAGTTAGTTCAGTAGCAATTTCCCTTAGCAGTTTTGAAGTGTGATTTAAAATATTTTTTTTTAACAGTTCCTTGACAGGTTAATGGGGTACATGGACAGGAGACTTCTGCTTTATCCCCTGGAGCCCTGATAATTTGAGGTGTTGCCTGGCTCAGCTCCTAGACATGAGAGGGAGAAATAACTTGCACTTCTCCCCAGCAATTTCCTGATGCTCACTGGTAGAGAACAGATGCGATTCACTCCAGAAGGTACTGCTGAGTGCTCCCAGGTGTCTGATCTGCCAAGCAAGGTTGGTAGCATCAGCTCCCATAAGATTTCCCTCTCTCAGAGGCCTGACATCAAATTGTGTTGGGTTTTGTTAGAAGCTGACTGAAAACGTGGTGCTGTTATTATCTGACACTGGCTGAAACAAAAGCCAAATGTTGATGAATGTCTGATCCTAAAAGTAAACAGTTTGATTTTTTTTTTTTCCTTTGCGAGTCAGGGGCCCTCTAGGGTTTTATCTGATTTTGGCAATCTCCTGCACATTTTGGGGCCTGGAGCATGGTTTTAATTGTTACATCACAAAAGTTGCCAAATAGTGTTGAATGCTCCTTAAAAACTCTCTCAATTTTATGGAACTTCTCAACGGCTTGACTAATACAATAATTACTGGAACTCGGCTATGTTGCCTAGTGGCAAATGGAATTTTTTCATAATGATGCTGTCTGTCGTTAATAGCAGGATTTGTTCTTTCTCTCAGCGGGAGAGAGGCCAGAAAGCCATGGTATCTGTCTTTTTTAATGACAGCCAACAGCAAACGGATAAAATAATCAATTATATCTACAGATAGGTAGATAAAGTATAATTTATCATGTCAAAAACAAAAATGTTTTTAATTGGGCTGTTAATCATTTTGTAATTTTAACTAAAGAGATGGGGGCTCTACTTTGTGCTCAGACATCACCAATATTTCATACATTAGCTGATCTTATTATAGCTTTAATAATAGTGTTTACTACTAACTGCCAAAATATAAAATGTGATTTCTGTTCTCATTAGCTGAAGTCTTTGCAGTTATAAAGGGATGCCCTTCCCTTTTATTTTTTTGCTTCTAGAAAGATCCAGGGAAAAAAGGGGGGACGGGGTTCAGCTGACTAATCAGCTGTAACAGTTTCTAGAATATGCTGATCTTTCTGTTTGATTAGGAGTACCCATACTAGTTACCAACAAATACATTACTGAAATGATGATTTTTTTTTTTATTTTTTTTTTTAACAGCAAAGCATATAAGCAGATTAGTATAACACAGCCAAGATTGGAAGTTGGGAGTTTTGATTTCTAGCCACACCTGTGTTGTCTTGTGGGAAGCTGGGTAGATCATTTAATCCCTCCAAACTTGTTCTCCCTGTCTATAACATGGGTATTAGATAGCTGCCTCATCAGGCAGCTGTAGAATATGTAAGTGTTGTAAGATTCCTGAAAATTTGATCTAAAGATGGCAAACACCTGGATGGAAAGCTGCAATAGCAGTCTCTCTGCTAGCTCATTGAGGAAGGAAATGGGAAGTTTATGGCTGGACCTAAATCTTCCCCATATTATAACTGAAAGTGTCCTCATGATGCTGCCTGATATCAGGATTGGTGAGGAATTATCCAGCAGAAAAATCTCACAGCACTGGGGTACTTTGGCTGTCTACTCTTTTGTTATTATTCCTATTGATATCATGAGCAGATGCCCTGTGTGGAACTAGATTTCTATTTTACCTATAAATTCTACATTTTAAAAATGACAGCCATGCTAGGAAAAGAAACATTGTGACTTTTGAGCACCCCTTTGCCTCCAATACACTGGAATTACTTCCCAGCTTCAGAATTGTTTTGCAAAGGAAAATTAAATCTCCGTTCCTCTTAACTTAGTTTCCCTCTGAAAAGCTCTACCTGCCTTAAATGAAGAGCTGGCCTCTAGAGTATCTGTTTGGGAGCAAAACATGCACTTAACATTGTTTGGCAAGGACAAATTTCACTTTCAGTATTACCGTGGGTGGTTTTGGCTATCGGTTTAATTTTATGTCCATAGCATCTCCCAGTGATGCATGTAACACAGAGAGGGCCAGGACTGCCCTTCCTGTAACTGGATCTTCCCTGGGAGTGGGGGAAGTTCAGCGGATCGAGTGGGTATTTTACAGGCCTAATGGCAGGATTGAGGCTGTATTCATACTGGGAAACAGGGAGGAGAGGCTGTGGGGCTGGCTTGCCCAAGCATAAATAAATTGAAGGTGCACAAACATTCAAAAAATTCCCAGAGAGTCACGTTGCACAACTTAATGGGCCTGGTGCCTTCACCTGTGCCAATTTTATGTGACTCTTAACTCTGGCGTTAAATAAAAACGAGACTTGCTCTAATGACATCAACAGCCTGCAGTGCAGAAAATATGCTGCTACTTTGATACAGATCCCCTTTTAAGGAGGACACAGTAGACAGCCAAGGCTCTTTTTCCCATCTGCTAGGTGAATGTTGCAATTCCCTGCTCAGAAGCATGCTCTCAACAACACTCCTCCACTTTCAGTGTTACACTACATGGTTTTTAGTAAGAATATGGTTATCTGCTGCCCCTGGTTTTGCCACCTTGATTTTTACTCTCCTTCTCCATTACATGAAAGGGTGGAAAAGCAGGACATGAGTCGGCTGGGGGTGGGGAGCAAATAGCATGGGTAGGGCGTTAAATGAACCAGCTGTTATGTATGAAGTATCTGCTTTCTAATTGCTTCTGTTGGAATTCGGGGGAAAAAGGCACTGGCTACACTTAATTAATAAGGCAGGACTCACATAAACTCCAGCTGTGAGCACAGGACTGGTCTTTAAAGGATAAGCTCAGGAGGTGGGGCAGAGAGTTTGATTTCCTTGCACTAAATCCTATCACATGCTGCTGGTAGTGTGTGTGTCCACTTAAGCCTTTTGGTTGGTCTGTCTGAACCAGGCATGAGGTATCTGTTGCTGTCCACGTGCCCCAGCCCGAGAAACATGATCTGTCCTCAGAAATCAAAGGTGTGAGGAGGTGAAACCTCTGTGTTTTCACTCGAGTTTGGAATCCCTAAAAAGTGGGGATGTTTGGATCAAAGGTTTTCATTCAGGCTTAACAAAAGCATTGGCTTTTGCAGCTGGACCCAGATATAAGTTTGCCCCTTGCTGCTCTTTTCTGCCTAGCTCCAGAGGGTTTGGATTTGGCATCCTGTCAGTCTCTCTCTGTCATCTGGGCTCTGCCTCAGGAGCTTTGCTGCAAGAGGAGCACTAGTGGGGTGTTTGTACAGCTGATGCCTCCAGAACATGTCCAAAGGCCGATTTCCAATGGTCCCTTGAAGGAGAACAATGCCCAGTTCATTCATCTTTTTTTGAGAAGGGCTCAAAAAGATCACCAGGAATTTCCCTGACTTATAGACAATGCCCCTAAAACCCACACAGAAATGCGAATGCCAGAGAGTTTCCCCATTTGGTCCTGCTCCAGGTCTCACTGCTGTAGGATGTGTCCTCCCACCAGTGCAAGGTCTTCCTAGTTAGAGCACAGCAGTACTGGGGTCTGTGCTGAGACCAAAGTCTTCTTCCACTTCCCATGGGGTGGCATCTCTGGATTTCAAAGCTTGTTGCTTAAGTGTGTTACGCTAGGAAACAGTAGAATTTGAAAAAAAGGAGGAGGGGATGTTCCCATGTAGCTAAGAGCCTGTTTTTCCTCACTGACTGTGGAGGAAAATGAGCTTCCTGCTTAAGGTGAGATGTCATTTGCTGGATGGAAACCTTTATGTCCTGGCTGGCCTGTTCCTTTGGATGCCACCGCTCAGGATAGTTCTCTTCCAGTGTGATCGCTCTTCCTCCCAGGCCCTCTCCTTTCCTGGCGCCATGTTCCTGCCTTGCATCAGTCCTGATGCTCCTCAGATGAGTGCTAGGGTCAGCACAAGGGCGGGAACCTGGCCATATGGATATGAATGGGTTGGGAAAGGAGGAGCGTTCATTTTGGCATGGAGAATCCAGCTGTTTGTTCTCACCTCACCCTTCCTCTCCAGACTGGGGCTGAGCAAGTCTCCATTTGACGTTCTCATACCCCTTTTCCCCCTCTCTCTGTTTGGGATCACCCACCACCTACCATGAGTTCTGAACATGCAGGAACCCTTCAGATTTCTGGTGAAAGCCCTTTGTTGTTTTGAAAGGTAAAATAATCCAAGGCTCAAGCGTCCAGGAGGATTTTGGTGTTTCACTGCACCTGATTTCTGTGACAGCTAGGCCTGGTGTGGGACTAAACACACAGATACATCAATAGCCCCGGTCCCTTGAGGTAGCTGTGTGGAGCGGGACTTCCCACCCAGAGAGAAAACAATTCTCGAGTGTTACAGCACATTTCCAAGCAAGCAAGGTGGGGCCTCGCTTTGCAAAGCTCTATAAACAGCAGGTCTTTGTCTCCTCCATTTCTCTTCGCCCTGAACATGTTGCTATTTTCAAAGGTTGATTTCAAAGTGCTGATTCACAGCCACCAGCCGTATTGTTTTATCTGAGGAGATTAGGTCTGAGAATGTTGTGGTTTTTGTAGTGAAAAGACTCCATTGGAAATAGCAGCATATTTGACATGAGACTGTTATTTATGCTCAAATAACCATCTCATTTAAGGATGAGGAGTCTTTTTTTTTTTTTTTTCTTTTCAAGTTTAGATCAATCATGTATGAAGACAAACTCCCACTCTCCCTTGGCCCCTAATACTTTCATTTCATTCTTCTTCTGTTCATCATTTTATTATTTTGTCCTTGACTGGAATGCTTCTCTCTTGTCCTTCCTTAACATGCACCACTGAAGAGGGAGAAGAACGTACATTTAAAGCTCAACCCTTGTGTAGCTCTTAAGCCATAAATAATGTTTTATACATATTCTAAGATTATTAAATCTCTCTGGTTAGTCTCCCTCTTACTTTTACAGCTCATCTTATTAGAGGGAACATATTCTTTTGAAACTTGTCTTAACTATTTCTGTTTAACTTTTGCCAGCAGACCTGAGAAGATAGGATGTAGCTGTACGCATTGTTGATCGGAAGCCT
>NW_009259800.1:3481346-3484753 GCF_000687185.1 Egretta garzetta
GGAAGACTTGCCATAGGAATGCAGAAAAAGCTTGCCTGCAAGAGAACTGATTGTTGGCATGGAAAAAACCTCCAGAGAAGCCTTGTAATTCTGAGGTGTAGTCGACTTTCTAAATACAGGCAAGTCTAAAACTGAAATTGAAATCTGCCTATCTGGGGAGTGCATTCAAAATACACTTTTCTGGAGAGGGCTGACAGATACATCGTCAGTGAAGGGAGTGCTTTGGTGTGAGGAGATAGTTATGCTCAGGTAGTAACTGATTTTGGACAACCAGAGGAACTAACCCATTGGGCTCTGTGCATCGCCTCCCCATAACTATGTATCCAGCTCCTTTGGGTACCAGGGCCAGGCATAACAGAGTCAGGCATCTGAAGTTCAGCTTTTTCCTTACAAATGCAGCCAAACCAGCTGCCGCAGTTTGCAGAGATCCCGAGACTGTAGCGCTGAGCTGCTCTTCATTCTGCTTGATGAAATCTGCTCACTTCAGGTAGTACCACAGGTGTACAGCCAGTTAGTCAGGCCTTGCCAGTATTACAAACTATGGAGCTGAGCATGTGGAGGAAAAATATCCCTACCAGAGACAAAGCCTCACGGCAGACAGCTTACAGAATGAAACTATCTCCTCCAATTAGTCCATGGCCATCAATGAGGCAAATGTCTCTGCCTCCTGAGCCAGACAGGGTGGTGTTTTAATAATAGGCATAAATCTGTTGTGCTTTTCTCCTCGTGACCTAGCGTATTCTGTCAGGGCAATGCATACCCCAGAGAAGGAGTAGAATTTATGTGTACAATAAAACAATAGAGCTTCAGTGATATCAGCTTTTTGACGAACTTTAATATACATTTGCTATAAAACAGGCAGCAATTACCAGAATGTGATACCCAAATAAAAATCCACGATCCATTTGCACGACAGATCTTCAATTTACTCACATTCATGTGAAAGAGACACATAAAAATGATATCCATGCTTAAAATCACTTAGAAGCAGTCTGAAAGACCCCACAGTTGCAAGTGATACTGCAGTACTTAGCTAATACTCATGTTTCGATGGCTTTGCCTTCATGATTCTTCCAGTGGTTCCTTTATGTTTTCTGGTATTTTGCCAAACACCTGTGAATCAGTGCACAACAAATATTCCTGCCATTTAATTTAGCCTTGCACAGAAAGGCTATATTAGGCCTGATGCAGACCTAATCCCAAACCTCTAAAGAGGTTTAAGGCACTCTGGTTTCACCTAATCCCGAAACCTAAACCAGAATCATTGAAAACCTCCATAACACCAAAGGAATGGGCAAATAAAGGGTTTCCACTATGAAATTATTAAAAGGACACAGTGTATCTTTTGGATTTGAGACCTAAAGCTTTACCTAAGGAGCTTGGACTGTCCACAATAAAAGTGTTTATTTTGAAGATAGGAGGTTGAAAGGTTTATTTGACTAGAAGGCTGATTTCACCCCTCCTACCCCCCCCAAAAAAAGAAGAGGGTTGAGCTTCTGGAAGAGTGAAAATGGAAAAAGGGATGAACAAGTAACAAGGCAGGGGTAGCCGAGCAAAGAAGCCAAAGGAAATGAAGCCCAGGTTTCTGCTTAAGCCTCAGTCACGGCTCTCAGTGAGAAAGAGCAAGAGCACAGCCCCTGGTGTGCAACGGGGCCGCTGGTCCCTGAAGTTCCTCACAGCAAACACGTAAGGAAAGAGTTATTAGTTATATAATAAATACATCACTGCTGTTCAAAATGCAGAATCTGCTCTTTTGAGATCTTATTGATGGGAGATAACATGTAAAAACGTGCACTGTAATGGAACTTCCAATTACAAATTGCATCCAACTGTAATAAATTTGATCTTGCATTAATTCATGTTAAATTGGATTCTGTCATTCCTGAATTCTGGTAACCACTGTATCTTGCCATAGAACTCATTATCTTTGTGTTGTGAAAAGGGTATTTCATTTTCAAGGCAACTGTAGGGAATATTAAGTGTATCATAGTCTAATAAACATTTAGCTCCTAACAAATTAAAGACTCAAAAGCATACTGCACATGTGGTTTCATTACGCATAGCATTTTATAGCAATGATCTGCTGCTCTAACTCTCTTAATTCAAATTGTTTCAGCAAAACATGTAGGGACATACAGGGTTGCATTTGTGCATTATACAATACTGAAGGTATTTATCTGTGCTTAGGACATTCCTAATAATGAGAGGCATAGCTTCCTCAGCGTACTGTGTTTTCATGACCACTGAATGCCACGTAAGAGCCCTTTAGAGCAAGGGTTTAGGAATCAGCATTCCTACTGATGAGAGGTTTGGTATTTCAGTAGAAAAGCAAGCTCCAGATTTACCTTAACAAACTCACAAAAAATCTCCATGCCTTTGTTTGCATCAACAGAAGTGGAACAGACTAGCACTTATTTAACAGCACTGGGGTACTCTAAGTGTAATTTAGCTTTAAAAGACTTTTTGGCTTCATCAGCAAAAATGGCAGGAAAGCTGAGAAGCGTTAAGTTTTATGAGGTACCAATCTTTCTAGCTGGAATTATAGCAGTATAGCCTGGTGAGAAGCTACATAAATGACAAAGCTTTTATCTCCTAGCCAGGTGACACAAGCAAATGATGGTTTATTTGCTTTCCTTGAGCAAGTCTTGGTGTAGCTGGAGAGCAACAGGGCACGCTTGATGGGGAAGACTATGCCTTTCTGCGGTGCTGCCTGCGCTGAGCTTGCCGTCACCTGTCTGAGGAGGGTGGATGGGTATGTTCGGAGGGTATGTTCCAATTCCACACAGCAGCATTTTGGTTCTAGTAGCAACACTACATACTGGGTTATTTTACTGTTGCCCAATTTAGTCCAGTTATGACACCTAACCATTAATTTCCATTTGGAACCATTTCAGGAGGCAACTTTTTTCTCTAAAGAGGCTCTCCTGCAAGGCAGCATCTGGAAAACCAAGTGTGGCTATGTTGCACTGTACTGCTGGGGTCTGTTTATCCCGGAACAAACCCAGATCGACAGCGGTTGCTAGAAGAAGCAAATTAATTCGGGAGCATGGTAACCCTGTGCTCAGCAGACCTTCTGGCAAACGAATGCTGTGCAAGCAGAGAGTGGAAGACAGCCTGCAGCACTGCCTGGCGTGCACCCCGCCGATCAAACTTCATAACGAGAACTATGGTGAATCACGTAAGTCACAAACTGACTCGATGCCTGCACTACAGCAGGAACAGCCTGACACCAGTGCCCCAGCCAAGGCTTTCCCAGCTGCTTCAAGCACCCCTCGTCAGCGCCACAACTCTCTGCTCCGTCAGATGCTTTCCTTCGCACGTCCTGCTCTTCCTGTCTGGTTCTACGAAGCCGTGACGCGTTTCAAGTCCAGCCTGGCGCTGTCTCCCGGCGAACGTCCTCCCGGGTT
>NW_009259800.1:3485384-3494203 GCF_000687185.1 Egretta garzetta
CCGGCACTGCGGCGGAGCGTGTCCGGCCGGAGGGCCGAGTCGGGTGGGAAGTGCCCCCGGCGGGACGATGCTTGAGCGAGATGAAGCGCCTGTGGCTGACGTGAGGCCTCTAATAGATAACAGTAGTGTTTTTGATTAGAGTCTGCGTCTACTTAATTGCAGTTAAGCTGCTCTGAAGCAGTTTGCCCAGAGAGTCCCTGTGCAGCTGTAACACTAATGCCTTGTGCTTTGCGTTCAGAATACACCTGATCAAATATTTAATATCAGTGAGCCATAAATACCAAACCTAGTTGTAATGGAGCTTACAATTCTAATGCATTGAATTTTGCAACTCTTCCATAATAATCCCGGTGCTTTTCTTTTAGGACCAACAGAAATGAGTGTTCTTAAGGTATTTAACAGTAAACGATAGTCAACAAGCTTATGTAAACACTGCAGATCAAGGTGAGGCAGGGAAATGCATCTGCTGAATTTCAAACCCAGTTCTGTCTATGGAAAGCGCAGCCGGGGGGGAGTCGGTGCTTGCTCTGCGGCTTCCCACCACCATCTGCAAAACTACTGGCAGTCCTCTGGAAGACTGCTTGATGAGTAATATTTCAAGCGCTTTAATGCCCTTCAGGTGAAAGCATTTACAAAAGTAAAGCATAGTACTGTTAATAATACATACAGTATATAAAATGAAAAAATAATACTGTATCAACTGGATAGAGCTCTGATCAACCCAGTCTGGTCTCATAGCTGACCCTGCTTTGAGCTAGAGATCAGACTGCAGACCTCCTGAGGTCCCTTCCATCCAGAGTGATTCTGCGACTGTATAATTAACACACCGTAATTTCATGATGCAAACTTCTGTTCAGCTATAGCTTATGGAAATCTATAAAACTAGCCTCATTTCAACAGGTTGACTCGATTCCCTAGGTTTTTACTTTGTTTACTATCAGAAAATGAAGGACATCTTGCCTTAATGGATTTTTCACAGGCTGATTCATTGAAGGGGAAAGAAAAAGATCAACATCACTCCTTTGTCTTCACATAGTACAGAATCTGGCTGTGCGGCTCTTCATTCACTGTGCGGCAGCACTGGTGTTTTCGGTTTTCGGGTTTACTTGCTTATTTATGTTTTCAGTTTACTTGCTTTTGCTCCCTCTACTGGTAGTCTGATTCTGCAGCGAAGTATTATATGGTTTGCAAGTATGTGAGACATCTACGTTACTGATATTTTCGGCATGGGCGCTTTGTTTGCTACATAGCATTTTATGGACCAAGCTGGCATTCTGAATGTAATCATACAGTGTTTGGCTGACATCTGCATACTGATATCTGGTATTTGGATTCTTTTACTGTATATTTTTCTTCTCAGTAGTGCTGGTTGTTTGAATGAAGAAAATGTCTTATACAACTCTATATGCCACTTTACAGTAGAAAATAATTTAATGTCCAGATTCAGTAGCTTCATTTTGAAATGAACAAGGTAAAAAACAGGCATGGTGTGTGCTCTGGAAAAAAATAGAGGGCATGAGAGATGGAAATCTGTGTGTAACTTTTACTCTGGGAATTGTTTTGAAAAGCACTTCACGCTTTTTAGCACAGTATCCTTGTGACCTGCCATTCTTCCAAAGCCCCTTCCAACACCAACCCCCATATTTAGTAGCATTTCTGTGAGGCTTTTAGGGAGGGCTCTGTGGCTGGGAAGTGTTTCATTAATAGTTTGTCCTGTCTGCGTAAGTTATATGGAGTATAGAAGACATTTTATTATTTATTTTTAACTAAACTACTACATTTTAAAGAAACTATTGCGTAACTTCATCTTGTTTTTGAATGATTCCTATTCATATTTTTGTTGATTTACAAGTAAACTAGTTTTTTCTTGTTGTAAAAATATCCTGTGATCAAGAAATCTAACTGTCTATTCTGGCTTGGATGTGTCATTATCAGTTATAAAGATTCCGCAGATGGAAATTACGTTGGTGCATGCACTGGAATAGATGCCAGTTTCTACTATCAGATAAATAGTCTGGTTTTGGTTAATTGATGTAAAGACTCATTTTTAAGCATTAGAATTACAATATTAGAATCGTAACATACTATGGAGCAGATCTGTTGACTAAGTATGTTAAGCCTTTTCTGATCCTGTTGACCATTTTAGAATACTGTGAGTTTCTTTTTGCAAAGAAACGCTTAACTAGTGACCCGCATATGTTCTTACATTCTAAAGAGACAATTTTGTCGCTCGATCACGTAGTGTATCGGGCTATGTTATGTTTCGTGTTTGCATACCTTTTATTTCTGAGTACTATTTCTCTGCAAGCTCAGCCATAACAACATACTATTTCATTGGAACAGTAAGAACTAAACCAGTTGTCACTAACTGGTTTATATGGGAGATTTAATGCTGAAGATTCTGGTTTTCCAAAATTAAATTTTGAAGCATTGTCTTCACTGGGGAAAATAGGTATTATGACTACTCTTCTGTAATAAATTGTTTTGTTGTAGCTATGTTGGATTATAGATGTATGTCAGTGAGATTTCTGGGATTGTGAAGACAAATTTAGTAATGATTAAAAAAAAAAAAAAGTTGAACTTTCCTTTTTGGACACCTCTTCTGATTGTAATACTGATACATTATTTTTACACAAGCTTGATACCTCAGCGCAGTATTACATGTTTATGTGTATGTCTTTATAAAGAAAAAAGGCAAGTTTAGTAGCAGTAATAGGGTTTTGATCCTGAAAATATCTATGTGGATAGATTTATGCTTTCTTTGTAAGAATGCAGTTTGACTGCACTAGAATATACTTGGTAGTACAAATGAAGGGTTTCAAATTAGTAATAGCTTGAAAACTACTTTAGCTTCTGGGTTTTTTTTCCAAATTATTGGTCTCTGTGGAGCAGTAAAAGTGATCACAAAGCAATGAGAAAGAAATAAATCTACAATAAAACCTGCACGATTTTTGCCCAAGCTTTTGAGCTCTATGCTGGCACAGTTGTATGATAAAAAGTGGATTTTTTTGCTCTTCATAAGCAATAAAAATAATTTCACAACTGCAATGAATGCACTTCCTATGGTACATTTTAATGATATGCATCTAATGATAGCATAGCTCATCATTTCAAAAATTGTTTCAATGGCATTTATGACTTGGTGTGAACACTCATATGTCATAGGATTCTTTGAAAGAACTGGAACTTTGAGAGATGTCAGGTTTGCCGTGTTTAGAAAAGTGACTCATTAAACAATAGGTGCTAGTTATCGAGAGCAGATTGTAGAGCATGCTTAGGCTACCAATATGATAGTCAACAGATTTACTTAAAAAGGAGGTATTACTGGATGTCATTTAAAAAGGCATATTTTAGCCTTGAAAGTTTCCAGACCACTGAACTGGAGAATCTAGGCTATGTCATGATTCACAAGTATTTAAAATATGAATTAGTCTCTTCTGCATCTCAAAAGTGAAAGTTATAAGGGAAACCACCTTTTCTATAAATGGATTTACCAGCACAGGTCTTCAGAATTGTAACATCATACTGTAAGCAAATTAGGAGTCTTAAGAGCAAAAAATCTTTTAGTCAGCAAATTTTCTCTGTCATGATTTATTTTTAAAGGTCAGAAGGTGACCGTTACAGTCAAAAAATAGTAATTCATACAGGAAAACCTTCCCAGATGAGACGCAACCCTGTCCTAAACCTCTGAGTTTGCAGCCTAAGTTTCCCAGAGCTGCTGGGTGACTGCTGGGCATAAGGTAAAGCTGAACAAGAACTATTTGGAAAGAAACATAGACTAATGTTTTGCCTTTTTTTTTTAGTTATTCCATAGGTTTTCAGTAGAAGCTGCATTTCTTTGATTTAGGGGAAGAAAGGATCCTGCTTTAAAACATACCAGATAGGAATCTTAGGACAGCCTTTTCGCACTCAGACAGCTGGAGCAGCTGTAGATTCCCCGCTGAAACAAAAATGCTACAATTCAAGATTTAGAAAGGTAAAAAGTGTGACCAGAGCATTAAATAGAAGGGCCATATGATACCAAAATTAAGCTCTGTGTTTATTATAAAGAAAATCCTAGTTGTAGAGGGGAAAAAAATGAACTTGTTCCACCACTTTCTTTTTTCCTCAGGAGAAAACATAGAATATATCCTAGGTAATAAATCTGTTTTATGGCTCACATGAGAAAGGGTGGAGAAACTCCCATTATTTTCTTCCCAGAAATTGAAATGCACATGAGCTAACATGGGAGACACTGGGATTTTCATCCAACAAATGCACAGCTGGCTTCTGCTTTTATTATTTTTCTAAGCCTAATAATTTTTCATTTGATTAGCTGGTGGCTGACAAAACTATCACTTGCTCAGTGTTTTGTATATTTAGTAGAGTAGGTGCGATGCGAAAAAGATACTGTAATACATACCCAGAAGCACAGCTCAACTTGTTCAGTTGATGAGAAATCTCTACTTGCCTCTCTTTAAAATGCAAGTTTTTAGTATCAGGATTTGAGTTTGAATATCATAGAAAGTAACTTCTTGACAACTAGAAACAGAATTGTGTAAACATTTGAGGATTTTTTTTTAATTTTATATTGTAGAATTGCATGATGCTTACGCATATAAATAAATTGTCAGAAGTTACTTGCAGTCTACAGCGCCAGTTTTGCCATGAGAAAGAGATAAGACTATGTGAGAGGAAAAAAGTCCTAGGTAGTGTTAGGAGGTGGGAGTAGAGCTGCAAACCAGATGTCAAGGATTTTAAATGTATGCAGGGTGAGCTGTGGAGAAGACCCATGGATACACTTAAAGTGAAAAAACCCCACCTAAACCAATGAGACAAAGTGATAAAGTAAGCAGAGACATAAATGTGAGAGAACAGGAGCCATCTAGGACTGAGGTTGCTCAGAGCCATGTCTGTGCAGACCTCTGCAAAGCCATGGATTCTCAAGTTGGAATCAGGAGGGAGAATGGCCTATCACAAAACTTCTTCTTGTGCCTTCTGCAGCATAAATAAAACATATTGAAGAACCCAGTATCCTGGTCTGTTTTGCATTGACCATTAATACCAGGGACAAAGCAGATTGGTTTCTTCTGTATTGACTCTCCTGGTGTTTAAAGTGCTAAGCTATGCCAAAGCTTGCTATCTTTATTGTCCTGGGCAAAGCAATGCTAGCACCTTTGCTAAGTAAGCAGCAGAGGAAGAAGAATGCAGTTTGAATCCTAGGATCCCAGGTTAGCAGGTCTGTGTTGTCCAAGTGTTTAGTGTGTTTCTAACTGTTATTTTCAAAAATTCCAAAACAACTTAATGTGTTCTGGAGGCAGGAGAGACTGTGGGCTATGTGCTTCCACTTGAATATTATGTGATGTCATCTCTGGTTTTAATTTGTAGTCATTTATAAATGGTAGATGTTCAAAACCATGTAAGAAATTTTTTAATGAAATGACCTTGAAGCTACAGGTTCTTTACAAAGCCAAACCTCTACCTAATTTGAGGTCAGTTTTATGTCCTTTTATACAGTGGCTGGCTGGGGAAGGAATGATTTTGTGAAGATTAGTAGAATCTATGGACTATGTATGTACATTCTGGCCTGGCTCCGCTGCACTCACTAAATAATTGTTGACAAGTTCAAGCTCTGTAACCAGAAGGTTATGACTTTGCTAAATGCCATGAGCCAATATATTTTCACAGATAAGGAAAATTACTTTAATGGAAAAAGGACACTACCAAAGTGGCAGTAGATCATCACGGGATCTCTCTTTTGGGTCTATCTCTCTTAGAGACTCTATGTCTGCTAGTGACCAGAATACTGGGTGTATAGGACTGTTGCCTGGGACATGGGAGTGCATGAGCCTGTTTCAGTGATGGCTGGTTCCGACTGGCTGTTGCCCAGTGCAAAGGCCCTTGTAGCAGTCTCTCCAGAGGAGATATAATCAGTGCAGCCAACTTCACTGTCTGCCTCCTTTTTCCTCAATCTGCCTTGTTAGAATTTGCATCTCTGGCCTGCCAGTATTTAGCTATTTGCTCTAATAAATTTTGTCTTCTGTGATGGGCCTGTTTGACCTTCTGAAGCTGTACTTTGAATTCTTGCACCTGTGTTAGACCCTTTGATTCTTTTGTCCTCTGACATATGAGATGATGCCATGTTTGTTCCCAGCTGGGCAAACATGTTACTGTGTGACTATGGGGGATGTGTTCCTGGCATGCAGCTGAGGACACTGCTGGTTAGTAGAGGCCTTGGAGCAGAAGTGGCTTGCTGTGGTGGCCCACACTTTTCCTGCAGCACAGCACCGTGGCCTTTCTTTCGCACTCCAATCCCTTGTTGCAGATGCAGAGGGCTCTCCACCCAGCTTGCAGTAGGTTGCAGAGAGGGAGAGTCCATAGTGCTGTGCCACGTGAACGGGAGATACACAATCTTAACTGCAGAAAGGTCTCTAGCCTGGTACTGTTATATGGTATTTATGCCCTTTGCATGAGGCTTGCCAGGTCTACTGTTGGTAACAGTTTGACCTTATCAAACAAGGCTCTCAGAGTAATTGGGAACATGTGAAACATTCAGGACTTCTTAAATTTTACTTGTTTTTTTTCTTCTAGTTGTGTATTTAAGCCCCCCACCTTTCACTTCAACAATTGAGGGTGTTGGTTACTTCCTCCTGTGTTTGTGTAAGAAAAGCTTTTTATAGTCCGTTTTTCCAGTTGGCGTATGTACTTCCTCCATTGCAGCTTAACACATCATTCTTCCCACTCCCTCCCAAACACTGAAGCTAATGGAAGACCTTCAGTTTTTTTAATTTATAACAAAAGTGGAGCTGTGGGGTTGGGAACGGTCATTTTTCCTGCTTTGAAGTGTGTTCTTCGACAAGTTGTGTTTTGTTCTTGGTAAAGGAGAAGCATGAAAGGAAGCAAAGAAAAATCAGCTGTATTTAGTTTACAGAATATTTAGTTTGAACTGGACATTTCCAGCTCAGTTTATGTTTGGCTGAAAATCTACCTAGAAAAACAAAAGTTTGTCAGAAACATGAATGGAAGCGGACTGCTTTCTACTTTATGACAAAAAAAATCTTAATGTAATGACAAATGTGAAGAATTTTTCAGTGTCATCCATCCCAACTTCTGCAAGGATCACAGGTGAGGTGAAGGCAGTCTAGGAGTTCCACATCCACCCACCATTTTGCCCTGTACGGATGAGTCTGGCACACTGGCAGCACTTCAGCCTTGCAGATTTGGAGCTGTGCTGAAGGTCTTTCCTTTAAGCAACATCAGTTACACCAAGAAGGAAGGAAGGTGGCACGGCCACTTCCCCCTCATTGGCTGACAGGTATCCCTGGTCAGGACAGCATGCACAGCATCCTGCTTAAGCATCTGGTTTGCCACAGCTTCGCTCCTGCTTGCTGGATGTTTTTATCACCATTTGTCCAGGACTGT
This sequence comes from Egretta garzetta, assembly GCF_000687185.1. Classification (NCBI taxonomy): domain Eukaryota; kingdom Metazoa; phylum Chordata; class Aves; order Pelecaniformes; family Ardeidae; genus Egretta; species Egretta garzetta. Next base: position 3,492,786 of record NW_009259800.1, read on the forward strand.
TATTTAGCCCCAAAATAGAATTAGTAATATTTAACATTGCAGTCTTTTTTCCCCCTGTATGACAGTGTATTGAGAATACCTATTGGGAATATCTGTTATTTCCTATGTTTTGGATGATATTTCTCAATAAAGGTTATGTTTTGGAACTAATTTTCCAATTAAAATTATTTTTTAATATAATCTTGCAAGTTTTTCCAACACTAATGAATGCAGCCCTGGTCCTTCAGTGGACAGGCATGTGCAGACATGGCCACTGTGGACTGAACTACCTCACTGCTTCAAATCTTTAATATTTTTAGTCTCTATGTAAGCCTTTGTTTTTTCCAAGTGACTAGTGTTAAGGTGACATGGCAACTCTAACCCTGTCAGAGCAGGAATTCACTCTTCTCTTTTCCCACATACTAGTTCCACCGTAAGCTTGCACCAAAAAACTGGGTCTGAGGGACACAGAGCTTAATTGCAATACTGGGCCTGAGAATCCTTGCACCTTATGTCTCGCTGTGGGACGTCTAAGGTCCCGACAGATCATTTTTAGATCCTTTTGTATTCTGTGATTACCCTGTGAAAATAACATTTTAAAGGCACTTGCTTATTTTATTGCTGCACTGCTAAATAATTGAAATCGGCACTTAGCATTTAATTATAGTGATTTTATACCATAAATATTGTATAGTGCCTGATGATGTAATTGGGCATTTTTATAATAACCCCCTATTTTTAAAATAAGGGGGAAATCTCTGAAATTTGTACCTTCATGCTTGTGCCCATTAAATGTGGTTATCATTATCTAGTGAGGATGTATGTTCTTCCTAACTAGGAATCTCTTCTCTTTCATGCTGATACTATCTCCATGCTAGATTATTCCTGTCCCTAGTAGCACCTCGGGGCAGGAGTGGGAAGTAAATGTGTCCCATATGGCTGCTTTAGACAGCAGTTTTGGGTGTGGGGAGGTGGGAAAGGAGAGGCAATGGGGTGGAGAAACAGTGGGGTCTTCATGTCTGATCCTTCCCTCACTGTCATATAAGTAGGGCAAGCAGAGGGGGAGCAGGGCCATGGCTTTTTTGTACTGTCAAGCTAGTTAGGAGTAACACGGGAGTATGCTGCCTTCAGGATGGGTGAAATGATTTGTTCTCCCGTGCAAGAGGAAGGGAGCCAGGGAGGAGCTGTGCCTCTGAGTCACCCGTTCCTCCTGGAGTGCCTCCTGGGGTGGTGCCGCTGCATGCAGCCCAATGCAAGACTGAGCCTGAAGGCCTGAACTAGCTGATTGCAAATATTTTACAGAAGTCTTATTTTCTGGTAATTACTTTAATATGATTCAGTGTTTTCTCTTTTGTCTGATCTTGTTGTTGAGCCTTCATGCCCGATCCTTCCCCCACTGTCATGGTAGCAGGGCAAGCATTCCCATACCATCTGTACCA